>NC_134461.1:141012672-141612672 GCF_047948215.1 Lycorma delicatula | reverse complement strand
TTTTATACGCACGGTGATATTTTCATTTTATCTTTCTTCGGCTGTAAGTCCCGATACGTAACTTTCGCCTAAAAGTTTTATCGTTTAGAAAAAGTGTCCGAATAGCTTCTTTTTTTCAAGAATCCATTCAAATGTAGATCTGACCTTATTTATATCTACGTATATTGCACGTTAAATATTGATAATGCCATATCCTGAGTGGAGAAGATAGTTAACGATAGTATATCCATGTGGAAAATTGATATTTCGAGGCTCGACCAATACATTTATTATAGTTAGACGCTAAGTACTCCTTGATAGTATCTCCCCTACCACTCCATAGTTTGATTCTAATTAACATCTTTCGGCCCGGAATTCTATAACTTAACAAAAACAACGGACGCAGCTGCTGGCGTAGATTCTAGCAAGCTGCTCTTATTTTTACAATTTACAAATATCACACGAACCAGTCATTCATTTATATATTTTCGCACTTTAGGGTTGAAATATGTATTTAATTTACATAATTATATTATTATCAATTGAAATTAAAGGAAAATATACATATTCTTTTTTCTTGTGAAATTTTTATTCAGGATGAATCTAATGGAAACGGACGTTAATAGATGCTATAATCCAATTTTGATTTTTTTTTCAACGAACTGTTAAAATGTAAGTGTCAAACGATTTATCCCAATCAGTTACACAGTGATTTTAACTGATTAAAAATGAAGTCTTTCTTATGAAGTCGGGAAAAAATATTGTAAAAATAATTACAAAAAATATATATTACAGATTCTTTTACAGCATTATTTGTTTAAATAGTTATAAAATTAACTAAAATATGATGTATGTTAGATATATTTTGAAATGTTTTATCAAAACAAATTCAAATAAATTGAAAGATCAATTAACTATGGGTCAAGTGAAAATTTAATTTTAAATGAATTTTAATTGAATGATTACAAATTGTGTGTGTATATATATATATATATATATATATGTGATTCCACCTTGCCGACTTTCATTGTGTAATTGGTAGTGTCCCAGTATTTCATTGAGAATGTCCGTTTGACGAGTATTCAAAACTCGTCAAACAGAATAATTTTAATTTTTAAAGTTTTAGACTCTTTATTCTATCTAATCGGATGGTAAAAGGATGATCATATGGGTATAAAAATCTCATCAAATTATCTCATCTAATCTTTTTAAAGAAAAATAAAGTTGTAGACAAAAATTTAGACATTAAATAAATATAGAATCGCTGCTGAAAAAAAGACCAATTTCTATCGTTTGAAAAGTTAAATATGCACTTCAGGGATTTATAAATTAAAGTAATGATGGTTATTGTTTTATGAATTACTTTGATTATTCTATAAATAACAGTTTTAGTTTATTTTCTTAATGGTGATCCTAAAAACTAGCAAATGTAAACACATTAGTCTTCGAATTTTCTAAAAGTAATGGAATTTTTTTTCATATCGTTGGTTTTAAATGTATTCGAAATACAGACTATTGTATTACAATACAGTCTATACGTATTCAAAATACGTATTGTTCACATAGCTAAGCTGAAGTCCTGTATGAACAATACGGATGTATGTATTTAAAAATAAAATGTTTAATTTATTGTTTTGTTATTTGTTATCACCAATTTAATTCGTGTGATTATGATTTTTAATTGAGTAATTAAATCCTATGATTTTGGCTTCAGATCTTAGCTCATAAACACTTGTCATGCATGGCTTTGTTTTTATTATTTATAACACTTGCTCTCCTGCGTATTATGGTGATGGGACTTAAGACGATGAGATTATAAACTTACTAATAAAATAAATTTTGATGCAGTCAATGTACCTTTATTTTAAATATTAAATTAGTTCTTTTTAAACATTGTGAAAAATTTTCATTTTCCGTGGTCAATATTAAAATTAAAATTTAAAAAAAAAAATTGGGTTAATATTTTTTTTATTTTTTACTATATTTTTTTTTAAATCGACAAAAATTTTCATTCTTTTTTAATTTTTATTTCGAGTCTTTTAATATAAAATTAAAATTACCAACATGTTGATATATTTTATTTTTAATAAACCTCGAAATTCTTACTTCGTTTTTGTGGACCTTACTTATACTGTTTTAATCAGAATCAAATTTTCAACAAGTTTTATTATCCATTTAACTAAAGTTCTTTTATCCAAATACTAGGAGTCGTGCCGTAGGTACGCCCTCCGGGCGGCGTCTCGGAATGGAATTATTAGGTTTCCAAAATTGATTACCTCTTGTGGAAAAATATTTTGTTTTGAATATTTAAAATAGATATAACGAAAGTTAAATTAGAAATTTAATTCTAGAAATTGATACAAACGAATCGGGTTTTCGCTAGTGATCGGTACATTCCGTTGCCTACGATTTGGTTATAGTTCATTATTTTATGAAGAAAAATAATCACATAAATAAAAATATCTGATGTAGACACCACATGACTTCCTTGTACGCCTGTTAAATTACATATACACATTTTTAAAAGTACATAACATTTTATTTCAATAATAAATTCTGATTATTTTTATTGTTATTATTGAATTGTTGTTTATTGCACTTTCTTTTTCTTAAATCAGAAGTTAATAATTATTAATAGATCAATATATTTAAATTTAAAAAAAAAAGTTTAAAAAAAAGGAAATGAAGTCGGATTTGAACCAATGTGCCTTCTCCTTGTAAGATCCAAATATTTCATTCACTACAATTTTATTTGGTTATAATTGCGGAAACAATAAAAATAAGTACCACTTACTTATTATATACTTATTATATTGTTCAAAAGCTCTTAATGAGGACTTATTATTGCTTTGGATTTTGGACTTTTTTGGAAACTTTTGGTCCAGTCGATGCAATCGAAAGGCAAAACTAGATGTTACAACACTGCTAAATCGAAATTTTCAACATCCTGCGGCTAATCGTTTTGAGTTATGCGAGATACATAAGAACGTACAGACGTACAGACGTCATGCCTAAACTATTCAAAACGGATTCATATATGGTCAAAATGGATACTTCCGTTGAAATATGAAAACCGAAATTTTTCGCGGTTACAGTACTTCCTTATACTTCGAACAAGAAAAATATATATTAATTTAAATTTCGCATATATATATATATGTGATATATTGATATATAATAATATAACAAGTAAGCGCCTGACCACCACGAGACATGTACTAACGAATAGAGATTTTCCGTTAGCGATCGTACCGATCCGGTACTATGCTAAGGGGGAATTGAAAAACCCACCGAAAGATACACATACAAATGCCCTTTAGTAGGGTAGGATAAAGTAATGTGTTTTTTGACCGCAACCTTTTGTCTTAAACCTCAGATTTTTCGAAAACTACTAAAAATACAGCCTGAGAGATTTTTTCTTTTTCTATATTTCAGTCAAATTTCATATAAACTCACTTAATTTTACCTCTTAATTTAATTCTGGTTGCAATAATTACATTTCGGCTTAATTTTAACGGAAGGTGCAGAAATCAGGGCGAAATTTTTCGCCAGCCGTTATTCAGTAACGAAGCGTTTCTGAACCTATGTTTGTATGAACTTTCTTCTTTATTTTCACCAGTAGAGCGTATCGTAAAAGTTGTTACATTCGTTGTGAACCGCTCTGATATGTTTAAAAAATATATTTACATCAGTATCCGAAGTTGAGAATGTAAGTTTTTTACTTCTGAACTAATTTAATTACTGAATTAATAATTTATTGCCAACGATTTAGAAGGGATACCTCTAAAGTAAAGACCGCTGGAAAATTTCCCTCCTTAAGGTTGGCGAACCTGTGTCGTTCATGGCCACGTTAGTAATGTACACAGTGCATTGTTATCTGTAAGTTGTCGCGTTGTAGTATCTTTGATTACGTGTGAGTTATGTTACGTTATGAAATGAGTAGGAAAATCGATGTTGCCGCCCACAGTGAAATACGTGGAGTCATACCTTCTTTAAACCATCAGAACGTTAAGCCGGCTGAAATTCACGGGCAGTTGGTTGATGTGTATAGTGATAATATAATAAATGAAAGAAATGCCCGAAAATGATTTGAAAGGTTTAGAAATAACAGAATTAATGTGCACGATGAAGAACGTTCGGGATGGCCCTCGATAATCACCGAGGACGTGTTGAACCCGTCGATGATGAAATCAGAAAAGATCGTCGCTTAACGATTTCCAACCAGGCTCTTCTTTTTCCTGATTCAAGAGATGTTATTGGTTGCATTGTTCATGACCGTTTAGGTTGCAGAAAGGTTTGTGCACGTCGGGTGCCGCACGTCTTAACGGAACGTCACAAAAAATCCGAAATCTGCTTTGGAATTTTTAATGCGCTTCACAGGAAAAGGTGATGAGTTCCTTAATTCAATGTTATCGGCGATGAAACGTGGATTTCGCATTACACGCCGGAGAGGAAACGGAAGTCATCCTCAATCATCAACCAGACCGACAAAGGTCAAGCCACAGCCATTTGGACCCAAACTGATGGCCACAGTCTTTTGAGATCGGTTTGGCATACTGCTGATCGATTTCATTCCACGTAGAACGACTATAAATGAAGGAGCCTACTGCGAAACTGTACGTAAGTTACGGCGCACCATTCAAAATCGGCGGTGTGGGCGTGTCCTGCTGCACGATAATGTACGTCCACATGTTGCGGATCGGACATGTGATTTACTGAGAACATTTAGATGGGAAATTGACGATCACCCACCTTATCATCCGGACTTAGCTGCTTCTAATTACCATTTCTTTGGGAAATTGAAACAATTTTTGAGCGATTCGCGGGTGACGATGAACTTAAAAATGCTGTTAGTGGCTAAATACAATGGCGGCAGAAGAATACGACGAGGGTATATTAAAGCTAATGTATAGCTACGATAAATGTCTCAATTCATGTGGCGATTGTATAGAGAAATAGTATAAGAAATTTAGTTTAAGAGAAATAAAAAATATTTATAAAGTTTTCAGAATAATTTTTTTTTTTACCATGAAACTGTCTTTAATTTAGAGATAACCTGTACATTCTCTATATTCTGAAAAAAAATATTAATGAAGTTGTCTCGAATATATTGTAATTTTAGCTTTAATAAATTGTTTTAATGAGTATAATGGTATATAGACATCACAATTTACATCGATTCTATGTACAATTATATTACTATCTTAAGCAATTCTTCGCACGTAGGATAAAATAATATAAATGTAACAGGAATGCTGAGTAATAATAAATATGAGGAGTAGATATCTGTATCATCATAATTGGAAAATAATACGTGTTCATTCCGATTGTTTCTAGTGTTGAAGTTATAATCTTGTTTTTCCTGCTGTTTCTTTAATTCACTTAATAATTAAATTCAATAATCTTTATCATATTAAAATATTTTTATTTATACAGCTATAAAAAAAAAGATAGAAAAAAGTAAATATTACTTTTAATTTTTAATTAGATTTCGATATTTTGTCTTATCTCTCGGTTTTAGCATATCTTTTTTTTGTAGCATTCCATAAGATTTTTTTAATTTTTTTATTTAGTAGTGTTATTTACTTAGTTATCCTTTTGCAGAAACGGAAAATCGGAGTGGGGAAATTTTCACTGTAGTTGTGCAAAATCTCCTACTATCAGTATCAAACAAAGGCAAACAAACGGGTTGTAAATCCTCCGGAATATCTGAGCATATTTAGCCAGTCTTCAGTGAAGAAAAATGATTGTGAAGGGTTTTATTTTTTTCTTCTTTTCCTATTTTAAAAAGATTTATATAAATAAAATGTAATTAACACTTTTCATATAGAAACTATGCCGTATTCATATAAATACTTTGGAATTCAATTAAAAGAAAATTCTGTATTTCACCAAATATTTTTGTAATTTTTAATATTGTAGAGTCAGGAATAGGGAAAATATATGTTTACTATTAATATTTGCTTCTTGAAAATAATTCTTTACTCTATTTTTACTTCCTTGTACAAAGTAAAGGAAGTATTGTAATCGCGAAAAATTTCGTTTTTCAGGTTTCAACGGAAATATCCATTTTGACCATCCTTGAATATATTTTGACTAGTTTTGGCGTGACGTCTGTACGTATGTATTTCGCATAACTCAAAAGTGATTAGCCGTAGAATGTTGAAATTTTGTATTTAGGACTGGTGTAACATCTACGTGTGCACCTCCCTTTTTGATTACAATCGACTGAAACAAAAGTATCCAAAAAAGCCCAAAATCCAAAAAGAAAATTGGATTTTGGACTTTTTCTTAACTGCAGTAATACGTCCTAATCGAGAGGTTTTCAAGGATATATCACTAGCGGTATTTATTTTTATTGGTTTTAGAGTTACAGCCAAACGAAACTTTAATTATGAAATATTTGGATCTTAGAAGACGAAGAGACATCGGTCGAATCAGAAAAGACTGATGAAATGTTTTCTGATTTCATCGACGCGCTTCAACAAGTCCTCGGTTATTATTGAGGGCTCTCCGAACGTTCTTCATCGTGCACATTAATTCTGTTATTTCTAATCCTTTCACACCATTTTCGGACGTTTCATTCATTTATTACATTATCACTGTACACAGAAACCAAATCATCGGTCGAAGTCGAATCAGACTTAATCTCCTTTTTTTTAATTTAAATATATTGATTTATTAATCTCCGATTGTAAAAAAAATTAAATAATAAAAAAAAAGAAATAAGAAAATATAACAGAAGTTATTAATGAAATAAAATTTTATGTAGTTTTCTTTTTAAAAAAATTGTATGTGTAATTTAATAGGCGTACAAGGAAGTCATGTGGTGCCCACATCAGATTTTTTATATGATGGAATTATATCGGGTGATTCAAAAAGGATTTCACAAATGTAAAACTATGTAAAAATTTATTTAGATAACTTACAAATTCAATTCAGGTCTCATTTCATAGAAAAACACATCAAGTTTGTCACCTAACATTCACTTTGCTTCGATATGGCTTTCATTTGTAATACGACATACATCCCACCTGAAGTCGATTTCATTCCAGACTGTACTCAACAAGACGAGCGTTACCTCTGCATCTGCAGCGTTAATTCGAAGACAGCTCAACAAGATCGGCAGACTAAGGCGGTACATAAACCTGATCATTAATGAAACTCCAAAAGAAAAAATCTAGCGGGGTCAAATCTGGGGAGCGAAGCGGCCATGCAATTGAATCTTCACGATCGATCTACCGACCTGGGAACCGAATATCAAGAAAATCTCAACTTCTAAGTGGTAATGGGGTGGTGCCCCGTTTTACTGATAGTAATGGTGTCCATCTTGGTCATCATCGTCTAACTGAGGAATTAGAAAATTTTGAAGCGCGTCCAGATAAACGATACCATTTACGGTTATCTCCTGGAAGAACAGCCTGTATCAACGAAGGTTTGGTGCGAAGAGTAAATAGTATGCCTACTAGGATGCTCGCTACCGTACTTTCTACGAAATTTACGTTGAACTGCTATTACTTACTGCAAATAGTGAACAAAAACATACAGACAGCAGTAAATGTCTTTAACATTCCGCACTAGTAAACGTATCCATTTTTAATGACACTGGTGACAGCGCTGGTGCTCGAATTCTTTAATAATTAACTATGTGAGTCAAGCTATGCATTTTGCTATGAAATGAGACCACAATCGAATCTGTAAATTGCCTCAAGAAATTTTTATATGCTTTCAAAGTTGTGAAGTCCTTTTTGAATCGCTCTGTATTTCATTGTGAGGAATTTCAAAATTATTGTTATACGTAGAAAAATTACAACGTAATTTTTGACTGTAATTTGAAAACCTTTTAGAAGTTGACGTTTTTCTTCATTTTATTTATTTGTTTTGTTCCTATACATATTTCACTTACGATAATATTATCAGATTAGTATTATTAATTTATAATTTATTTTTTAAAAGAAATTAATATCGGTATTTAATTTTTGTTTCAGAACGAAATTTGTTTAGTTGTTGAGAACGAAGAAGGAATGTGCGTTTGCGTAAAATAAAAGATAAAGTAATCAAGTTAGCGCGTTATTAAGCTCTTAATTGTTTAGTTACATGCAGAAAAAATTAGATGCTAATTAAATAGTAGTGTGATTGGTTTATCGGACGTGGTCACGTGACAATGAGTAACGATATGGCGTTTGATTGGTCCGATAAGCTTGATTCTGGAACGAATCATTGGCAGCCTGCTTATGGATACCAACAACCATTACAACTTCAAGAAGCGTTTCTTCAGCAGCATGAAAGAAATCTGGAATTGATTAATAATGGTCTGTACAGTTTATTTTTTTTAACATATTTCTTTGTTTACTGTGATTTTCTAATAATATTCCTTTTTTAGGTTTGTAACTAGATGGTTTTTTTTTTATGAACTTATCTTGAATTATATTAATGTTTTTTTTTCTAATAGATATTTTTCTTTATTTACATTCCAGTCGTTTAAATATTATAACGACGTAGTTGTAAGAACAAACTGTTTTTTGAAATTTTTTAACATAAAATTCTGCATGTCTTGTGTTTAAAATTCGTTTTTTTAAAGAAACTCTTTTGAACATTTTTGTTATTGCTGAAAATTAGAAAACAACACTAAAAAACGACTTTTTCAAGAGTAGTACTTTTAAGTTCTTAATTTGTAAAGTATTTTAATGTTTTATGAAATTATTGTTTGAATATTTTATGTATAACATATTACTAATATTTTATTACAATTTTGTATGTATTCATAACCTAGAATATTTGTAACATTTTTCACGCATCGAAAAAGAATTTGTGTAGGAGAAATTGGGAGGAGGATCTTAGTTTTGTAACGTAGACATGTAACGAATCAGACACCCTAAAACAATTACAAATCTGTTTACTTGTGCGACATTTTTTGAATATTTTATAATAGGTAATCTAAAAAGTATTGAGCATTTTCCGCACGAGATAGCGTTAGCGTATCAGTGACGGATTTACCATAAAACAAAACAAGCAGCTGCTTGAGGCCTCACTTTGACAGGGGCCTCGAAGTAAAAACTTTTGAAAAGTAAAAGTAAAATTAACAAAAAATAAAGAATATATTTATAATACTTTACGTATTACTTTTATAACTTATGTATAATTGTAATAGCTATCTTCAATTATGTAAAAGCTTCATTTATATTTATAACATAGATTATAATGACAGTATATTTTAAAATTTGTTTGTCTTGCAAACCATTTTTTCCCGCGCGTCATTTCCATGTGTAACAAAAAGATGGCGCCTTGGTCAAACGTTTTGTTCGTCTTTGTCTAAACCGGCAGAGATTCTTGAAGCATCTTGTTTCGTTGCTCGAGTCAAAGATACAAGGTATGTATTCGAATCATACTATTTAAAAATTCAAACGAAAAATTAAGGTCGATAAAATTCATTAAAAAATGTATCAGGTTGTGTCTGATTATTTCTGTTATCATAACCTATATGTTTATCAAATGAAATTTTGTAGGATAATAGGCAATTGGAACTTCCGGGGGGGCCTCAAAAATATTGATTTGCTTGGGGACTCGTCCAAGGTAAATCCGGCACTGTAGCGTATTCTAGAAAATCTCTAGGAAAACCGGCATATAAGCAGTCGGGACGTTCTCAATGATCTAAACATCCATTACCAAACATCGTTAAACTGTTTGGAGAAAGCTGGCTACAAAAAGAAGCTCGACACGTTTGAGTGCCACACGATCTGACTCGGAAACATTTACTCGATCGAATTTTTATCTGCGAATCTCAACTGAAACATAACGAAATCGAGCCATTTTTGAAGCGGTTGATCATTAGTGATGAAAAGTGGATAACCTACAATGTACGAAAAATGTGCCGCAATGTGCGAAAAAGGTCGCGGTTGAAGCGAGGAGACGTTCCACAATCTGTAGCAAAGCCCACACTGAGTCCAGGAAGGTTATGCTGTGCGTTTAGCGGGATTGAAAGGTCATTGTACATCACGAGCTGCTGCCACCAGGCAGAATGATGGACTCAGACCTATACCGTCGACAATTAACGCGATTGCACCTAGCAGTTGAAAAGAAACGGCCTAAACTTGTCAACAGAAAGGGCGTCATATACCGTGCTAACAACTCCACAGCACATACATCTCTAAAGATCCGTTAGAAATTGAGGGAACTTGAACGGGAGGTTTTAATGAAATCCACGTATAGCCCGAACTTAGCACCGTCAGACTATCATTTCTTTCGGCCTCCGCAGAACTTCCTGAACGGTGTTATGTTAGTTTAAAAAAAGGTCGGTGAAAACGACGTGTCACAATCTTTTGACTAGAAATCACAGAAGTTCTACAGCGACGGAATTATGATGTTGCCGGAAAAATTGCGGTCATCGAAAAAAATGCTGAATATATGGTGTCGTACGTTATTTTCCAAACAAAATTTTTTTTTGACCTCCAAAGGCTCAATATCTTTTAAATAATTGATATATAATATATATACGAGGTGTATGAGAAAAGTAATGAGACTGATTTTTTACTTACCAAAGTTTTTGTTTTTATCAAACAACAATATTATCCCCTTCAAAGTAGTCCCTTGGGCAGCTATACAACGACGGAGTCGTTATTCCCATTCCTGGTAGCAGCGCTGGAAGGCTTCAACTTGTAGGGCTTTTAACTGGTCGGTCACAGTCTTTTGAATGTTCTCCAGATTTCCAAATTGACGTCCTTTTAAGACACGTTTCAATTTCGGGAAAAGGAAAAAGTTACGAGGACTCAACTCAAGTGAATAGGGAGGTTCAGATAACCGTAGGAATGCATTTTGAGGTAAACAATTCCCTGATGGAAATGGCGGTGTGACACGGGGCATTGTCATGATGAAGCCACTTCTTTGCAGTGTCTGGTCTCACGCGAATCACTCTTTTCCTGAGCCTTTCAACGACACCTGTGTAAAACACTTGGTTGACAGTTTGTCCTGGAGGAACAAATTCTTTATGCACGATACCCCTACTGTGAAAAAAGCAAATCAGCGTGGTTTTGATCTTTGATTTGCCCGTTCGACATTTTTTCGGTCGAGGAGATGACGGAGTGTGCCTCTCTTCGCTTTGCCGGTTTGTTTCAGAAACGTACTCAAATATCCAGGATTCACCACCTGTGATCGCACGTTTAAAGAATTCTTGGTCGTTGTCAATCCTCTCTAGAAGATCAACGCACACGTTTTTTCGATTGTCCTTCTGTTCCGTTGTGAGGTTTTTCGGCACCAATTTCGCACAAACCGCATGTCCAAATCTTCTGTCAAAAGTTTATGTACGGTGAACGTGTTTAAATTTAACTGTTCACTCATCATCCTTATTGTTAAACGACGGTCTAATCACACAAGAACCCTCACACGCTCAACGTTTTCGTCAGATTTTGAAGTCGAAGGGCTCCCTGAGCGAGGTTGATCTTCAAAGTGTTCTCGGCCTTCCAAAAATGATTTGTGCCAGCGGAAACCTTGTGCTCTTGGTAAGGAATGTTCCCCATAGGCCTGTTTCAACTTTTCAAATGTCACACTCGCGGATTCCCCAAGTTAACACAAAACTTGATTGCACAACGTTGCTCTATATTCCGATGCTCCATTTTCGTAACACAACAGAAACACAACTTCACTGATGGCACTGTCAAAAATAATGTGTTGGCTGAACGGAGTTGAAACTTGTACTGAGCATGTGGAAGGGATGAACAAACCGGTCTAGCACAGACCGATAGACACAGCGTTGCCAGATCGCTCGCAGTGTTACCGATCTCATTAATTTTCTCCCACACCTCTAATATATATATATATATATATATGCTTTAATTCTGGAAATTTTCCATCTATTACACTTTCATTACAGATAAACTGTATATAGTTAGCCTACATTTTTGATATTAATTTGTTTTAGTTTTGTTCATAGCAAATGTTATTTAAATGTTAACTAGTTAAATCTAACTTTATCAGAGAGAGTTATAAAATCGTAACGATTTGCTGTTAAATCGTTTCAATAGCCTCGTAATTGAAATAGAATTACGAATATTATTCGTTATGTACAATAATGAGGCTATGCCGATCGATTTGTATTAATCTGAAGTGAAATAAGCGGGAATCTGGAAATTATATATTTATCCAATTGGGAATTAGCAGAATGAAAGTCTTTAACTACTAACCTTGTACATACTCATATATCGGGTATGATGGTAGTCAAACTATAAACACTGACGCTTTTGTGTTGTTGCTACTAATAACACGAAGCTTCATCAGCTATGCATGCTTATAATTAATGTTTTAATTTCACCTTCTCCCCCAACGGTTAGTTTTTTCATAAAACAAAAGATGTCTGAATTTTTAGAAACCGGTAACCCAGCAGTGCAAATGCATAAATATGTTATGTATAGGTTGTTTTAAAACTTTTTATTTTATTTACTCATGTATAATAAGCTTCTTAATTTTTTTGCGGGGAAGGGACTGGGGGAGAGTATTTTAGTTAGTAATAAAGGGGAAAAGATTTTTAATCAGTTTTTTAATCGGGTCGTGTTTGAGAGGAAGTTGGACGTGCGATTTCCTACGTGAAAGATTGTTCTTTGGAGAAGGTTGTTTCGCAATTTTCTTTTATTAGGTTACCAAAGTTTCAGCCTTCTCGTGCTATGAGCTCAGAAGTTAAAATAATATAATTTTTTCTGTTCCCGAGACATTTAACGAAGTAATTCAAACCCTGTGTGATACCTATAATAACAATACTAAGGAAAATTAAATGAAATTAATAGATTAAATTTTATTGTTTTCGTAATTATGGGTGGAATATTTAGGAAAGTAATTTAGAATTAATATTTAGTTAACGAAGCTGGGCATGGAAGTTTCCAGGAAACAAATATAATATCTGGGTGTATTACTCTGCTTGTACACTCAAAAGATATTTTTAATCTTTCAAATAATGAAGTGATTTAATTTTATTTATACAATATTTAATTACAGGAAATTGCTTAATTTTTTTCCGAACAGTTTTTCAGGTTCTGCAGAGGACCACGCAAATATCATTTTAAATTCCTTCTATTCTGATTTTCTCTCTTTGTCTTTCAGAATTTTCTCATTCTTTTACTGTGCCGTGTTTTTCGTTCTTCTGTCCAGCACATGCGCTCTCTTTCTTTTTTGTATTCACAAGAACCTCTATTCTGCGGATTTTTTCTCTAAATCATTTCTACTTTAAAAGACGATTTTTTTTATTTCTGTTTTTGTTTTATTTAGGTCTTCCTTTGCTTGTTTTACATTTTCAAAATATAAAAAAGTTTTTGTTTCAAGATGTCTGAATCTATTTGAATCGTATGTTCCACAAAATTTGGTCCTCTTTTTCGGATTGTAGTTTATAAATCTTCGTTTTTTTAATTTTTTAATTTCTGCATTCCCTCATCAGTCTTCCGTTTTACTTGGGCCATTATTTTTTTAAATTTTCGTTTCAGTTTTCAGTCGCATAGAAGATTATTGGTTTCAATAGTGTGCTATATATTGTATCGATTACATTTATGTATCAATTTTTCTTGAACACATTTTTATTTCCTTGAACTTCATACAAGGAAGTATTGTAATCGCGA
This sequence comes from Lycorma delicatula, assembly GCF_047948215.1. Classification (NCBI taxonomy): domain Eukaryota; kingdom Metazoa; phylum Arthropoda; class Insecta; order Hemiptera; family Fulgoridae; genus Lycorma; species Lycorma delicatula. The sequence goes on along the minus strand of NC_134461.1, from coordinate 141,599,098 downwards.
AGAATTTCGGTTTTCAGATTTGAACGGAAATATCCATTTTGACCATCCCTGTATCCATTTTGACTAGTTTCGTCGTGACGTTTGTACGTACGTACTTATGTATCTTGCATAATTCAAAAACGATTAACCGTAGAATGTTCAGATATCGGATGTAGGACTGTTGTGACATATAGTTATGCACTTTTCCTTTTGATTGCGATCGACTAGACCAAAAATGTCCATAAAAGCCCAAAATACAAACAATTTGGATTTTGGACGTTTTCCTAACTGCAGTAATAAGCCCTTATTGAGAGCTTTTCAACGATGTATGATAAGTGGAATATTTTGCTCTAACAAGGGGAAGGAACGCCGGAAATTCGGCTGCATTTCCTTTTTTTTTTGTTCATTTAAATATATTGATTTATTAATAATTAACCTTTGATTGTAAAGTAATTTTTACAGTAAATAATAATTAAATAATAACAATAGAAAAAAATAATAACAATAGAAGTTACTAGTGAAATAAAATTTTATGTACTTTTCATTTTAAAAAAAATGTATATATGTAATTTAACAGGCATACAAGGAAGTCATGTTGTGCCCACATCAGACTGTTTTTAAAACGATATTCATTTACAATAGTAAATTAATAAATTGAGAAATAAACAACCTTTAAAACTGATAATTGTTAAAACGTTATACGGTTTTAGAACCGGATTTAATACAGTACTTTCGATAAGTTGCTTAGCACTGGAATTATGGAAGTGTATTGACGAAACTTTCCTAATTATTACTTTGTATTTTTATTTCATTATTTATAGAAAAGGATATTACAATAACTGGAATAGTTTATAAAAAGATGTTGAAAATGACCTCTTCCAACATGAGTACAACACTGCACACGTTTCAGTTTATTTTCACACACTTTTACTGAAATATCTCGTTCGTATTCTGTTATTGCAGTTTTTAATTTGTCAATAATGCATCGTCTGTTCCGATGCACTGCTTGTTTCACTGCCCCCCGTAGAAAGTAATCTGGGGGTCAGATCGGGCAGGCCACTAAACCCTTAGAAATGATACGTTCACCAAAACGTTTCGTAAAAAAGTCATTGACCTGTTACGTACGTTCGCTATGGCGCCATATTGTTTGAACCAACCGTGATTGATTTCCACTTCTGGTAACTGAGTAATGAAGTTTGTTAAAATAACAGGATAACGATCACTATTAATAATATTTTCAACAAAACAAAAAAAAAATTGGACCTCAATGCGCGTTCTACTCACATCGACCCAGACTCGAATTTTCGCTTCATGTAAAGATTGTTTGTGTAATTCATGGCGGTTAGTTATCGACCACATGCGTGTGTATATGTGAATTTATACCCTCCCAGATGAAACCACGCTTCATCTGTAAGAAACATAATGTCGAGGGTACCTAAGGAAGTTGTTCAATAAAACGTTTAAACCGTTCACAATAATTTAGTCTTTTGGCATGATCTGTAGATTTCAGTTCCTGTACGCTTTGTTCGGGAAAAGATTCGTTTCTTTTTTTACAGATTTATGTCAAGCAGCTAGTCCCATATCTTGTTTCCGGGCTAATTTCCGCATTGGCTCTGATGGTCTTTCGGCCATAGTATTTGAAATATCAAGCAGTTTCTGTTCGTTTTAGTTTAGCTGATATTCCACTTCGATCAGCTTCTTCAACAGAGCCTGTTGCCCGAAATTTTTCGTTAAGAGTTCGAACCGCATTGCAGTGAGGGATAGGAGTATTTGGAAACATTTCAGAAAACTTGTGATTCACTAAATCAATATATTTTTCACATTCACGAAAGACGTGTTCAAAGAGAAGAATGCGTTCCTCTGCCGAAAGAATCATTACTTTTCTCGCAACTATTGATCCGATAAACGAAACAACCAAAAAGAAGACGAAGTACGTTCTAACACAATTCAACAACTGAGGTCTCGGGTTTATTATTGAACAACGCCCAACGAACCCACAGGGCAACCAACCTAATGCCGAAAGAACAGAATGCACTTCATAATTCTAAAGAATATTGGACAGTGACTTTACGAACGTAACTGTATTTTGTTATATGCCATGTAGTAGTGATATATGCAAACTGATTTACTTTGTGACGTTAGTAAAACATTTAGGATAGTAATAATAACATACAATGAAAATGTGTTATTAAATATTTGGTAGATTTCATAAGAAAACGCCTATTGTAATGGATACCACCATGTTCACATCCCCCAGACCCCAAAACCACCGTCAGTTCAAAAGATTATATATATATTTCACTTTCTTGTTACACGATAAGTGCCGTAATTTTGCGCCAATCACTTTCAAATTGATATATAAAATATAACTATCCAAAATTTCGGTCCAATGAGCTAAATCGGACCATAGGAGTGGAAATGTGGGGGGGGGGGGCTTTTTCGAAAAAAAAAAGTTTGTTATAACTTTCTTATTAAGTAAAATATCGAATTCGTTTAAAGTTCCAACTATTCTTTGGATAAGGGACTAAATCTTATATGAGTAAAGTTTTTTGATATCACCAACCGTTGGCCCAAGGGGTAGAAAAATGGGATTTTGAAGACAAAAAAATCATACTTCCCTTAATAGGCACAATATCGAATCTGTATAAAATGGTCTTTAGTACTATAAACATTACCTAAAACTTTTGTCTGAAATAATTTTTGATGTGACCAACCCTTACGGCAAGGGATGACCAAAATATTGCTGGAATTGTAAGGAGATGCATAATCATGTGCAACCATTGTCTTATTAAGTACATTTGAAGTGTTTCTTAACTTTAAGGTGGATATCTTTTTTATCCCTTACTTAGCACCCGTGAAATCTACCTCCACCTTCCGACGTGCCGAAAGGAATTATTTTTTCATTAATAGAGTGTTTGAACAATATTTTAATAAGATAATTAATTATTAAATTAACCTTTTATCTACATGCAGTATAAGTAGCGTTAAATTTTTTTTTTATGCCAAAGGCCAGTTTAGTACCACAAAAATATCATTTCTTTCTAGTTTCTTTTCCTTTTTCCATTTTCTCCTCTTTTCGGCATGCCTTCATTTTTGTTCATCTGTCAGTTTTATCCTGTCCTTTTTTTGCCACTAGAACTTTTGTATTGTAAATTATTCTTTAGAAGTTATCTCTGTTGCAACAATCCTCTTCTTTCAAGTCTATCCTTTGCAGGTCCTTTTCCAGTTTTGCTGGTTATTTGATTTGTTTTTGATGTTTCTTTATTTAATCGGTTCAAATCCATCCTGATTATATGTTCCAAGAAATTTAACTTTCTTCTTATTTCTGTTTCTAGTTCTTCTTGTTTTAAGTTGATCTTGTTAGATTTTAGTCTGTATCTTCCCTCTGTTATCTTTGGACAATAGGTTTTACTTAGTAAGCTTCTTTCGATTTTTAAAATGTTTCGAGGTTGGTTACTTGTAATGTTTCAATTCCATATTTGGGTCTTAATACAGTTGTGTAATGTCTTAATTTCGCGATCTTGGATAAGAGATTCTTTGTATTGTAATTGTTTTTGGTTATAATTCTACAATATTTTTCTAATATTCTAATAATTTTGGCTTCCCTAATATTCTATTTTCAATTGTCGCTTTATACATTCTTGTTCTGCTTTATTTTATTTTATTTTTAAAAAATCAATTCTTTATAGTAAAATAAAACGAATAGAGTATATCGCTTCCAAAATGTTATTCCAACTTTGTTCTGCAGTTGACGTTATTGAAGTAAAGTAAAATAAAAATTTCAGTTTATCTGTGGATTATTACGTACAGAAAGGAAAGTAAAACTAATTTCATCTCTTCTCTTCCGGAACTTTCAATTATAAATTGGTAGTCGATATTGAAAAAAAATTATGTTCGAACGGTTCAGGATACGGTGTATCCGATCATTCTAATGGAATAATTTTATTGTATTGCAAAGCGAAAGTTAATGATACAAATAAAATATTCAATTATCTTTTTATGGTTTATAAATGCAATGAAAATTGCGTTTAAATAGGCGATTTTGCTTTTGTTGTTTTTAATATTGTTCAGAAAATATTGAAATCACTCGTTGACAATAATAGTTTTAAATCATAGATTAAACAGATTTCGAATTTATTTTTTAAGCGTGTTATAATTTCATGTTGTACATTTTTTTATTTAGATTAATGTAGTTTTTCCAAAAATAAAAAATTACGGTATTTTTTTTAAATGCTGAATTTATTGCTTTCTTTAACCATCGCTTTCAGTTCTTAACCAATGTATGTAATTTTATTGTTTTTTTCGTTTGTTATTATATTATTTTAGTAATTAATAGAAGACATAATTATCCGTGAATTAAATTTAGTTTAGTTCACGGATCTAAGTAGAATATCATAAAGGGTTCACACATGCACGCGTGCGCACACACACAGTAATATAGGAGTTTTCTATTAGTATAAAAATGAAAAGCTAAAATAAAAATTTTTGAAAAATCAATAATTTAATTTGCTATTTTATTTCCTCTCTCATATTTTTTCGTTTTAGCCACTTATTTTACGGTGTTTTTCTTTCTTTCTTTCTTCAGTCCGGTATACGTTTTATCCTTCTTTTCATTTTTTCCTGGATCTTTTGCAATTTCTTTCTCAGTTTTCTTTATTGTTTTCTTGTATTCTTTGTCTGTTTCAATATCTCTGATCCAATTGTTTATTGGTTTTTGATTTTTTAATTGTCTAGGCGGCTTGGTCTGTTTTGTCTGCCACTGTCTGATTTTCTTTTTGAAACCGGTCAGTTGCGTGCCAGTTACTACTAATAAGAACGGTCCAACACCCCTATCCCACCTGCTTGTTGTTGTATGTATACCTTTTTTCGGGATTTCATCCTCATTTAATTATAAATTTAAGGAAATATATATGAGTAGAAGAAAATAAAATGTATCTTCGAGAACAAATGAATAAATTCACCAGAAAAACCTATTCTTGGATACAATATGTAGAGGTTTTCTGGATGGAATTTTTACAAATAAAATAAAGTAACATAAAAGATTGACAAAATTATTATAAGTAGTTAGACAAAAAGCAGCAAAAAAAAAAATAAATAAAATGCATAGAGAAAAAAAATTACTGTACTTAAGAAAAAGTCCAATATCCAAATTTTTTGGATTTTGAGCATTTTTGGACACTTTTGGTTTAGTCAATTGTAATAAAAAGAGGAGGTGCACAAGTAGATGTTACAACAGTCCTAAATCCAAAATCTCAACATTCTACGGTAATCGTTCTTGAGTTATGCGAGATACATACGTACGTACGTACGTACAGACGTCACGCCGAAACTAGTCAAAATAGATATTTCCGTTGAAATCTGAAAACCGTCATTTTTCGCGATCGCAATACTTCCTTTACTTCGTACAACAAAAGTTAGTCGTTTTACTTCATTATATTTTTGTTGCCACGGTGACAGAAATATAATAAAGTAAAAATATTAAGGATTAAAAGAATTAGCTTTTATTTCTTTAATGAATATCTTTATTAATATTTTCAACCGCGAGGGGCCTAGGGTCTTAATCTACGACTTAAAACTTTCCCTGGCTAAACATAAATGTATCCTGAAAATTTAAAAGCAATTAGGATGGAGTGTTTCTCGCTTGATGTTGTTACAAACAAACGGAACTTTCGCATCTCTAACTTATATAAAACGTACTAAAAAAATAAACCAACAAAAATGAAAAATAATACTTTTTTCAGTTCTTTAACTTTTGATTTATTGAAATCGCCACTAAATTATGAGATTATTTTTAATTTGCTATGTAAGTCGAAGTTAAACGAATTGAAATTTTCAGTCTTTTGTTTTTAAAGTCGGGTTTCATTTATTTTAAAATTATTTTTTCCTGTTAATTTTTAAACGAGAAGAATTGTATGTACAAATAATGATAATTCTGTATATAAAAGAGTATTTCGACAATTTAAAATATTACCAGTAGTATTTCATGCTTTCAAATTTTGCTTACATTATTTTTAATATTAAATTGTTATTATTTATATACATATATATATCTTTCTTCATAATTTTTCGAATTAAAAAAAGACAACAAATAGCATTACAATTTTATATAAGTAAAAATTATACAGTTAGTTATTGCAGTTTAATTCAGATTCTCCGATTTTAAAGTACTGTTACGATGCAATGAAATTGCACTTTTTTAAATAACAGAAGTAAATCCAGCTTCATTCCTTTTTCCGTCATGGTTTGTAAACATACGGTTATATTATTATTATTATTATTTTTGTTAACTTAAATCGTTTGTTATTTTTAACGTTTCATAATAATTGTTATAACTTAGTTTATATTCACCGGCATTAAATGGTTATGACAATTTCACGGTTACCGTTTAATAATAATGATGCATTGTTGTTTATTTTTAAATTGGTATGTAGACGTATATAATTTCAGTGTTCAGTACTTACTGTGTTATATGACTGTAAAATAATGTGTGCCAAAACATTTATCAGTCACCTGAAAGCAGTTCTACTGCCGATTAATTTTAAGCCCATTCATTTAACGGGATTATTAATGTTCCTTTCGTGACTTATTTAATAAAATAAAATGTACTCGTTAATCGGTTTTTATTACGTCATTGTAATTAACATTTATTCATTTATTTGTTCTCGATTAAAGGAAAGATTGTTTGTTTAAATAAACATCAGTAATTTTATTACAAATTCATTTTAAGTTGAATTCATTTTAATGAATTATTAATCCGTGTTCTTTATTTTTTGATTTTCTGGAAATTGAGAAATGAGATTTTGTGGAAAGAGAAATGAACATTGGTAAAATAGACGGAGCGTACAGGAAAGTTAAGGAAAATTTTGGGGTACATAAATTAAAATCTAATAATGTGTTAAACAAAGATGGTACACCAATATATAATGCGAAACGTAAAGTCGATAGATGGGTGGAATATATTGAAGAGTTATACGGAGGAAATGAATTAGAAAATGGTGTTATAGAGGAAGAACAGGAAGTTGAGGAGGATGAAATGGGAGAAACAATACTGAGATCTGAATTTAAGAGAGCATTAAAAGATTTAAATGGCAGAAAGGCTCCTGGAATAGAATTACTGCGCAGTGCAGGTGAGGAAGCGATTGATAGATTATACAAACTGGTGTGTAATATTTATGAAAAAGGGGAATTTCCGTCAGACTTCAAAAAAAGTGTTATAGTAATGATACCAAAGAAAGCAGGGGCAGATAAATGTGAAGAATACAGAACAATTAGTTTAACTAGTCATGCATCAAAAATCTTAACTAGAATTCTATACAGAAGAATTGAGAGGAGAGTGGAGGAAGTGTTAGGAGAAGACCAATTTGGTTTCAGGAAAAGTTTAGGGACAAGCGAAGCAATTTTAGGCCTCAGATTAATACTAGAAGGAAGATTAAAGAAAAACAAACCAACATAGATGGCGTTTATAGACCTAGAAAAGCCATTCGATAACGTAGACTGGAATAAAATGTTCAGCATTTTAAAAAAATTAGGGTTCAAATACAGAGATAGAAGAACAATTGCTAACATGTACAGGAACCAAACAGCAACAGTAACAATCGAAGAACATAAGAAAGAAGCCGTAATAAGAAAGGGAGTCCGACAAGGATGTTCCCTATCTCCGTTACTTTTTAATCTTTACATGGAACTAGCAGTTAATAATGTTAAAGAACAATTTAGATTCGGAGTAACAGTACAAGGTGAAAAGATAAAGATGCTACGATTTGCTGATGATATAGTAATTCTAGCCGAGAGTAAAAAGGATTTAGAAGAAACAATGAACGGCATAGACGAAGTCCTACGCAAGAACTATCGCGTGAAAATAAACAAGAACAAAACAAAAGTAATGAAATGTAGTAGAAATAACAAAGATGGACCGCTGAATGTGAAAATAGGAGGAGAAAAGATTATAGAGGTAGAAGAATTTTGTTATTTGGGAAGTAGAATTACTAAAGATGGACGAAGTAGGAGCGATATAAAATGCCGAATAGCACAAGCTAAACGAGCCTTCAATAAGAAATATAATTTTTTTACATCAAAAATTAATTTAAATGTCAGGAAAAGATTTTTGAAAGTGTATGTTTGGAGTGTCGCTTTATATGGAAGTGAAACTTGGACGATCGGAGTATCTGGGAAGAAAACATTAGAAGCTTTTGAAATGCGGTGCTATAGGAGAATGTTAAAAATCAAACGGGTGGATAAAGTGACAAATGAAGAGGTATTGCGGCAAATAGATGAAGATAGAAGCATTTGGAAAAATATAGTTAAAAGAAGAGACAGACTTATAGGCCACATACTAAGGCATCCTGGAATAGTCGCTTTAATATTGGAAGGACAGGTAGAAGGGAAAAATTGTGTAGACAGGCCACGTTTGGAATATGTAACACAAATTGTTAGGGATGTAGGATGTAGAGGGTATACTGAAATGTAACGACTAGCACTAGATAGGGAATCTTGGAGAGCTGCATCAAACCAGTCAAATGACTGAAGACAAAAAAAAAATGGTCATTAATAAACTTAGTTTTTTTCTATATTTACCATTAATTTAAAATTATGTTATTTTATTTTCAATTTTAGAATTTTTTTAATCTTTGACGTAAATTATTGAAATAAAATTCTAGGAAAATTAAATAGGGATCAAAATTTCAAGTACTTTTATCTGCTACGTAAGTGTATTTGTTATTTCCATTATTCATCTTACATTATTTCATAATGCATTATGTGTTATTTTGTGATTTTCAAATTTTTTTATAATTGTATTACATTTTATCATTTATTAAAGTGAATTTCTCCGTATTTATTCTTGTTTATAAAATAATAATTATAAATTATCTATTAATTGTTATCACTTATTTGAATGCGTATATTAAATTAAAAAATTAAGATTATTATTTAAGATTAATCTTCGTCGTGTAGGTAAAATGTTTATATAATAGCAGAGCTGCAGTACAAAAAAAAAGTCCTTAGAAATCAATGTTACCATGTAACTCCCCCCCCCCCAAAATAAGGAATTCTTTCTTTTATTATCTGTACCTATAAATCAAGATGTCCTGATTGACTCGTAATCAATGCTTAGCAAAAACTGTTGAATATAAACTGATGAAAATTAGTGTACACCTTCTCTTTACCTTGTACGAGGCTCGGCTGATAAATTTTCACACTAGCGTGCTACACGGAGACAAAAGGTACTATCGAGTGAGGCGTGGCAGCACATGATAGTTAAAATCCCCCTCTACAAACCTGCGATAATGCGTTGAAATACCTTTTCCGGTAACTACGGCCAATATTTCAACACGGTTAAAACAGCGCGCAGTAATCGGATTTTTAACTGTAGAAAATGCGAATCCTACAAATAATTTTCATCGTTTAAAAGCGGTTTACGGTAGTGAAACTGTTGATAGGAATACTGTGAATAGTTGGGCGTTGAAATTTTGCAAATTTGAAGCTTGTAAAGCCATCGAGGACGCACCTCGCAGTGGATGACCACTTTCTATGACTGACGAGAAACATCTTAAGGATTTGCTTCAAAGTACCGGCGAATCGCTTAGTAATGCATATATTCAGTTAGGCATATCTAAAAAACGAGTAGGCCATATTATCGAGCAATTGGGTTACCGTAAAATCTGTGCACGATAACTACGCAAACTCTCTGATGCTCTCCGCAAGCTGAAGTTTGAGCCTATTCCGCACCCGCCATACTCGCCGGATTTGGCTCCGTGCGATTTCCACTTCTTCTCTCATTTCAAGACATTCAAGAGGGATTACAAAGGTAATCATTACACACCGACGATGAGGTGAAGGAACCTGTGGGTTGTTGGTTCCAAGAAAGACCGCCAGAATGTTTCAGTGACAGAAGGTAAAAACTTGTCACGTATTAGGAAAAGTGTATCAGTGTAAATGGGGATTATATTGAAAAATAAATACCGCGTTTTGTCGCTATGGTATTGTACTTTTATTCATTTTTTATTTCATTCTAACATCTCTTTTCATTCCCACGCTACGCATATCTGTGCAAAATATATCAGCTGAGCCTCGTAATTGCCCACAAAGAAAGGATTTTTTGAAATTTCGACTTTAAGAGTTAAAATGGGTTAAAATTAAATTTTACTATATTTTTTTTAATTTCTCTGTAACAAATGAAGATATCAACTTGATGTTTGAAGAGTGTAATCTTCAAACGTGAGGATGTAAAACCCTTTTTTTGGTTTTTCGAAATTCGACCTTGAAATGAGTGAAGAAAGGTAAAAATGTTTTGGACAGTGATTTCAAATGTTCCCCATTTCTGACTGTACTAAACGAGATATTCATTCGATTTGGGATTACAAATACTCTTTAGATAAATATCTAAAAACCATTTTGGAGTTTTAATTTTTGAATTTTGATTTTTTATGATGTACAATGGTGCCTCAACCAACTCAGCCACTACGAATGTTTGACGAGACCCGCAGAATCTGCCTCCGGTTACTTGACTACAAAACATAATATAAAAGTAATTAAAAAACGTTTTAATAAATGAGAAACGACGGTCACCATCTAGTGGTGTTTGTCGGGAAACGCTAAGAACTGGAAAAAATACATTTTATTCGTAGGAAGGACGGGTAACCAGCTACACTGTATTTAAGATGGAGGCCGACTATGTTGAAACTACTATTCTTCAGATCTCTCAGAATTTCGGGTCGTGTATTGATCAGATATTTACTCTGAAGATATTACAACACACTGTAAGTTTTTGTAAACTGAACAGGCTGTAATTTCTGTTTATCATTCTTCCTCTCATAAGCTTGAGCTTAATGAACACAAGGGGGTCCAGACGGGAAGGGAAAGCGAAGCAAGCTCTGACCAGTTACTCTATATATATATATGAATAGAATTAAATAGTTTTCCCCAGCATTCCGAATTTATGACAATCAAACAAAATCATCAATCATTCTAAAATCTAAAATTGAATCAAATTCTCTTGAAAAGTTTTGTGTGTTTGTAACCCATTTAACAAAGTTATTTTTCACCGAACAGAAAGTAGTTTGTTTCTCGACCCGAACTTTTGTCTTTTACTCCTGATTTTTTTTTTTTTTTTTGCTTGATTATATCGCCGCTTAAGCTTGAAGCTTCTACGTGGGATTTGGAAATGGAGGAATTTTGGAAATGAAAACTGCCGTGACTAAACGGGATTCGAACCCGAGACCTTCGGACTGGAGGCCGAGACGCTATCACTTACGCCACGGAGGCCGGAAAAAATTATTAATTTACAAAATTAGATTTCTCAAAAACTACTAAATATAGTTTTAGGACCTATTCTTTTCCATTTTTCTGATCAAATTTCATATAAAACCACTAAATTTACCTGTTAATTTGGGTCCCAAGAATTGCAGTCGAGCTTAATTTTACCGAAGGCGCAGAAATAAGAGCGAATTCTTTCGCTATCCAACACTCACTAGCGAAGCGTGTCCGAACCTATATTAATGTGAACATTCTTTATTTTTACCAGTAGAATATTATGATGAAAGTTTATTACAATCTTCATGAACCATTCTGTATATATATATATATATATATATATATATATAGTATATATAAAACACACACATACATAAACAGGTGGGCAAGGTAGTGAAGTTGTTTGATAGATATATTATTTTATTTAACTTATAACTTTTGGTTAAAACGGATAGTATTTTACTTCCTTGTACGAAGTAATGGAAGTATTGTGATCGCGACAAATTTCGGTTTTCAGATTTCAACAGAAATATCCATATTGACCATCCCTGAATCCATTTTGACTAGTTTCGGCGTGATATCTGTACGTATGTATCTCATACGTATGTATCTCGCATAATTCAAAAACGATTAGCTGTAGAGTGTTGAAAATTTTGAATTTAGGATTGTTGTACCATCTAGTTGTGCAACTTCCCTTTTGATTGCAATCAACTGAACCAAAATGAACCAAAATTGTCCAAAAAAGCGAAAAAAAAAATTGGTTTTTGGACGTTTACTTAACTGCAGCAATAAGTCCTCATTGAGAGCGTTTCAACAATATATCTTCAGGGGTCTTATTTTCATTGGTTATACAGTTATAGCGAAATGAAATTTTAAGTAATGAAATATTTGTATCTTAGAAGGGGAAGGCACATCGGTTCGAATCCGATTTCATATACATATATTTTTTTTAACTTTTTTTTAAATTATATATATTTATTTATTAATAATTATTATCCTCTGATTGTAAAAAAATGTTTGCAATGAATAATAATTTAATAACAATAAAAAATCAGAAATTATTAGTGAAAGAAAATTTTATGTACTTTTCATTTTTTTCAAAAATGTTTACAGAGGTTAATAATTTATTAATAAATCAATATATTTAAATTAAAAAAAAAAAAAAGTTAAAAAATATATTTATATGAAGTCGGTTTCGAACCGGTGTGTCTATGGTTACGGATCTGACACATTCTCACTTACACTACATATCTACTTGAGCGACGTGAAACAAAATTAATATATAAACTAATATAAAATGCTGATACGGATACCACAAAAAACTGTGGTGCATGTGGTGTTCACCACAATGCAATTGAGTAACTGTCAACTTTATTAAACGATTGGAGAATCGTATCTCACTTTCAAATGAAATAAGTTTAAATGAAATGCAGAAAAAAATGTGTGTATAATTTAACAGGTATACAAGGAAGTCTTGTGGTGACCACATCAATTTTTTTTTTTAAAACAAATCCAAAATGTTTTTAAAAGATTAGAACAAAAAAATAACCTGCTGTGGATTCATTCAAATCTTAAATTTAATCATAATAAATAATATAAAATAACTTTAAAAAAACTCCAATTACAATATTAAACAACAAGAAAAAAATTCATTGTTGAACGGAATGCAATTTCAATTAAAAATAATAGTTTTATTTTTATTACAAGTTTCTATGAAATTTGAAATGTATTTATTTTAATTATTTTATTAGTGTAGATAAGTAAATGCTTATGTAGTTATTAACTGTTAAAAATAAATAAATAGCATAAAAACAAAACTATATTTCATTATTATGATGGAAGTATTAATTAGTTGTATAATAATAATAATAGTATTAATAATTATAAAAAATTAGTTTTAAAACATAAATTTTAAATAATGTTGTTATTATTGTAGTAAAGAAATTGGACTTTAATTTTACATTAGATAAAATTTCTATTTTATTTTTAATTAAATATTTTATTATTATTTTTTTTACGTAAAAATAAATCCATCTTAATGAAATTTAATTTTATATTGCATCTATATTATAATTTTACTTGAATATTCAATATCAAAGATGATGTCATAACTTTAAAAATAATTATTTTTTATTAGACACGAAACTATTTTTTCTTGATTGATTGTTACGCTTTAACGTTTAAAGTAGTAGTTGAAGTTGTCAAAAATCTTACTTGTGTGTACGGTGGAACGGTTTCTATAGTATATTTAATTTTAGCGGCAGGGTTTTCTTTAGAAACCTCGCCTCCGCTAACTCATCGGTATTCGAAGGGTAAACTGTTTGTCGCAGCTAATCTACACGGATAAGTAATGAACGTATCTCATTCTCGTTGAATACAGTTACCTCATAAGAGATTTACGCTTGTTGTTTGCGGGGCACTTGAAGTCTTCCTTCCTTCGAGTGACATGAATTGTTTTTTTTTACAGTTCCTTCGTCGACAGACACCGCCACTTCCCTTATCGTTAATTATTTCCTCCCCGATAGTTTTTTTAGATGTAGGTATTATGTACCCCTACTGTATAATAACTCCTATTTATAACCCTTACTTTTAAATTTATATTTGGGATGCGGTGCACCTTTGAGTCTTTACGGCCTTGATATTTTATATTTAATAACTTCTTTAGCTACAGATCTGTCTCGGGATTTTGTATCTTATCCGGTTGCTGTACAGTACACCGGATCTAGAATTGATGGGTGTTTCGGGTAGAGAAGTTTCCTAATTATTTTTAATATGATATAACGATTTAATCTACTCGTAAAAAGTGAAAGAAGGGGTTTTCACTTTTTTTTAATTTACCGTTTAAGATATTTGATAATTATCTTAAATATTTGTTCAGGTGTAACGTTACATTACGGGTTTGATAGAAGTATTAATGTTAAAAATTGGAGGTGTTGGTTAAATTTGGAGGTTATCTAAATATCGTTTGCTACGTTACGTGAATGGTCTCGAATTGCAAAAAAAAAAAGACGAAGATTAGGTTTATTTTTGTTTCATTTAATTTCTTTTGTTTTGATGGATTGAAAAAAATTGATGTTTTTTTAAATCGATTTGAATTGAAATAGTGCAGATGTTCCATAAAATGTATACTGTAATTTATTAGCTCAAAACTGGTAACGTAATTTTTTTTATAAAAATTTTAATTTTTTTTTTCAGATCAAGATTAAGAGTAGACAGTTAAATTTCTATCGTAATGAAAATAATTCATATAATTAACTACTACGATTTCTTGTAAGCGACTGGTTCTGTATAGCATTAGCTTTAAATTTTAGCCTATCATTATATAGTTTCTGATTAATCAATGTGATTTGCTTAATACAAGAACTAAACGGCTTTTAACTATCAACTCGAATTAAAGTTTCGAAACCGCACCTACGAGTTAATGTCCGAAACGTTTTTAAAATTGTGTAACTTATAATTCAGTTAAAAATATTTTATTGCGCAAAATAACTTGTATATTCCATTTTTGTGCGTTCTATTAATTAAACGTATTAGTATGTTTATTTACACTTATATCCATCTATCAGATATGGTTAACGTTAATAGGTGTTTCTCTTAATTAACATTGCGTTAATATTTTTATACCGCATGTACTTGTTTAGTAAGAGCGGAGATTTAACGTTTTTCTCTCTATGTGGCAGATCACTGTTACAATGCGACATCGTCGCGTGTAGCGATGACGCAGAGTTAGCGCTTGACCTCCGGACGGAAAGCAATCATTACGTTACCCGGCTGAAGTGTTACAAATTAACGCTAAACCTAAGGCCGCACTGCAGGCGGGCAGTGATTTGCTAGGAGCGTCTCGGGTAGAAGCTGGTGGTTAGACGATGAACGTATTCCAGTCTTACTGCAGGTTGATTAATCTAGATACCAATCTGAAATTCAGTGTGAATATCTCTGTGTCGTACTCTAAATAGGTCTCTTTCAATGTTGTGTAAAAAGGATGCTATGAGACTCTTTATACCTTTAACATACGTAAATCCAGTCGGTGATCGTAGAATAAGGGTGCATAAGTACAACTAGATAAAGACACAGATGGTGAATTTTTACAGGTTTACGAACCGAAGGGAAATTATGTAGATTTTGTAGATTTACACATAGAAGTCAAGAGAATTTCTGCTGAGTGAATGGTTGACATTCACGTAAATGAAAATTTTATATTTAATGAGTAACGTTTCCTAAAGTTATTTAATTTTCCCTTAATTCGTCTGTTGGATTCCACGTCACTTTACGCTTGAAAATAGTGGTGATCAACTGCTCTTTAGCTGAGTTAACAAAGACTCAAAAAGTGTTAACCTCGAAAAACTTCTACAGAAACTAAATTATTGGAATGACTTCGGAAAAGTATGTAGAATAACAGTGTGTCCTAGCGGATATGAACGAATAATTAATTTGTTTATTAATAAATTAACGAAATTTTTTTAGTTTTGTCAATAGCGGCTTTATTTTTAATTCCATGTTAAAATAAAAGGGACCAATAGATAGCTGAGAAAATTTTGCATAAAAAACCTCTCGAGTACTTCTTTCTACAAGCAAAACTTAGAGCGGTAGCGAATTTAACCATAAGTACCAAAATCGCACTATGATAAGAGTAGCTTTGAAACTGGGTCTTTGATACTGCATCTCGTATGCAGGATATCTAAATAGATAAATTAATGATTTAAGCGTAATTTCTTAATTTTGCCTGTACAAAAAAGTGTTTCGGTAGCTTTTTAAAGCAAAATTGTCTTAGTTTTCTACTGGTTTTATTTATTTTTATTGACAAAAATTAGATATTTAAAAAAATCTGATCTGGGCAGCACATGACTTCCTAGTACGTCTATTAAATTACATATACTCTTTTTTTTTTAAATGAAAAGTACAAAAAAATTTATTTCATTAATAACTTCTGATATTAATGATATTTTTTTATAATTTTTTATTGTTATTATTGAATTATTTACTTTTTGTAAAACATTTCTTACAATCAAAGGTAAATAATTATTTAAAAAATCAATATATTTAAATAAAATAAAAAAAATATATGTATATGAAGTCGGGATTGAACCGATTTGCTTTCCCCTTGTAAGATCCAAGTATTTCATTAATTACAATTTTATTTGGCTATAACTTTAGAACCGATGAAAATAAGTACCACTTATGATATATTATTGAAAAGCTCTCGATGAGGGCTTATTACTTCAATTAAGAAAAAGTCCAAATTCCAAATGTTTTGGATTTGAGCTATTTTTGACAATTTTGATCCAATCGATTGCAAAAAATTTGCAAAATTTTTCAGAATCAATCAAATGTAGGGTTAAATATTGATAAATGAAGTATTTTTACGTAAATATGAAAAGTTGCATAAAAATATGTTTTCATTAATTTAATGTGTTTTGATTTCATGTTCTGTATAGAGTTGAATGTGGAATTTTCCACAGCGTTCCACGTAGATAAAGCGATACTTGCTCCTAAATAATCTTTTTTGTAAAAAAAAGAATGATGACTAATTTTGAAAATAAATTCGGAGATAAATTTCTGTTTTGAAAAAGCGTACATAGTAGTAGTCTGCGTATAATCATCTTTAGTTGTAGAGAAAAAATGTATGTAACATATTACTTCATGACTGAAAGGACCGTAATTTTATTAATCTAATTTTATGTATTCGCAGGTGGTTGATTATTACGTATATAAATATCTAACGAATTACCACTCATATTTATTTTCTTTGATTGTAATTCTGAACAAACTGATAATTTTCTCTTGTAAGGTTGAAGTTTGCATAAATTTCTGTGGGCCAATGACGGTTTCGGTGTAGGCACTGTGGAACTGCAGCACCCCCTATTTCCACTTGATATAATTGTTAACAGTTAATATGAGTCCTTTTTTCTTTAATTCTTCCTTTATACTTGTACAATATATAAACGTTAAGCATAATGTCAGTAGCCATCCCCCAGTTTATGAAAAATATACAAAAATCTTTGTACGGAACTGTGCGCATAACAGTTCTAGTGGCGTGGTGTTTGGCTGTTGTGCGCATGCGCACATGGGAAGCTGTACGCAAGGTTGCGAGAGAGAGAGAGAGAGAGAGCACTGTCGCTCCCGCAGTGCCGATCCTGGTATGCTGCTGGAAGGTAGTTTTCTTTTACTCCGCGTGTGTTTGGAACCTTCCTTGTTCGTTCCCTTTTCTAGTTTACTTGGTGGAAGGAATATGAAAGTAGTTAAGTTGTTTTGTCAGTATGATCAGAAGGTGGCGGTAACCACGGGCTCTTTGATAGCCAAATCTGTCCAAAAATACGCTGGAATGGCGAAAGAGAAGGTAATTAATAAAAACTAATTACGTATTTGTTTCTGTGTACATAGAAATTTAAATTAAGCATCGTTGGACTATAGAGTTTTTAACCGGAGATTTTATTAAGTTGTTATCCAATATTACTAAAAAATATTATCTGTATTGACATTTTATTATTTATTCGGTAAATCCGAATACGGCTTTTAAGCACAATGTGCTTAAAAATCGTTATAAAATGTGATCTTGAATTTTATAAAATGTAGAAATAGATTATTATTCTGCTTGTAGCTATTCTATTTGATTCATTTTTTCGGTTCTTTTATTTTACAGAAAACTTTAACCGTAGCTTTGAAGAGGCCCAGAAAAAAATTTTCTGGACCAGCAACCCCACTTATTTTAGCTACGAGCCGCCACTGCGGTGGGCTTAACATGATGTTTTATAATATTGTATAATCAATTTAAATATGTTTCAAATTGATGTAAACAACGATATATTTAGTTAATGGTAAACTGCGACCTTGAATTCAGTAAAAACAAGATAGCGCGACACACCAGATATATTACTTTTTCTTATCGCTGCTGACGTCTGGTTGTGTAGAGAAATTGACCATATTATAAAGAAGTCTGTCAACCACAAGGTTTTACTAATCCAGCTAGCGCTGGAACAGTTTTTTTCATTAGTTCCCAAACAGTATTGGATCGTTACTTTCGAAACGATTGATATTTTGTTTGTATCGTCTGTTTCCGATCGACAGAACCAAGAGTCAGTAGCGATAATAGAAATAAAATATCAACTTTTATTAAACAATTATAATGGAACATTGTGTAGATTGTTTTTAGTAAATTTACAAAAGCAGGCCGTCAATAATCGAAACGAGTATTTATTTAAATAGGTCCCAATTGTAATTGAAATATAATTTTTTAGAGCAATTGAAAAAGTGATAAAAGGAATTGGAAATCATTGTTTTATCTCTCCTTTCAGTTACCTATAACCATTGTAATTGTAGAATTAAAAAAAAATTCTTTTATTATAGGTACTAGTTATCCCATTACGGAAAGTGGTGACGCGCGTAAATTAATTTTCGATGAATTTGGCAAATGATGATTAATTGTTTGTTATTGTTTTCAGATGTACGTAGTATATATTTCATTATGTCAAAAGCAGTTAAATTAAACAGCCTATAATTTATATGTTTGAATCGTATGTTATTTATTGTAAAGCTATTAATTTAATTAGGAAAATTCGTTTGTAGTAAATAATCATTTTATGTGTATTTTTATCTATTGTTTTCGTTGTTGCATATATTCCGTAATACGATTTATATCGACAGAGTAATACCTGTATGATGAAATGCAAGTTCATATATTAACAGTTTTTCTGAAATTATTAAATTTTATTGTTAATTTTTTATTATGAAAAGAAAAATTTCCGGTATCTATTCGTAATATCTATTTATCACGCGTTATTCATTATTCGTATGAATAAAATTATGTGATGTAATTGTGTCATTCATTCATTCATTGATCACGTGTTTATTAAATGTACGTACGCGCAGCGCACATTTATTTATTCAAGTTAAAAGGACTTAACAATTAAATCAAAAACTTTTTTATACTTTCCATGTAGAAAAATCTTTATTTAAAAATTATATAAATATAACAAACGAATATGTTTTATTCACAAAAAATAACACCACAATACACAAAAAGTCTAATCATCCATGGTCACAGAAAATTGGCGCATATAAAAATTTAATTTTTAGAGCATAATATAAAAAGAACAATGAAAACAAACTAAAAAAGTAAATAAATACAATAAAATAAATACTAATAATTGGTTTTGATAATGGAATTATTGAAAAAATATATAAAAAACAAACCACTGAGTATCAAAATAATTTTATATTGGAAGAGCATATGACAATTTTGTTTACATTTTAAAACATTTAAGAAATAATAATAATAATAATGGAAAAAAATTAAGTGGATTATATAAAATTAAATATAATGATTGTACTAATATATGTGTTGGTAAAACTAACAGATCTTTCAAAAAAGATTCACAAAACATTATAACGCCTATAAAAGCAAGAAAAAAAACCTATCTAATATGACAGACCATCTTCTTTCTTTGTCTGTTTAGCCTACGGAACCACCGTAAGGTATTACTTCAGATGAAGAATGAGGATGATATGTATGAATGTAAATCTTTTATAGTCTCAGTTAGACCATTCTTGAGATGGGTGGTTAATTGAAACCCAACCGCCAAGGAACACCGGTATCCACGATCTAGTATTCAAATCCGTGTAAAAATAACTGGCTTTACTAGGACTTGAACGCTGGAACTCTCGACTTCCAAATCAGCTGATTTGGGAAGACGCATTCACCAATAGACCAACCCGGTGGGTCAAACTTGTATTACTAAATACATTAAAATATTACATTGGACAGACAGGACGCTCTTTTCACCCTAGTTATAAAGAATATAAAGAATAATTGCTAGTTTTATAACATAATGTTATGCAAAACACAGAATGAATTCTTGTAAATTGCTCAGTATAACAAACGTTCATAGATATTAACCGACTATTTAAAAAAAAAAAAATATTTAACGAAAAAACAATATACATCGAATTTAATATGATATTACGTACTAAGCAGATGCCATTAATAACGACATTAACTGCAATACCATCGATGAAGAAGCTACGTATTAGTACCGAAAAGATTCTGTGCAATTATTTTCCATATTCATAAATCATTCTAAACATACTCGCACTCAGAATATTAATCTTTCTTCATTTTGAAAGGTATTGTGAAGGATTAAAGAATGATTTACCATTTAAGTCGAGTTTAAATTACAGTACAATGAGAATTTTATTGTTATATATAATAATCGCTTACTTCAAGGTCGTAATAATAACAGTAAATTCAACCCACTTCCGAAAAGCAACGAGTAGTACGAATAGCATAAATTCCTGAGCGCGTTTAAAAAATATAGTAGTGATTAACGCCGGTCCACATTAGACGAACGAACGTTTGTTTTTAATGATAGATGCTCCAATTTGCTCTCTAAGTTGCCTTCGTTGATATTCGATCTTTGAGCGGATAGGCCTTCAGCGTCCGGCTTTGTAATCCGATACGGCTACTCGGTTTTAATTTTATTAATTATAAAATTTATAGTAATTTTATTATAGTGTATGTAATTTTTAATCGATCAATATCGGAAAACGTTTGAAATTGATTATTAGTTAAAAGTAAAAGCGGCAGAATTTTCAGAGTAAAATAAATGTTTTTTTTTGCTTTATGATTCGTCACATAAGCTTGAAGCTTGTGCGTTGGGTATGAAAACGTAACGTATGAAAAATTCCAGGCCTGACCGGGATTCGAACCCAGGACTTCCGGATGAAAGGCTGAAGCTACTATTCGCGCCATGGGGGCCGGCACGAGTAAAATTTATTTACCTTTTTGGTTTTTTTAAATTATAATTTGGATACACTAAAAATACGCTGCTTGTCTGAAAAAATGTTGTTTATAAGAAACCAAAAATGAAAAAATTGATAAGAAAAGGAATATAGAGAAAAAAGACGTTGTTAAGAGACTGCTATTTAATTTGAACTAAGGCCCCGTACAATCTATAATGCGAAAATATGTATTTTTTTTTTACATTAAGTTTTTTAAACAAATTTTCCTCAATTATCACTTAATTTTTTTTTTTGTACCAGATTGACACCAATCATTTTGCTTAAAAATCCAATACAAAGCAGTGATGACAAAAATATCTTCAAAACGTATGTACCCCACTGGGCTGGTCGAGTGGTTAATCCGTCATCGAAAATCAGTTGATTTTCGAAGTAGAAGTTTCTCTGGTTCAAATCCTAGTAAAAGTTAGTTGCTTTTTTACGGATTTGAATATTTGACAGTGGATACCGGTGTACTTTGGTGGATGGGCTTCAATTAATCACATGTCTCGGGAAGGTCGGCCTGAGTATATACAAGACTATACGTTATTTATATGTCATACAAATTATCTTCATCTCATTGTGCCGTGGGGAGGGGGAGTTTCTTATTGTTCACTAGTTAAACAGATTGCAACGTTACATTAGGAAAAAAAACGACATGCAGTTTTTTAATTAAAAATGTTTTCAATTTTTACATATGTATAAAATATTTTTTGATATATGTAAAAAAAAATTACTAGTTCAATTTAGTTCCTTTATTACTGAAATTCATTTAAAATTAAAATAAAAGAATGTTTATTAAAAACAAAAATAAAACAACATTTACCTCAACAAAACGAGACCGTAGAACTGTTTTCGTATACTTCAGCACTATTTACGAAAAAGCAGATTATATTTTTCGATTTTTTTTTTTTTTATGATTTACCGGAACTTTAAAAAACATGTCAACAGTTTATTTAAATACAATTAATAGATTTTTTTTTACAGAAAACATTTTAATTTCTCGATGAATTTTTAATGAATAATTTTTTTTTTAATTTTTAATTTTTTTCTGCATTCAACGCACAAAAAATATGTGGTCCCTAAAAAAAAAAATCTTTCGGCATGCCGGAAGGCGGAGGTAGATTTTATCGGTGTTAAGTAGGGGATAAAAACCCAGGGTTGGTCTAGCGGTGAACGCGGCTTCCCAAATCAGCTGATTTGGAAGTTCCAGCGTTCAAGTCCTAGTAAACCCAGTTATTTTTACACGGATTTGAATACTAGATCGTGGATACTGGTGTTCTTTGATAGTTGGGTTTCAATTAACCATACATCTCAGGAATGGTCGAACTGGGCTGTACAAGATTACACTTAATTAACACTTATACATTTCATCCTCTGAAGTTTTATCTGAAAGGTAATTACCGGAGGCTAAACAGGAAAAAGAAAGAAGTAGGGATAAAAAAGATTTCCACCTTAAAGTTAAGAAAAACTTCAAATTTACTCCTTACGATTATGGTTGCATATGATAAAAAGTTTTACATGTTTAGCGTATGACCCCCCTCCCCAATCTTCTTACAATTTCAGCAACATTTTGGTCATCCTTTCCGTACGGGTTGGTCATATCAAAACTTGTTTCAGACAAACGTTTTTGGTAATGTTTAGAGGAGTAACGACCACTTTAAACCGATTCGATACTGTGCCTATTAAGAGAAGAATAACTTTTTTTGTCTTCAATACCCCATTTTTCCACCCCCTGGGCCAGTGGTTGGTGATATCAAAAAACTTTACTTATATACGTTTTAGGCCTTTATTCAAACAATAGTAGGGACTTTAAACGATTTCGATATTTTACTTAATAAGAAAGTTATAGCGATATTTTTTTTTCGAAAAAACTCCTCCCATTTCCACCCCCATGGTCCGATTTTGCTCATTAACGTAATTGACCGAGATTTTGGGTCTTTATATTTTATGTATCAATTTTCCAGAAGGCGAATCATGGTACCCATTACAATAGATAGCTTTCTTATGAATTCTACCTTAAAGAATAGTAGTACACTAAGTGAATTGGAGGTTTTGCTCGTGTCTTTATCAACTGAATTATTGGCTGGCTTTTACGGGACGGGTGATCAGGGTTTGTTCTAGTATCTAACCCGATGACATCATCAGATAACTAATAATACATTTACCGATCATCCGATTATCATGACACATTTTTATATAAAACGCAATCACAACAGACTAGTACAATACAATGACCAGTATATTAGATACCGGTGAACTCGTCATCGCAAATCAGTTGATTTCGAATTTGACAGTTCTAAGGTTCAAATTCTAGTAAAGACAGTTATTTTTATACGGATTTGGATACTAGATCGTAGATACCGGTTTATTTGGTGGTTGAGATGTGTGATTAATTGAAACTCAATTAATCACACATTTCAGTAATGGTCGTCCTGAGACTGTACAAAATTACACTTCATTCATATATATCATCCTCTGAAGTAATACTTTACGGTGGTTCCGGAGGCTAAACAGGAAAAGATCGAAGTATAGTAGACACAGCAGTTGGCGAAGTGGAATCTTTCAGCTAGTTTATTGTAACTTTTTTTCTGGACCGGAACACCGGCAGTTAAGGAACTCGACCGAGATTTTTGGATGAGTTATTTTTAAGGAACAATTTAAAAGTGATTAGCGCAAAATTACGGTAAATATCGTGTCCACAAGAAAGTGAAATATATATATGTATATGAACATTTGAGCTGACGATGGTTTTGAGGTCTGGGGCATGTGAAACGCGAACATATGTCGAAATTTTCCGGAAGTTGAATCATGGTACCCATTACAATAGGTAGCTTTCTTATGAAATCGAGTTAACGAAAAAAAAATTATCGTTAACTTCTTTTGAATTTTGAATTATTTTGTTGTTATTTTTTAAATTTAATTTCTTCATGTATTTACCTTATCATTATTTTATATTTTAAATAATCAATATGGAAAATAATTACTTTTTTTTAATATTATGTATCTTGTAATGCTGCTTTAATAAAGGTTTTACCACGGGTTCCCTTGATCTTTCCAGGCAAATATAGGGGCAGTTCCTTTTTTTTATCCGTAGAGTATCATATCTTCTATATGATCGTGTCGCGATCTATTTAATGTATTGTTATTAATTCTTTTTTAGCAGCAGTTTAAAAAAGAATGTTTTGTAGTCTAAAATAAAATAATATATAGATATTAATCAATGTTATATCAAACATTTTAAAAACTACATCAAAGGTTCTAAAATTTATAAATATGGAAGGATGCGTGGTAAGATTCGTTACGATACAGTTTCGTTTCAGATCCCTTTCACATTTCTTAGTTTGAAAATTTTTGATTTATTAATACATGTCGAAAGAGTTAGATTTCTACTAATAAATAATGAATTAACCTATTTTTGTTTACTAAAAGTCTAAAATTAAAGAAAGTGTTACGTTATACGTTCAGTAAAATACTTATAGTAATATTTTGTAATTATAATGATAACGGTAAAATATATCTCCAGTTAAAAATTAATCATGTAGTAAAATTATGAGCTATTTTCCCTAGGGATTCACATTGTAAAGAATGATAGTATACATATTGGTAGAATTATAATAATAAACACACTGTTATTATCACCTTGTTGTGTAAAATAAACTGTGCTAGTTATTATAAAAAAGGTGTAGGTGAATGAACTTCCGCCCGGACATCCGACCGGTGCAAACAAAGCTTTGCACAAATTTCCATGTAACCAAATTATCTATAGTTCATTATTTTTCCCTACTAATACCTATTATTACTATTGATTTTGATGGTTTGCTAACGTATGTAAAGTTAACTTCCCTCAATTTTAGATACATTTTAAAGTTTTTCTGGAAATATTATCAGAAGAATTCGTCAGATTTCGTACGAATTTTAAAAATTTTATTAATATTTTAAGGTTATGATTAGAGACCAGATTATACGCATTTGCATATTAAGCCCATTCTCACCGGTTATTGCACATTTTCCTTAAAATCTAGTGATGATGCATATTTTCGATATATTTACAATATTTTTCGGTAGGATAACCTAGTTTGGATTTGAACACTAGATCGTGGATACCGGTGTTCTTTCGTGGTTCGGTTTCAATTAACCACACATCTCAGGAACGGTCGAACTGAGACTGTACAAAACAACACTTCATTTACCCTCATACATATCATCCTCTGAAGTATTATCTGAAAGGTAATTACCGGAGGCTAAACAGGAAAAAGAAAGAAAGAGTACCTAGTTAATAAATGAAATCTTACGTTCTAGCCGGCCAAACCTATTAGTCGCACGGTTCTTAGAACGCACTTAGCAGTCGCGCGTCTATTGTTTTGGTAGGATAATATTATTTCAAGGCCAAGTAAAACACAGACTCACGCGAGACGATGACGGACGATAGATACCGTTCTGCGTCGCGCATGCCTACATCAGCACTTCTCCTCCTTCAGCACTAGGCAATTAAATTACGCATTTTATTGCTGACGCGTTCATTGCATCAGTTTAGTTTTTTTATTTGGTTTTGTTAAGTTTAATGTGTACTATGCCTCCCGTAAAAAAAGTGTCTCTTCGTGTATAGCTGACTACCCTGGAACATTTGCATACGAGTTTACGAGAAAAATATTTCGTGCACAAAAAAGTTTCAAATAGAACAGCATGTCAAGACTTCATATCGCAGAATTGCAAAAGAAAGGCCTACGACAACAACTTATAACAGCGGCAAGTAGCAGTGATTTCACTTCCAAAGGTAAACAAAAAAAACACTTTAGCGTGGATTTATGTGAAGCATTGCTTACAAGTAATATTCCTTTTCACAAACTTACAAATCCTACCTTCAAAGATTTTCTGCGAAAACATTGCTAGAATATAAATATACCAGATGAATCAACATTGCGTAAAATTACATACCAACAATTTACCTGCATGTTCTGGAAGAAATACGCAATGAATTCAAGAATAGCATTATTTGTATTTCAACTGACGAAACTACGGACATTTGTGCCGGTTACATTGCGAATTTAATTGTCGCTGCGTTAAAACTAGAGCCCTCTTCTTCCTATTTTGTGGCCTGCAAACACCTTGAAAAGAGAAATCATTCTACGATCGCCAGATTTGTGAATGAGGGTATTAAAAAAATATTTCCTGAATCTTGTGCAGATGAAAGAGTGTTTATATTTCTCAGATGCTGCTCTCTATATGATCAAGACAGCCAAAGCTCTCCAAGTATTTTATACGAATTTGATTCATGTGACTTGCTTTGCTCACGGAGAATATCGATTTGCTGAAGAAGTACGATCAACGTTTGGGAATGTAAATAAAATGGTTTCGTCAACAAAGGAACTGTTTCTTAATACACCTGCTCTCAATAAGACCTATAAAGAAAAACTGCCAAATGTGCCTTTACCACCCGAACCAGCGGTAACTCGATGGGAAACGTGGATTGAAGCTGTGTTATTTTACAGTGAATATATTAAGGCCATCAAAGATGTAGTAAACGACTTTGATAATGCAGAAGCTATGCCAGTCCAAGGAAGCATTTAACGATTCTAGTATAAAAAAAAGTAGCTTTGATTAGCACTCATTTTTCCTCACATACCTGCGAGCATTAAAAAGCTTAAAACTCAAGGTTTGCGCTGACTGAATCTATTCAGTTGATGAGTAAATTCCGTCAAATGAAATTCTGCATTACCAGAGGTATTCCCATGTAATCTTTAAGAAAAATTTGAAAATATTTTGAGCAATAACCCAGGGATTGACCCTTTGTGTCAAATTAATAGTTTTATTAAAGGAACAGGTGAACTTTAACCAGAAACAATAAGTGCTAACATAGCAGCCAAATTCAAATACTGCCCAGTTACCTCAGTGGATATGGAGCGATCCTTTTCCACTTATAAAAATATTTTGAGTGATCGAAGATACAATCTTCGAACATTTGGAACAGTACCTGATTGTTTACTTATACAAAAGAAACAAAATGTTAAATAATTGTTAATTTTCGATATGTTATTCAACTACTTACTAGTTGTATGCTGATTACGAAATAAAAAAACTAAAAATTACAGTTTTTTTATTATTTAAAGATGCATATTTTGACATTTTTCATGCATATTTCAAGCTTTTTGTATTGCATATAATCCGCGGTCTCTAGTTATGATTAATAAACTATTGAAAATGTTTTTTTTTCTAAGGTTGCATTAATAACGTTTGAATTACGCGGCTGGAACCTGTATCGTAATGAGGAACATTATGAAACAGCCTACCGGGGAGCTGGTCTAGTCTAGTAATCTCGTAGTCGCAAATTCACATATTAAAGGTGATCATGAGTAGCAGGAAAACAAAACAAAATAGATGAGATAGTAATATAGACCTTTAAAATCTGATTTGATAGAAATATATCGAAAATTATGTAATTCGATAAAAATCAAAACGAAGGTCTTAATAAAATTAGGAGAGGAATGAAATTTAGGGCAGAATTTTGATAAGAGGCAAACACGATTGATAGGTCATTTTTACGCATGACATCTTCGTTAACTAGACATCCAAGTTTATTTAATTTGATGTTTGAATATCGTATAGCAGATAAATACTGTCCAGAAAGACGAAGATTGTAATATATAACAGATAATTGAGCATTCTGATTTTAGTAAACATGTTGAGGTTGAATTATTAGCGAATAACAGAAAGGAATGAAGAATAGCACCAAACCAGTCAATTGACTGATAATTTCAAGAAAATGAATATTTTATGATGGTTGGAAAATTATCCAAATTTTTTTGTTATATTTTTATAGTATTTTAAAAGAAACTTTTTTTTATACATAGCCTATTATATGTACAGATACATTTTTTATTGAAATGTATCATTAAACTTTTTAAAAATAAATTTAAAGTTTTATTTAGATTTATTCGGTATTATCATAGTAGGTGTTTTAGGTATTCGCATTTTGTATATATACGTAATCGAAAAATCTCTCTCTAACAAATAATACCATCTCAAATATTAAACAGATTATTGGAAAAGTGTACGTTTCTCTGCTATTTTATACGCGTGAACGAAAACCCATACGTATTTATTTTACAATCATTCGTGCAATATCAGGAATTTCTGATCCCTTTTTCTCAGTAGTATAGTTAGAATGGGAAAAAACCTATTTTTTACTTTAAAAAAAAAATCAGTTTTTTGATAAATGTACAAATAAATGGTTTAACAGTTTGTTAAATTAATATTGGGAAATAGTATAAATCTTATTAGTCGATTAAACAATATTTTTTTTATACTAATCGATTAATTGTATACATATATATATATATATATTAAAAGTAAACGTGATGTTAATACATATATAGTAAAATATTTGTTTCCTTACTTTCATTTCTATTTCATTTGAAATAATCTCCACACGCTTATGTACAAGTGATGAAAGTAGTGATAATTGTGAAAGTTCAAAGTAATGTTTCCAAGTCTATTTTTTTCAAAGGACTGCCAATTTTTTTTTTGTACTATTATTTGTAATCGCATCAACAATTAAAGTCAATAGCAACTTATCAGTGTAATGTAACTGTACCGGTAAATTTGTAGTCTGAACAAACTCAGGTCAACTATTCATGAGACGTGTAGTTAATTAAAATTCAACCATCAAAGAACACCGGTATCCACGATCTAATATTCAAATACGACTAAAAGTAACCTTTATTAAGAGGATTTGAACCTGAGAACTTCGACTTCGAAATCAGCTGATTTACAACGATGACCGTAGACCAACCCGATGGGTTAATGCCAATTTGTTTTGCCTGACTTGTTGAATTAAAAATTATTTGTAAATTGTAATTTATTATAAATTTCAAGTTTTTCCTTTCATTTTTTTTTTTTGAAAATACACTGAAGAAGATAATTTAAAATTTCCTGAATCTATACTGTTTGATTTTAAGCTGATTCTGTATAATATGAGAGAAGAGTACAAATGGTATTGTTGGTCAGTCTGGATCAAATGAGATCCCGTTAATTCTGTACGTTGTCGTTGTTGTAGACTGTACAGAAATAACAATCAGCAAAAGCTTCCAGTGTGACCGTAACTAATTCATGGATATGAACTGTCATCCTAGTTAAAAAGGTTTTTTTTATGTACAATATTTTTTTTTTTTTTTTAATTTAAATATTTAATTAAGTATTACAAATTGCTTGGTTGTTAATTAATTTAATAATTAATCTAGTAATGAACAGTTATTCCTGATGAAAAATTAATTATATTATTCGTAATTATTCCTGCAGCTAAATTAATACGGATGTTATAGGATTCATAATTATTTGTTTAGGTTACATTATTACAATAAAAAAATATGATGTGGACACTACATGACTTCCTTGTACTCTCATTAAATTATAATACGCATTTTTTTTAAAATGAAAAGTACATAAATTTTTTTTCATTAATAACTTCTGATATTTTTTTAATTTTTATTGTTATTATTGAATTATTATTTATCGTAAAACTTTTTTTACGATCAGAAGTAAATAATTATTAAAAAATCAATATATTTAAATTAAAAAAAAAGATGAAGTCAGTTTCAAATTTATGTGCTTCCCGTTGTAAGATCAAAATATTTTATTAATTAAAATTTTATTTGGCTATAACTCTGGAACCAGTGAAAACAGTAAGTGATATATCGTTGAAAAGCTCTCAATGAGGACTTACTGTAGTAAAGAAAAATTCCAAAATCGAAATTCTTTTAAATTTTTGGCTTTTTTGGACACTTTTGGTTCAGTCGATTGCAATCAAAGGAGAGGTGTACAAGTAGATGTTATATCAATCCTAAATCGAATATTTCAACATTCTACGGCTAATCGTTTTTGAGTTATGCGAGATATTATGTACATACGTACAGACGTACAGACGTCACGCCGAATCTAGTCAAAATTGATTCAGGGATGGTCAAAATGGATATTTCCGTTGAAATCTGAAACTGAAATTTTTCGCGATTACAGTACTTCCTTTATTTCGTATAAGGAAGTAAAAAAAAAGGTAAAAAGTTCTGATTTTTAGATTAGAAATAGAATTGTCGTTTACCGTACTTGAAAAGCTCTCAATGAGAGCTGATTATTACACCTTAGA
The DNA here is from genome assembly GCF_047948215.1 of Lycorma delicatula. NCBI lineage: Eukaryota > Metazoa > Arthropoda > Insecta > Hemiptera > Fulgoridae > Lycorma > Lycorma delicatula. The sequence goes on along the minus strand of NC_134461.1, from coordinate 141,568,959 downwards.
AAAAGTCAAAAATTCAATTTTTTTAGTTTTTGGCTTTTTTTTGACGTTTTTGGTCAAGTCGATTGCAGTCAAAAGGGGAGGTGCACAACTATACGTTGGAACAGTTCTAAATCCAAAATTTTAACATCCTACGGCTAATCGTTTTTGGGTTATGGGAGATACATACGTACTTACAGACGTCACGCCGAAACTACTCAAAATGGATTCAGGGATGATCAAAATGGATATTTCTGTTGAAATCTGAAAACTGAAATATTTCGCGATCACAAAACTTCCTTTAGTTCGTACAAGAAGTAAAAATGAGTAAAATTAACTTTTAAAACGATAAAACTAAATTGCATCTGAATTAAAATATCTAATTTCATTGGAATTTTATGTATATTGTTTTCAGTTTACTATAAGCCGTTTAAAATCTGATTAAACGTTTTCCGTAATTAACTTACTGAAGTTTAGTAGCCTCTTTAAATTTAACGGTATTAATTTTATTATTATATTATAATTTATTACAATGATCCGGTCATTTTGCTATAAATTTGTAATTGATTTATTATTCCTATAAAATTTTATTCTTACGTATAAAGTTTTATTTATTTATATTATTCTTTAAAGAAATAAAATCTGTTTAATATTATTATGTAATTCTGTATTTTACGTTTTTAAACAACTTTATTCTGGTGTAGTATAGTTTGTTTATTGTTATTTCACGTTGTAATGTAAGCATCAGGAAGGATGAAACCTTTTCAGTGAATCAGAAGATTAGTTTACATCAAAAGTTGAATACTTATTGGGTTTCTTTCTAAAAAGAGAGATTACTAGCTAAATAATCGTGAAACGTCAATGAACGATTTCTTATTAATCTTATGCTATTCAGATTATACGCTCAATATTGTCGTATTTTTAAACATTTTTTAATTTTTTTTTTATTGATCATAATTTTTATATAAATCTAGTCGTTTGAAATTTTAACTTTATGAATGCATTCATTTGATTTAATGATTAAATTGATTTCGATGAACATATGATATTGGATTATTCATAGAATTGGAAAAGATTTAAGTTCTTTGGATACGGTAAACGGATTAGTGGATTTGCTATCCATTTTGAAAAATTATACTGCAATCGCTTTACGGATTTCAGAATATGCATTTATCTTTTACATGACTGCCCAAAAAGGAGTTAATATTTAGGGTGTGTATATATGTATGTTTGTTCAACCATAGAAGCTGAACGGCTTTTTTTTCTTTAAAGAGGTGGAGGAACCTCATTTACGGACGCATAGGTAGTGTTGGGCTCGCTAACAGGTTCCGCAAGGTGTTATTAGGTGCGTATGTATACCTGCGCACTGCCGACTAAACCTCCACTCCTGGCTATTACCCCTCCAGGTATTGCTAATGAAGCATTTCGTCAGAAGGGGTGTAATACGCACATATAGTCATACACCAATCGTACACAAAGAACAGGAACACAGTAGATCACACAAATCTCATCACTTACAATGTCGCACAATATCACATCCGATCAGTCGTCAGACACACACATATCAGGCACTTCAAACACACAAATCATACACACTACTTACCCGAAGCCGCCATCGAGTTCGTGTACTTGACGGGAAGAATTAGAATCTCTGGCAAGTGCCACAGATTTTAATTCTTCCCGTCGACTAACTAGACCACTGATATTCCATATAATATGTAATATTAGAAAACAATATTTTATAGAAACAATTTTTAAGAGAGTATAGAGAGGGCTTTGTAAAAGTATAATTCACGTTTTATCAAATGATGTCAATTCTTTAACACTGCAATCCCTTACACTGTATTGCGTTAAAGAATTGACATTGTTGAATACAACTTGAATTATACTTTTACATAGTGTTCTACGATACCCATTATAAAATGTTTTATATATTTTTTTTAATATTATTTTCCCGAGAGAAATTAAAATTAAAAAACATTATACGGATTTAAATTTTGAAAAAGGTTATAATAAATTGTAACACCCTGGGGCAAATTATGATATTCAAATTTTAATTAAAGTTTTTTTTCTGTTAATATATAAAAAAAATATATTTATAATCACAGCGAATAAAATTTTTTGCTTGATCTGAAAATTTATTGTTATTTCAAATTAGTTTATATCATAAATGTATCAACTGATGAGATAAAATGATACATTCATTTTTAGCAATCAATTTGTCAGTCATTGTATATCCTTGGCTTTTGGTGAACAAGTCAAGCGTTACTTTGTCTGAAAGTAATTACGTTCAGTAAACAGCCAGTCATTGTGTGTACAGAGTGTAACATGTAAACACGAACAGTACCTGTATTTCGGTTGGTTTGATACATTGATGTGCAACTGTAAATTCACTCACTACCTTTTGCTCGGTAAAAAAGATAACGGGAAACCATTAGCCGCGTAGGAATTCCTGGCATAGAACGACCTGCAGCTACTAAAAAAGCTTGCACGTAGCCAATATTCGAAAAAAACGTTTATTCTGATTATACGTATCATTGTCAAACATCGTCCAAAATCAGTTTGGCAGAATGACTGGTTGACAGTTGATCATAATAAACTGAGTCATATTACATCTGACGTACTGACTTAGACGTCGTCAGTGCGAGAGTCACCGTGAAGAAGTCATCCTTCATCGTCTGCATATTTTTTCCTCCTGTTTAGCCTCCGGAAATCACCGTCAGTAATTACTTCAGAGGCTGAATGAAGATGATATGAATGAGTGTAAGTGAAGTGTAGTCTTGTACAGTTTCAGGTCGACCATTTCTGAGTTGTGTGATTAATTGAAACCCAACCACCAAAGAACATCTCAACCCCGTAGGGGAAGACACCGCCTTGTAACGCTTCCGGTCGCCACGCCGTCCCCCCGTTCCTAGCTCTGATGAGCTTTAACGGGATTCGTCTTTCGCCCTCTAAATTTTTACCTGTCACATTAAAAAGCCAGGTCTCGTTGGGATGCCACAAATGTAAATGCCTCAGTAGACATTTACATCAATGATTTTTAAACTCGGCTTTTGCCTTCGCTGTAAGCCTCGTCTAAACATCTTGAATGTCCTTTATCGTTACCCTCTGAACTAGCTAATCGAGTTCGCGGAAGCACGAACCCCGCGCCTAGTTCTACTTTTACTGAGCCACTTTCTTGTAAATGTCTCATAGATTCGAGGGAAAGACACTATTCCAGACATACCAGCAAAAATGTTGTTCGCAACAACGAAAATTTAGTCCTAGTTTTCTTAGTAAACCCAACTTCAGTTCATGCCCCTGACCGCTAAAGAACATCCCAACCACGTAGGGGAAGACCTCCGCCGTGTGACGCTTCCGGTCGCCCCCCGTTCCACCCCTTTCTTAGCCATGATGGACTTTAACGGGAGACCACCAAAAAACACCGGTATCCACGATCTAGTATTCAAATCCGTATAAAAGTAACTGTCTAATAGGATTTGACCGGTAGAACTCTTGACTTCCAAATCAGCTGATTTTGGAAGACGCGTTCACCACTATACCAACCCGGTGGGTCACTTATAACGAACCCACAGGGCAACCAGCGTAACGTTGAAAGAACAGAATTCACCACATAATTCTAAAACACAGCGACTTTCCAAACGTACCGTATAATAATTAAAATCATATTTTTCTGTTTGTTTTTAAAATTAGAAACGACACACTATAATCTTATTTTAAAAATATTTAAATAATATATTATTGTTTGTATATAAAGAAGTTTTAATACGATATAAAATACGTGTGCCTTTGTGGGTATGTGTGCGTACCCGCATTACATACGTTGAAATGATTTCATTTGAAATTGCGTTCATAAATGTATTTTTACAATCTTTTTTTCTACATTCCACCACTAGACTCGTTTGTTAGCCGTGTGCTACCAGAAGATGTGAGAGAGATGATTTTATAGAATCGACTGGTGATGCTGTTGTTTAATGATCCGAGACAAATTGATCTGGCGTCGGCAATTCTGTTGGTATTTGTCTTCTTCTTTTATAGCTTACCTGCTGTCGGTGTATGTTACTGATTTCAATAGTTGTATTTCATCTCAGTCGACACCAGTCTTAGATATATAATACGCTTTCTCACGTATTATTTTACTGCGGTTATGTATATAAACGATAGCAATTTCTTCAAGAATTTTTATTTCAAGCTCAATACTTTTGTTATTGCCGTATTAATTTATATAATTTTTTTATTAAAGCCGCATATTACTTTCTATTAAATTAAGTTTTACTCATATTATTTTATTTTTGATATCTTAACGTTTTATTCTGAATACGTACTTTATTTGATTCACCGGAAGAAATTCTATTTGAAAATTTGTCGATTTCCTGAGGGAAAGTGTGCGGGCAGAGAGCGGGGGAGCGCATGTATGTTTAAGGCTATTATATGTTATTGTATTCCCGTTCTTGTTTTAGTAAGTAAATAAAATTATTTTTGTTTGTACGTCTATATTTATCTTGGTATTTGTTAAAAGAAAAAGTTTGCTTTCAACAAGGAAAATACGATTTAAAATATACTATTTATCGCGAAAGTAAAATGTTACAATTACGTAGTGTAGAATAATTATTATTCTGCGCGTATGTATATGTTGAACGATTCCTGCTTAAATGTTTTTAATGATAATGACACACTTATTTTCTAATTAGCAATTCTAACATTTTAATTAAGCTGTGTTTATTTATTTTTTACACTTATTTATCAGACGTTTTCTTTTGAAAATTATTCTTTTAAATAAAAAAAAAAATTATTTTTAATGGATTTATGAAGTAACTATGTTGTTTTTTTCTCCGGTTATTACAGATTCTTATTAATTAATTTTGTTTTTCTGTAATAACTTTTTAATTAAAGAAAAGTGTGGGGTATACGTTTAAAATTTTTAATTAGTCAGACTATCTACAATTTATATTTTTACTGTTTTAAAATTGATAGATTTAAAAAGAATAATTATGAACCGATATATGGGTTAATGTTTTACTTATTATTATAATATATACTAGCAGACCCGGAATTGCTTCGCTATTGCTAGATTTGAGTATACACATATATAGATTAAATAAACACAGCTGAAAATTTGATAAAACATTAAAAAAATGAACATTACGGAACTTCACAAAATTTAAGCTTTCATTTTTCCCTTTTCCTTTTTTCCCTTTTTCCTGCCCGTAAATCGGTTCAGCTCTATAGCGAACATTGCTATGTTCGTATTGCTATGTTATATGTTTAGAAGAAGAAAGTTTGTATATTTGTTTGTTTAGTAAATATCTCGACACCGGCGCCACCTAGCAGGTATAGTTTTTGCAAAACGTTTTCTTTTCACGTAACTAATATATATGTGTATTTTTAATATGAGCCAAGTCGGTCTAAAAATACAATTTTTCTACATATCTCAACCCCAGCGCCACCAAGCGGGTCCATTTTTCGCAAAACTATTTCTTTTCACGTTAAATATATTCTGAATATGAACCAAATCGGACCATAAATATAATTTTTCGAAATATCTCGACCCCAGCGTCACCTAGTGAGTCAAGGTATTTCAGAAAACATCGTGGGCGTGCGCAAAACAACTCACCAAAGTTTCATAGCAATCGGATGTATGGTATAGGAACGCATACGGAACAAACATACTTTATATATATAAGATTAAAAGTCTCAAAGGTACATTACAACAAATTCAAATACATATATTAAGATATATGTGAATATCTTAATATATATATATATATATATATATATATATACAGGTGTATCACGAAGTTCTCCATGGACTTTCATAACCTATTCTACTCGTGAAAATAATGAAAAAATTTACATAAACATATGTCCTAAAATGTTTCGTTTACGTGTTACGGCTAGTGAAAGATTCACTCGGATTTCAGCTACCACGGTGAAATGAGGTCGTACTGAATTTTTTAGGACGTTAATTACGAAGCAAGATTAGTGATTTCTTACGGTTTTTGACTTGAAAAATTGAATAAAATAAATGGATCCCAGAACCGTATGTACAGTAGTTTTTGAGAAATTTGAGGTGAAAAACCAATAAATTAGGCTAAAAACTTCTGTTTTTTATGTTTGATTTACAAAAACTTTGTAAAATGAGTAATAAACACATAAAACCTTTAAACAAAACTTGTTGAGAATTTAATTCTGAAAAAAAATGGTGTAAGATAAGTTGAATAAAAGAGAAAAAATTCAATGTTATTTAGAAACAGTACATTTAGAAACATTTGTAAGAAAAGTACTCGTGTAATGAGAACAAAAATCAAATTCTTTTTTAGTGATGTGAAAAATTTGTAAAACATAATTTTAGTTTTAAAAAAAACTAGAAATTACACAACAGTAAAATAAAAATTACTTACATAATTTTTTTTTATCAATGATATAAATGCAATAAATTATTTGAAAATCTATTATTTCAAAGTCGGCAATAAAATAACAGCTGATCAACAATGTGCAATATTGTATTAGTGTTTAGATCATTCTGTAAGTATATCGGGTACGCTGAACTGTGCTGTCGTTAGCAAAGGTTTTCTGTGAATTTTAGTTTGAACGTGATTGGTTTGAAGTAATGCCGTATTTATTTACAATAAAGGAATATTTTCTGAAACGCTACAGTAATGCTGTAGTGGAATGTGAAATACATTTCCCGAATCGCAGGATTCCAGATCTCAAAACAATCAGCTCTCGATTTTTCGCAATCTGTGGAAAACAGGTTTACTCATAGTATTCGTACCAGCTACGAATGACCTGTTCTAAACGACGCTGTTATTGATGAAATTATTATCGATACAGTCCAGGAGTCGGTACACAACATCTTTGTAAGCGATCGGAGTTTTGCATTCGATGGTTTGGAAGACACTTAAACAAAAGTTTTTATCTCATCATAAACAGCCGGTAGTTCAACATCTACACCCAGAAGAGGTCCGCATCGCTTGGAATTCCGCAACTGGTGGAATACGAATCGACAACTCCACAAGTATGTTTTGTTTACCGAGGAGGCAAATTTCACTCGAGATGGCGACAAAAACTTACGCGATGAGCGTACACGGGTAGAAGTAAATTTTCATGAAACGGTGGAAGGTAATTTTTAACCGATTTAGCGTCAATGTATGGTGCGGCCAACTGTTTCGACCGTTCATTTTACCTGGTCGCTTAAATTCCGATATCTACTTGTACTTTTTTCAAGAAAAATTTCCGTAGCTGCTTGAAGATGTTCGTAGTTCCGAGACGCAAAATATACTTCCAGTACGATGGCGCGCCTCTTCACTTCTCTTGTGCCGTTTCGACTCACTTAAATCATCATTTCCCTGAGAAATGGATCGGACGTGGAGGTCCATATTCCTGACCACTAAGATCGCTTGATCTACTACCTTTAGATTTTTTCATCAGGGGATACATGAAAGATACTGTACACAAAACAAAAATATATTCTTGTGAGCAATTAATTGTCCGCATTATGGATGCGACCGAACATCCATAATGCGACAGCCCTGAATAACTAAAAAGAGCAAAAAAAAGCAGTGCATAAGTGTGCCAAGAGATGTATTGAAAATTGCGGGCTCGTTTTTGAACGTATAAACTGGGTACGTATAATGCACTTTGTCCTAGTTCACAGTCTCTAAATAAAATTCAAATATTTATAACTTTTCTTTATTTAATTCGACTTATCTTACACGGTTTTGATCAGAATTAAATTCTCTACAAGTTTTGTTGAAACCTTTACGTGTTTCATACCCGTTTAACAAAGTTATAGTACGTCAAACATAAAAAAACAGGGTTTTTTATTCCAATTTATTTGTTTTCACCCCAGCCAGACTTCTCAAAAACTACTACATATACGGTTCTAGAACCTTCTTTGTTCGATTTTTCAGGTCAAAAACCATAAGATAATTCTGTTCCTTAATTAACGTCCTAAAAATTTCAATACGACCTCATTTTATGAGGGTAGCTGAAATCCGAGCTAAATATTTCACTAGCCGGAACTCAAACTCGCAAACGAAGCATTTTAGTTCGTATATTTATATGAAATTTTTCCATTATTTTCACGACTGGAATAGGTTATGAAATCCTGGCAGAACTTCGTAGTATACCTGTATATAAATATAAATTTCTTGAATTAATTTTTTATTACATATGTAAGATACTTTTTAAAACGAATTGAAAATTGTTTACCTTAAACAAAAAAACGTATTTTTTTATAAAATTTATTTTCGTTAAATTTACATTTTTTTAATCTACTACTTTGTCCACAGCTTAATTAAATAATCTACTGTTGCCTTACGTATCATTATTTAATATATGCGTACGTAAATACAGATTGTGTCTTTGTTGTATACTAGAAAAAGTTTTAGGAGGCTTTATACTACAGTCATTTCCGAAAAATGATACGTCTATTATCTGGAAATAAGCTCATACTTAGCTAAATGAGGAAACTAAGGAGTAAATTGTATTACTTATTGCTTTTTGATCGTGCTTAATATACTATATTTCACTTCAGCATAGTAATCCCGCTGAAATTATGTTAATTATTCTTATAATCTGTCAAAAATATGGGTTACCTATAAAATGAATATCATAACTGTCAATGCAAGCATATGACTAGTGCGTCATAGTGAGAGATTATAACAGACAGGTGACGTAAATATCAATTTATAGTGTATCTTCTGTGTGTAAACACTGCTTTTACTTATTGGGATAAAGCAATCGGTAAAATACTATATCATACAGACTTTAAATTAAAGTACATTTTAATGTTACTCTTTTTATATCTTAATTTTTCGTTAAAAAATAATCTTGTGCTGCTCTTGTTAAATTGTCTTATTTTCTTACTGAAATTGTTACAAGAGTTTTTTTTTAGGAATAAAGAAACCTCCGGTTATGATAAGTACTGTTTACCCACGCCTAAGTTCGTTAAACAAAATGCGTAGGCTATTAAGTTTGAAAGTTGTCGAGAGCTTTATTATTAACTTTTTTCCAGCGATTGCTTTTTCTTCCTTATTTTAAATGTTTTAAATTTTTTAAATAACAAAACTGATATCGTACTCTACCTCTTAAGAAATTTTTTCGCTTCTATTAAATAAAATGTTTACTAATCGTTAAAAAAATAATTATTTAGTATTTTAAACTAAAACCCAAGCGAATGAAATAACTTCATTCAGAATAACGTTTTATTTTCTCAGCATTTCTTAATTACAGTAATTTAAATGTTCTAAATACTAAAAACAATTTTCACATGCTATACTTAATGGTTTCTTTCTACAAATGCCAAACCTATTACAAAATGTAAAAAAGTAGTTTTTTTAAGGGGAACATCCAGACTGATTATTACTTCCTACAAAATGTATGTAATAAAAATGCTTCAAATTATATAAAACTTTCAATAAAATCTTGGAGAAAAAGTTTTAACGATAAACGAATTGAAACAAACCAAATTGTTTCAAAATAGTATTCCAGAAAAACTATGTTTTTTAAGGTGTAAGAAAAGAACTAAAACTTTTCCCCTGCACGGTAATGTGTGCTCAATTACTGAAACCTGCAGATCATGTCAAAAGGCTAAATTATTGTCTGGTTTAAACATTTTATTTTATTGAAGTTCCGTTGGTAGCCTAGACGTTACGTTTTTATGGATGAAACGTGTTTTCTTTGGGAGGGTATAGTAATTCACAAAATACACGACTGTGGTTGACAACTAATCCCCATGAATTACAAGAACATTCTTTATACGAAGCGAAAATTGGAGTTTCATTCGGTGCGAGTACAACGCGCATTGTGGGTCCAATCTTTTTTGAAAATACTGTTAATATTGATCGTTATTGTGGTGTTTTTAATAACCTCATTAGTCAGTTAAAAGAAGTGGAAGTCAATCACAGTTGGTACCAACAAGATGGCGCCACAGTGCGCACAGCTAAGAGATGTGAAAAATTCGAAATGTCTGCAGAACGAATCATTTCGAGGGGTTTGTAGCCTGCACAATCGCTCGATCTGACTCCCCCAGATTATTTTCTCTGGCGGTGGGGGAAAACAAAATTTAATTTGTGTTGTGTTGTATTGATGTTGGAGAATATCATTTTCAGCACCTTTTATAAACTATTCCGATTATTGTAATACCCGTTTTTATAAAATAATGAAATAAAAATACAAAGTAATAATTAAGAAAGTTTCGTCGTTACACTTCCATAATTCCAGTGCACAGCAACTTTCCGAAAGTACTGTATCTTTGATTCCAGTTTTGTAATTCCGATAAAACAAACTCAACGTATTTTAATATATGTAACTTATATATGAAATATATGAAATTTTATGAAGGTGTACTCCCTTCATAAAATTTCAAGCCGTCTCATCGATTATTAAGGCGATTGGAAAACTTGTCCTTGAGAAAAAATTCTGTATAACCCTACAAATCATAACGAATTTTTCACAGTGATACAAAGTTTTTACAGTAGTTATTAAATAACTTTACTGGTGGGTGAATAGAAAATAATAAAAGAAACAAGATATCTAATTAAAAAAGGTTCAATCAAATGCTTGTTGCGGCGCTTATAAGAGAGATATTACTCTCGTTACTTATGGTAGCTGCTAAATGATAAAAAATATTACAAATTATTTAATAACTATCGCTAATCTATTTTAACATTAATGTATTTTAATCTATTTTTATCGCAGTGTTTATCCTGTCATAGTATGTATAATAAGTTTTCAGCGGATAGTTTCTTTCATGGAATAATTTAAATATATTCTACCAGGATCCGTTACCACTATGTTCAGTGTGATAAAAGGAAGTTTGCGGTAACAAATTTCCCACCGTCTTGTTACACTTGGCAGTCATTATTTTAGTTAAGCGAAGGTGTGATCCATATAAGTTACATTTATCTATTGTATTTATTTATTTTTAAAATAATCAAATGTTTTTTAATCGCGTTTTATGTAGTGCAAGTATCTCATTAATGTAGTAAGTTAATGAATGAAACTCAGTGTTGAGAAACAACTAACAGCAGGTTATAGTACAATGCTAGGTTATTGTATAATGGTATAACGGCCGTGACGTAAGAGCACATTTAAAACAAGTGCATATTGAATAACGTGTTTGATATTCTTTATTCTTTCTAGCACGTAAGAAAACCTCAGAATCAATACAAAAATTGTTTAATTATTATTTCCGTTTTCTTGATAAATAACGTTATAGAATTACGGTTGAATTTATAAAACCGCTTATTTCCTGAATTTTAATTTCTAAAATCGTAAATTACTGTAAAAAATTCATTTCAATTTATATGGCAGTAGAGATTTTTATTTCGAAAAAAAATTCTTTGCTTATGCTTGCTTAGGACCATGTAAATATCATTTCAATTCCATCTGTTCAGATATTCTCTCTTTTTACTCCCGAATTTATTCATTTTGTTTTAATTATGCTGTGTTTTTCGTTTTTCTGTCCAGCACATCCGCTCTCATTACTTTTTTCCATTCATAAGAACCTCTGTTCTGCGCCTTTTTTCACTATTTTTTTTTTTTATATCTTCACAGTCTTTTATTTCTATATATATACTTCATTTAGAACTTCCTTGATTTATTTTTTAATGTATGGGGGCGGGAGTTTTATATTTTCAAAATTTATCAAAAGGTTTTTTGTTCGATTATCTGAATCCATTCGGATATTTTCTATAAAATTTAGTCTTCCTTTTTCGATTGTGGTTTCTAAGTCTTCAAAACTTTTATCTCTTTTCTTTAATTTTTTAATTTCTTTATTCTGTATCCGTCTTTCGCTTTTCTTGGGCCGTGGATCGTCGTTCTTAAAAATTTTCCTTTCGGTTTTAAAAAGTGATTCTAAATATGTTTAATATACTGGAGGTTTCTTTCCCGTAGATTATTGGTTTCAGTACTACATTATAATATCTCAATTTTGCATTTATGGACAAATGAAAGATTTTTACGTATTTATTTTGTTTTTTTTGCACCAGAAGGTGCAAAAAAAGAGCTGATAAATGGAAATCATCAAAATAATTGTCATTTGATCATTCCTTTCAAAACCAAGTACTTTATAACAGCTTTCGAGTTATCCATTTTTTTTTTAAATGTCTAGACTTGTTTGCTTTATACGATCTTCACAAACAAGTAACTAAATGCACATGTTTGAAACTTCGCAGCGCGCAATCTAAGAGAATCACAAATATTATTACTTACAAATATTATTTAATTTTTGTTATAATAAAGGTAGTTGTCTTTCATTATAATATTTATTTTCCTACCCGTATTTTAAAGAACATACATTTCTAACCGAAATGGTTATTTGAATAATGGCTCATAACTAGGAAACCTTTAATCTAAAAACATTCAAATTCAGGGACAACAAATAAAGTTTCGCTATTACGCTAGTAAGTTTTGCACGTTTTATTTCGGTATGAAGTTGAGTTATATTAAAAATAGTATTATATATCTTTTATATGACTTTATTAACACAAATTTCATAGGTTAACAGGAAAAAAAAAATTTGGTAATGGAATAAGGGCCCTTCGTTTTTTTTTTTTTTTATTCTTAGCGAGTTTTATAGCTTTATACTCAAAAGGCTAATAAAAAGAGAAGTAAAATATTCATCGTTGTTGTTGTAGTTAATTTAACTTTGTTTATATTTACCTTATATCGTAAATTGTACGCCCATACACAACAGCGCATCACATCATTTTATATACATTCCCCTCCGGATGGGGCCTTTTTTTTAACTTCCGGTAAAGGTGTTCTGTACGTTCATTTTCTTGTCATTATATAAAGTTGTACGCTATCCTATATAATTCTGTAGTAAATTATTTTATTATTATACAAGGTAATTCAAGGAACGCCTTTGTTGATAGAATAGACTACATTTCAAAAATTAAATTAAAAAAATATTGTATACGAAGAAGACTTGATGATAACATTACTTCCATAAAATTAAAGTATTACGGTAAATTTTTGTTAATATTTTCATGATGTGACTGAAATTACTGGCTGTAATTCATTCATTTTTTTTTTTTTTAATATATTCTGTTGATTAATATTTTAATATAAATATTCAAATCCTGTTTCGTAATTATTTTAAATACTTTGTAAAACGTGATCTTTATTTTTTTACACGACTGCCCAAAATGGAGTGTATTGTATTTAGAATGTATGTATGTTTGTTCCACCGCAGCATCTGAACGGCTGAACCGATTTAGATGTATGACTTCGCGTTGGAATCCTTACGTTACCGTGAGTTTTAAAGGCTATATATATATATATATTTATATATATATATATATATATATATATATATATTTATATATATATATATATATATATGTTTTTTTGTCTTCAGTCATTTGACTGGTTTGATGGAGCTCTTCAAGATTCCCTATATAGTGCTATTCGTTTCATTTCGGCATACCCCATACATCCTACATCTCTAACAATTTGTTTTACATATTCCAAACGTGGCCTGCCTACACAATTTTTCCCTTCTACCTGTCCTTCCAATATTAAAGCGACTATTCCAGGATGCCTTAATATGTGGTCTATAAGTCTGTCTCTTCTTTTAACTATATTTTTCCAAATGCTTCTTTCTTCATCGATTATCCGTAACACCTCTTCATTTGTCACTTTATCCACTCGCCTGATTTTTAACATTCTCCTATAGCACCGCATTTCAAAAGCTTCTATTTTTTCTTCTCAGGTACTCCGATCGTCCAAGTTTCACGTCCATATAAAGTTACGCTCCAAACATACACTTACAAAAATGTTTTCCTGACGTTTAAATTAATTTGTTATGTAAACAAATTATATTTCTAATTGAAGGCTCATTTCACCTGTGCTATTCGGCATTTTATATCATTCCTGCTTCGTCCATCTAGTAATTCTACTTCCCAAATAACAAAATTCTTCTACCTCCATAATCTTTTCTCTTCCTATTTTTACATTCAGTGGTCCATCTTCATTATTTCTGCCAGATTTCGTTACTTTCGTTGCTCTATATTTATAATGTTTAATATATATATATCCTATATGTTTAAATAAATTTTAAAAATGAGAAAAAATTATACTGTGTACAAAATTGTCACCGCACGGTATTTCATTCTAATAATTTTTTTTCTACCTAGGAAATACAATCTGTACGGTTAAAAAAGAATGTAGTGTGTATGCGGTTGGGTTTAAGCCTTACTCATTACCAGATACAGCGATTCCAGTAATTATTTTTTATTTTAAAATGGAAGCTACCCTTCGATTTACCTGTATTGAGTTAATAACAGATTTTTTTCTAATGAAAAATTATTTGTCCTACGTAAACATATTTTTATGTTTATGAATTCGAAAAGTTATATTACGCATATTCGCAGAAAATTTCAAAAATGTATTTTGGAAAACTTAAAATAAACAAGTAATATATTTTTATTTCTAAACCAGAAAGACTTAAAGGCCCTCGCTTATCTTTTACATCATTTTTGTCTGTTACTTTTTTAATAATTAGAATTATCAAGGCGCAGATTTTTTTTGTGTTTTTTATTGTGAGCCGGATTTAAATACGTTTAGCGTTTTTTTCGTTGATTTTACCCATATTTTAATTTAAAAAAATAATAAATACAACCGATTTCCAAAAAATGCGCACTATTAAATATATAATAATTTTACATAATTTTTCTATTTTCCTTTAATGTACAAGAACTTATTTGCAATCTCATCTTTTGAAAATCCAACTAAACTAAGGATTAGTATAGTTGTTTAATTCTACAAGGGCGGTCCGAAAGTAAATTACGTATGTGCCTTGCGTTGTAGGTGGGCGGGGTTAGAGCCGCCATCTTAACCCACCGGGTTGGTCTGGTGGTGAATGCGTCTTCCCAAATCAGCTGATTTGAAAATCGAGAGTTTCAACGTTCAAATCCTAGTAAAGTCAGTTATTTTTACACGGATTTGAATACTAGATCGTGGATATCGGTGTTCTTTGACGGTTGGGTTTCAATTAACCACACATCTTAGGAACGGTCGAACTGACTGTCCAAGACTACACTTCATTTAAACTCATACATATCATCCTCTGAAGTATTATCTGAACGGTAATTATCGGAAACTAAACAAGAAAAAGAAAAAGCCCCCATCTTGGCGTCAAAACGTTTCTGCACTCAGTACGCATCAAGCTGTCATAGCGTGTGGACTGTGATTGTTCTACTTTGTTCGTTGTGAACTATTGAAATGTGCGCTTTAATAGAAAATCCCGGAAATTGTGAGGTGCGTTCAGCGATTAGGTTTTTACTGGTCGATCCAATTGAAATTCATTAGCAACTTTGTGAGGTGTACGGATATGGAATAATGAATAAAGGTGGAATGAGGCAGTGGTACATTCAGTTTAAAAATGGCCGCAGCAATGTTCATGATGCGGATTGCAGCGGTCGGCCTAGCCTTGTGACTGATGAATTAACGAAAATCGGCTCGTTACGATCGCTGAACTCTTGCTTCATTTCCCCCAAATTTCACGAAATATACTGCGTGAAATTGTATCTGGGAACCTTGGTTATCACAAGTTTTGTGTCAAAAATCTAAGGCGCCAGATTTCTACAGAGAAGGAATTGAAAAGCTTGTGCATCGTTATGATAAG
The DNA here is from genome assembly GCF_047948215.1 of Lycorma delicatula. Lineage (NCBI taxonomy): Eukaryota > Metazoa > Arthropoda > Insecta > Hemiptera > Fulgoridae > Lycorma > Lycorma delicatula. The sequence goes on along the minus strand of NC_134461.1, from coordinate 141,553,346 downwards.
TGCTTCAATTTAAATGGCGACTATGAACAAAAATAGATTAAGATTGTCCCTTTCAAATTTATATAATAAAATTTCTTTTTCTTATTTGGTTGGGTTTTTATGTCAAAACGTAAGTTACTTTCTAGACAGCCCTCGTATTTAAAGATCATTTTAAAAGTTATTTTTCCAAATTTCTATTTTCATTCTACCACTACTACAGAAGACAAACATGGCGTTATGACAGAACTGTAAGTACAGCAGAGCCGTTCTAGCAAGGCGCTTTTTCCTCTACTTACAGCCCTACATCTCTCCTCTCCGCAAGCACCGCTCGACTAATACGAGGTTTAAGGACCGATCGGTCACGAAATTAAAACCACAGTTAAAATAAATTTGTTTTTATTTGTAACAAGTACTTACATAGTTACGCTATTTCTCTGCATAGTCGCCACTCCGATTTAGACATTCGTCGTAGCGTGATACCAACTTTCCAATACCCTCGTCATAGAACGGAGCCGCCTGTGTTTTCAGCCATGTTTCTACGCTGGTGTGCAGCTCGATGTCTTTGCCAAAATGTTGTCCTCCTAGTCAGCGTTTCATGTGAGCAAAGCGGTGAAAATCGGATGCAGCCAAGTCCACCCTGTATGGTGGGTGATCAAACACTTCCCAACAAAAACGCTGCAGGAGCTTCTTTGTTACAGCTGCAGTGTACGGCCTGACCGCCTGCATCATGAACATCTGTACGTCCTGCTTTAAAGTTCCTGCACCGTTGTCGCACTTTGCTGTCACTCATTGAAGTTTCACCGTACACATTACTTATTCGTCGATGAATTTCAGCCGCTAGACCACCCCTACATTGATTAATGTAAACGTAAGAGTAAATATACCCCGTTTATAATAGGGGAATGACTAATTAGGCTAGTAATTTAAATGTACAGAATAATTTTTTTTTAGCATCGATTTATTATAGTGTATGTTACATCTTTTTCAATTACTATATACAATAATAGTGTTTGTCGTTATTATGAATCCCAAAGTTATATTTTCCTGTTTTATTTTATTTTTATTCTTATTACTAGTAAAAGTAAGAAATCAAGGTAACATTATGCAATATTAGCATATTTTTTTTACGCATGATAAAAAACCCAACATCCATGTACAATTCTCATTTTTTCTAATGAATAACAAATTTTAGGATATATCATTATAATTTAATTACCGTGATTATAAATCAATCTGAAAAAATCCTTTAACTCTATCTTTAATTACCTTATAACATTTTTGTGAAATATTTTACTTTATTATTATTTTAATTTATCACATTTAAATCTTAAATAGAGATTTCATCGGATGAAAATTTCTCTTTTTATGAAAAAAGACGTGATTTTCTCTTAGATAAAAGAAAAAAAAAATTTAAAGCTTTGATCTAACCAGATAGCGACATAGATTTACAATGGTCTGGTAAATGGGTCGTCGCGGTGTTATATTCTCTTTGATCGAATACTTTAAGGTTTGTTTCATATTATTTTGCTGATTCATTAAAAGAATGTTGAAATATTATTCCAGATGGAACAAATTATTAAAGTACTTCTACCGTATAAAAAATGTTACTTTCTTATTCCGAAGAAAATAAAGTTTTATAATTATGCAAACGGTTCTAATAAGAAATAAAATCAAATTCATTTAGCTTGTAAAGTTATTTCAGACTTTGCTCGCAACTTTGTAAATTTGTGTATTTTAAATTCTTTAAAAAATAAAATAAATAAAAAAGTAAAGTTTTTCTCGATGCGGTAAACCACAAAAAAAAGTTATGTTAACACATTCCGCTGTTTGATTTTCATCGGTGTACTAACCCTCGGTGCTGGATTTTTTTTTTGTTTTTAACTTACTTAGTTATCAACATTTATATTTTAGTTGGAATATAAAACCTTTGAAAAACTCGTAAAACACGACCGCGCGCTAGCAGCTGGTGCGGATTGGAGACGAAAAAGCACTGTATTTATTTCGTCCGTGCTAACACTCAACCGCGCGTGACGAGCGTATTCGTAAACTTGTTATTTGTTCATGCTGGCAGTTTTTTTTAACTAATTTTCTACTCTTTTAAGTACACAAAAATTCCTTCAATTTATGAAAAAAAGATATAATTTTGTCAATTGTACTTGTAAGAAGTCTGTGTTAAATTTAAGTGCAATAAATCCTCAATTTATTCCGTTTAACAGTAATTGATTTACAATTTTTTATTTTCCATTTGTTTCGGGTAGATTTATCGTCTGATTTCTCTATCATCTGATTTGTTTACGACCTGAAAATTAGATTTACGAATTCTTCTTGCTGTTTTTGGTCGATTTCATAACAAAGCTACCTGTTGTAATGGGTACCATTGATTCGACTCCCGGAAAATTTCGACGTATGTTAACGTTTCATATCCCATAGACCACAAAACCATCGTTAGTTCAAAAGTTTATTTATATTCGTGTGTGTGTGTGTGTGTGCGTGCATGTATGTGTATTTGACTTTATTGTGGACACGATAACTGTCATAATTTTGTGCCAATCATTTTCAAATTGATACATAAAATATAACGACCCAAGATCTCGGTTTAGTTCGTTAATGGCCAAAATCGGACCATGGGGGGAGGACTTTTTCGAAAAAACAGATTATCGCTATAACCTTTTTATTACGTAAAATATCGAATTCGTTTAAAGTTCCTACTATTCTTAGGATAAGCTCCTAAAATGTATGTAAGTAAAGTTTTTAGATATCACCAACCATTGGCGTAGAGGGCGGAAAAATTGGGGTTTCGAGGATAAAAAAAAATCATACCTCCCTTAATAGGCAGAATATCGAAGCGGTTTGAAGTGGTCGTTAGTCCTCTAAACATTACTTAAAACTTTTGTCTGTAACAATTTTTTATGTGAACAACCCTTACGGCAAGGATGACCAAAATGTTGTTGGAATTGTAAGAAGATGGGACTTGTATGCTAAACATGTGAAACATTTTTTCACATGCAACCGTTGTTGTATTGAGTAAATTTGAAGTTTTTCTTAACTTTAAGGTGGAAATCTTTTTTATTCCCTACTTAGTAGCGGTGTAATCTACCGCCGCTTCCTACTTAGCACCGGTGAATTCTACCGCCGCCATTCGGCGTGTCGAAAGGGATTTTTTAAATAGATCTGATAAAGGATTATAATTATTTTTAAACACATAATGAAATATTACTTTGCATATTTTTTAACGTTTTTATTTAAAAGAATAATAATAAAATTAAAAATATTTAAGTAACGTACATTTTTTTTATTTTAAAAAATATAAATAATCACCATAAAGTCGTAATTTAAAATAAAAATAATACTATAAATATATAATTATAAAATTAAAGTAAAAACTTAATTATCTACTATTAACAGAATAGTAACTGATACTAACTGAAAGTATCGATTATTAAGTAAAAAGTATTATTAACTATAAAGTACCGATTATGTATAAATTATTTTACACTTAATCTTTTAAGTATAATTTACATAATAAATAATAACTATGAAATAAATCTATTTATTATAAATTTATCTTCTTTCAATGGTAATGAAAGTTAACGCAAATTAAAAATTCCATAAAAAAACCGGTTCAACGTAACTATGAACTAACAAAATATAAACGTTTTGATGCGCTAACATGCAATACTGAATCTACAGTAACAAGCTGAACCCCGATAGTAAAGATAGAAAACCTGCCTTGCTACCACGCGTATGTGCGTGGTCAGCTGGTTGCATAAACACACGCCTGCTTGTGCTTAGTACTGATTGTTTTAAGAGAAGGAAGTACTTGGTTTAAAAAGAATAATTCCTTACAAATATTATGATCATAGTACCATATGTAACGTAATATTTCAATGAAATATGTTGAAGCCGTAAATAGTTCATTTTCGGATGAGTAAAAAATGTATCATCGTTAATAAAATTCGATACGTCGAAACACGTCCTATATTATTTGAGGAGTTAACGACATAAAACGCGTTTAATAGAGATTTACGTTATCTATCCAAGATTGCAATCATTTTTCTGTTCAGGGTCGAGATGACTTCTAAAAAAAATTAATTATTTTAAATTACATATTCACATCTACCTATTTATTTCATTTTCTACAAAAACTTCACTTTTCCGGTAATTATATTATAAATACTATTTAACAAGAAATAATGACGTTAAAAATCACCTTCCATTTTTTTGGCGTCTTGTACTATTAACCTTCTTTTCCTGTTTAGCCTCCGGTAACTACCGTTTTAGATAATACTTCAGAGGATGAATGAGGATGATATGTATGAGTGTGAATGAAGTGTAGTCTTGTACATCCTCAGTTTGACCATACCTGAGATGTGTAGTTAATTGAAACCCAACCACCAAAGAACACCGGTATCCACGATCTAGTATTCAAGTCCGTGTAAAAATAGCTGGCTTTACTAGGATTTGAACGCTGGAACTCTCGACTTCCAAATCAGCTGATTTGGGAAGACGCGTTCACCACTAGACCGACCCGGTGGGTTTGGCGTTTTGTACTGAGTGCATCATAATATTTAAAGGATTTTTAAAAAAAGAGGGAAGTAAATCTATCCGTTCGTGTTCATCTTCTTACTCGGGATTGATTGAACCCAAAATCTTCAAATTTGATATTATGAGTCTTGTGCATGGTCATTAATAATATTAAACCGTGGGAGTCGGGTTCGAATAGGGAAATACAGGGCCTCAAAATAATATTTCGGATCATTTCTGGAAAAGTTTTTAACGATCCTATTGTTGATTTTTATTTTTTTTAATTTAGATCTTCATGAATGTTTTTGATGAATTTATAATCTTTATAACTATTTTTAATGAATAATAATATTCTCATAGAACCAGTAATAATATGTACAAGTAGCTTATTACAGGTTTCCCTCAGGCCTTGACAGTCAAGGAATTTCGATTTAGTCAGGGAAGGTTTGAAAAATCACTATAAGTGAGGGAAATCTGTTGAAATTTCTAAAATATTAGGGAAAACTTGAAAACATTTATTTGAGCAAAAAATTACTAAAAGGTAACGACTATTTATGTATTTTTCTCACTAAAGAGGCTTCAATATTCGGAAAAACAAAGAAAATTTCATACAAACTCTTTTTGTAAGTTGTACATCTGATTTAAGTTTGAAATGTACAATATTAAATTGTATATTTGAGATACAGCTTTGTGTACGAATTTGGATTCTTCAGTGATTTTTGAACATGAAAAACCAATTTTTCAATTTATTTATATATATATATAAATAAAAATAAAAATATATTTATATATATATATATATATATATATATATATATATATATATATATATATATATATATATATAAATATAAATAAATTAGCGTAAATGCTGCAAATTAAGTGTTCCACTTCCTGATTAAAAAATCCATTGAAACGAAACAAATCTGATTGTCAAATCTGAATTGGACAATGTGCTAGCCAAATGCTATTCTGTTATTTTTCAATAACATTCGGCTGAATTCAACAAGTTTCTTCAGCGGGTAACCGATTAAATCCAATCCAGTCTTATTCAATTTACATTAGCGTGTAGCCAGATCCCGATGAAATGAAATCGATTAGATTCAATTGCGTTTTAGGCAGGGCTGCAAATTTCAAATACATATCTGACAATTTGCACAACGAATAAGTAAGTATTCGTGCTAGTAATATGTAAATATATTATGGATGTGCGAATACTCGAAATTTTCGAATCAAATTATTTTAGAATCGAATAGAGACGAGTATTTAAAAAAACTTTTACCGAGAAATATTTTAAGATTCGTGCGTTCTCCACCTCCAATTATTGTTTGAATAAGATTAAAATACTTCTACCGCGAAATATAAAAGAATGATCGTGAAGTCGTGCAAACCAAATTTTTCTGCTTTGTAGGAATGACGGTTAAATTTGTAAAAGATATTTTAATAGGCTAATTTTTTGTGCGAGAGAATAATGTACGGTGGCACTGCTAGATCACGCTTCCGGCCACAGCGGGCGTGGCACCAAGCAGTTTGTTTAGTCCCGAGTAACAATATATTTTACTCAAGAACCACGGGTTTTTATTGTTGTGAGTTACTGCGAATCGAAATCGTAAGCGAAATGTCAAGAAGATTTTTAAATGCTTTTCCAGATGCTAATGCGCCAAACAAATCCATTATATATCGTTTATTTAATCGTTTTCTGGGTGCATGACCGGCCGTCCAAGTGTTTTAACCGACAACAGTCTGCAGACGATAAATGAAACCTTTGTTCTCCGAAAAAGTCTCTTCTAAAACGTTCTAACCAGATTGACGGTACTGTTCATAAGGCTACTAAAGTTCTAAAATTACATTCGTTCCGGATTAAAAAGTCATCAGCTCCAATAACCAGAAGAAGAAATGGATGCAGTACTGTCGGTGGTTTAAAAGTTTCATTCGAAGTGTCATCTGTTCTAGAGAAGGATTTTTTTTCAACTATGAAGCTTGGTTTCATTTTAGCGAATATGTTAACAGTCAAATTACAGAATATGATCTTTAGAGAGCCCACACGTGTTCCGTGAACAGCCATTACATTCGCAAAAAATCGGGGTATGTTGTGGTGTATTTCGTCGGAAAATTGTCGGGCCTATCTTTTTTCGGAGGTCATCACAGCTCTGAACGATATCAAGAAATAATCATGTAGTTTTTAGCTTTGTTACACGTTGATGAATGCGATTGCTGGCTACAACAAGACGGAGCAACTGTATACACGGCGAACAGTAGTATGCAATTTCTTCGATGCCGGACAATTTCTCGTGGTCTACGGCCTCGTTCACCGGTCCTGATTCCACCCGATTTTTATTTGTGTGGCTTTTTGAATTTTTTAAAGACAATGTGTACTCGAACAACCCGCATACACTTGATGAATTTAAACAAAATGAGGACTGTATATCAAATATCACTGCTGCTACACTGAGAAAGGTCGCATACAATGTAAGTAAACGCGTTGATGCACGCATTGAAAATCACGGTGGTCAATTTTAGCACTTATTATAAACTTAAAAGTAATACTTTTTTAAATGGTAGTATTATTTTGTAAATTAATAAAAATACCTTCTAAAAAACAATTGTCGTCATTTGGGTTGCGCGACTTTACGATTACCCGTTATTTTCATATTACAATGAGATTAATTTTGTATCGATGATACTTGAAAATATCACCAATTTCCAAGTTGAAAAATTATAATTGAATCGATTATTTCAGAAACTCGCTACGTTCCATATGAATATCATTACACATAACGGATTTTTTTAAATAAACGATTTTATTATGGATTATTTTGATCTTTGATTGAAAAAATATTTAGACTTCATTTACATAATGGTTATTTTAGTCACGGAAAATTCTGAAAATATTAGTGAAACTCAGAAAAAATCACTTTCAAAATCTTCTGGGAACCCTGCTAAGATCTTTTCCGTTATTGGTCTGTACGGCTTAAACTTTTCCTAATAATGAAATAAACGAATTAAAATAGTGAAATAATTTCAATAAAAATAATAATTTGTATATTTAACGTTAATTAGGCCAGGTTAGCGAGCGTACGTTATGTTTGTAATACCACAATAAAACTGTTCGAAATTAAAAAACTATTTAAAAAACAAATTTAATATAGCAGGGGATCTTTTCCATTATAGGACTGCACGACTTAAACTTTTTTCTATGGAAGTCAGGTATTAAAAAATAACAACTCGACTACTGGTAGTAATTACTGAATTAACAAAACCTTGTAATACAAGTAATATATCCTTTATTATATAGGATAGTATAAATTAGTCGAGGTTAGCGAGCAAATTTAGTGTAAGTTATGTTCGGTTAGATTATGTTGATTCCGTGTACAGATGAATTGTTCTTACGCGTATATCAACATAACCTTCATTCTTTTTTTGTTTAGCCGCCGGAACTATCGTAAGATATTACTTCAGAGGATGAATGAGGACGATTCGTTTGAATGAAAATGAATTGGTCTTGTGCAGTCTCAGGTCGATTATTGCTTTACCCACCGGGTGGTCTAGTGGTGAACGCGTCTTTCCAAATCGGCTGGTTTGGAAGTCTAGAGTTCCAGCGTTCAAATCCTAGTAAAGGCAGTTTACTTTTATACGGATTTGAATACTAGATCGTGGATACCGGTGTTCTTTGGCGGTTGGGTTTCAATTAACCACATATCTCAGGAACGGTCGAACTGAGACTCGACCGTATGGTCGACCGTATATGGCCGTATATGGTTGACCGTATATGGCTCATTTCAACGGAAATATCCATTTTGACTAGTTTCGGCGTGACGTCTGTACGTACGTATGTACCTCGCATAACTCAAAAACGATTAGCGGTAGGATGTTGAAATTTTGGATTTAGGACTTTTGCAACGTCTAGTTGTGCATCTTCACAAAATCCAAAAGTTTGGATTTTGGACTTTTTCTTCACTTCAGTAATAAGCCCAACGATATATCATAAGTGATACTTATTTTCGTCGGTTCCTGAGTTACAACCAAATAAAACTTTAATAAATTAAATATTTGGATCTTACAAGGGGAAGAAGGCATATCGGTTCGAATCCGACTTCGTATACATATATTTTTTTAAACTTTTTTTTGTAATTTAAATATATTGATTTATTAGTAATTCCTAGTATCTGAGAAGAAAAGATTAGAAGCTTTTGAAATCTAGTGCTACAGGAGAATGTTAAAAATCAGATGGGTGGATAAAGTGACAAACGAAGAGGTATTGCGGGAAATAGACGAAGAAAGAAGCATTTGGAAAAATATAGTTAAAAGAAGAGACAGACTTATAGGCCACATATTAAGGCATCCTGGAATAGTCGCTTTGATATTGGAAGGACAGGTAGAAGGAAAAAATTGTGTAGGCAGGCCACGTTTGGAATATGTAAAACAAATTTTTAGGGATGTAGGATGTAGAGGGTATACTGAAATGAAACGACTAGCTTTAGATAGGGAATCTTGGAGAGCTACAGCAAACCAGTCAAATGACTGAAGACAAAAAAAAAAGAAGTAATTCCTCTGATTGTAAAAAAAGATTATGAGTAATAATTCAACAATAACAATTAAAAAAAAAAAAAAAAAAAATGTAATAAAAAATATAAATATATAAAAACTGTATGTAATTTAATAGTCGTACAAGGAAGTAATGTGGTATCCGATATTTTTAAATAGTTAATTTAATTTTTGAACAGTTTTATTAAAATTTTTCAAATTTGAGAGATCAGTACTCACGATTCAGTAGTTTTTTAAAAATCCTATATTCAGTCTGATGTATTTGATGAATCTAATTCATTATCGTTTTATATTTGTTTAACCAAAATAAATTGTTGAGATGATTAGTCAAGTTAAATCTGGTACACCAAACAAATTATTATTCCCCATTATCAAACTCGGATTAAAAATAGATCACTTTCTTGCGCTTTAAATATTTTAAAAATTATTTCGTTCATACTTATATTACTTTTTTCTTCTAAATTAGTTTAATTTTAAGAAAATTAATAAAATGTTGATCTTGTTTTAGTGTTCATTTTTAACTTGTCTAAACTGGTTTTAGAGCGAATAACTATTATATAGTGTTAATTTATTTATAATTTAACAACAGGTTTTTTTCTCTTTGTAAATAAATTTATTTCATCTAATTTTTTTTTTTATTATTATAAAAATCAATGGTAAATATTTAAAATTTTTATTGGTTATCTTGTATAATTAAAAATATTAACAGATGTAATTTAATATAGTTGAATTAAAAAAAAAAAAAATTGTTTTTTCCATTTAATTTAGTAATATATACCGTGAATCTTCTTTTTTGTAATGAAATATTTAGAGATATGTTGCATGTATATGTAAATCTGATATGCGTGTATAAATGTTGTAATAGCAGTTTGTCTAGAATTCTAGCCATGCCTACGGGTTATTTTAAGTCTACATTGGATTGTTCCTTTTTTTTAACCTGTTATTAGTGTTATCTCTATAGAAAAAAGTATTTTTAGAAATGAATGACAGTTAGTATTTTAATGTCAAGATTAATTAGTAAGGTTTTGTATTTACATATATAAATATTGTGTAACTTTTTTTTCTTTGAATAATTGTTATTATAAATATTTGATACTTTATTTTTTATTAATTAAAAAAGTACTTTTTTTTATGAAAGTGTCCTTCTTGGTACTTATACATTGTAACGGTGCCATTAATCATTCCAAGATTTATTTTTATGATTAATTTACCACATAAGCTCGAAGTATGTGCCGCGGTAGTAGGAAATAGAAATTTTATAGCGTATGAAAAATGCCATGCTTGACCGGGAATCGAACCCGGGACCTTCGGATGAAAGGCCGAGATTCCACCGCTTCATCGCAGCGATAATTTCAAAACTTACCGTGTTGGATTTAATGAGTATTGTTTTGCAATTTCAGAACTGTCATTCATCATTTCAAGTTAATTTAATGATTATTTGGTTATCTCTGTATATACAGTCGACTTCCAGTAAAGCCCATCAGGGCTAAGAACGGAACCCACCGAGTTGGTCTACTGGTGAACTCGTCATCGCAAATCAACTGATTTCGAAGTCGAGAGTTCTAAGGTTCAAATCCTAGTAAAGGCACTTAGTTACTTTTATACGGATTTGACTACTAGATCATACTTATACATTTCACGCTCTGAAATAATAACTTACACGTTGGTTCCGGAGGCTGAACAGATAAAAGAGGTGGCTATGAAGGGAGGGGGCGATGTGGCGACCGGGATTGTCACTAGGCGGGTGTCTTCCTCTACGGGGGTCAGGATGTACTCACACCTTTTATGAAGCTAGATTCACCGTTATCGGTGATTTCTCTTGTTATCATTGTACTAGCTTAACGATATATTTAATACTCCTATCGCGTAAATAGGTACGGTATCGTAGTTTTTACTTCCTTGTTCGAAGTAAAGGAAGTATTGTGATCGCGAAAAATGTCGATTTTCAAATTTCAACGGAAATATCAATTTTGACTAGTTTCGGCGTGACGTCTATACGTACAAACCGTATCTCGCATAAATCAAAAACGATTAACTGTAGGATGTTGAAATTTTTGATTTAGATCTGTTGTAACATTCAGTTGTGCACCTTTCATTTTGATTGCAAACGACTGGACCAAAAGGGTCCAAAAAAATTGGATTTTGGACTTTTTCTTAGCTGATGTAATAAGCTCTCATTGAGAGCTTTTCAATGATATATCTTAAGTGGTACTTATTTTCATTCGTTCCAGATAATAGCCAAATAAAATTTTAATTAATGAAATATTTTGATCTTACAAGGGGAAGGAACATCTGTTCGAATTCGACTTCATTTCCTTTTTTTCTTTTTCTTTTTTCCTAATTTAAATTTATTGATTTATTAATAAATAACCTCTCATTGTAAAAAAAGGATTTACGATGAATAATAATTAAATAATAACAATAAAAAATATATATCAGAAATTATTAATGAAATAAAATTTTATGTGCTTTTAAAAATGTGTATATGTAATTTAATAGGCTTACAAGGAAGTCATGTGGTGTCCGCATCAGATTTTTAAATAAATGTATCTGCAGGAAGTATCACGATTTGAATATTTATTTGTTAGAAAGTATTTACTGCTCTAGTAAAGTATACAGAAGTAGATGCATACTTGAATCGTTTTCGATAAATTAACGTCGCTACTCGTAATTTCGTTTGTTTTATTTAATATTGTGTAAAGAAAAAGCTTTGAGTTATCCTTTAAACGTTTTATGTTCCTGTTTTTCTTGTTTTAAAAACAAATTACGCATATTATTTAAAAGAAAGCATTCATTACTTGAATAAGTACAGTAGGTGTATTTTTGTATCTAATTGAAGTTTTATTTATAAACCTACATTCTTTTTTTCTTTTTATGTCATAAAATGATGGGCCTTTATTTCTGAGACTCTGTTTGCTTCTTCAGGCGTGGTATAAGATAATAACTGAAATCATAATTGTCGCAGACTCCCGTTCTATCTGAAGAGATTGTTTGTAGGGGGTACTTTGTTAAAAATATGAAAAAACAAACATTTGTTATTATCGGGTACATCATTCTCGTGGAAAAATTTTAGTTAATGTTTTATTCACGATTATGTATTCTAGAAAGAAATTTAGAAGATTAAAATTTTAATAAAAGTTAAAAAAAATTCGTATTATATAGGAAACGTTTTTTTTTTGCTTTTTGAATTTCAAACGGGACTTCAGTTCTTTATTGGTACTTTTCATTTACAGGTTTAGGATGATAAATTTCAAAGTAAATATTTTAATAGACTTTAAAATATTAAAAAGTAGATTTTAAAATAATAAAATTTATTTTTTATTTTATAATGCGTTCGTTCCAATCTATTCAACTTGTGAACAATAAGTAACCTCACTGCCCAATGAGATAAGGATGATATGTATGACATGTGAATGAGGTACAGTCTTGAATGGAGACTCAGGTCGTCTATTCCTGAGATATGTGGTTTTATAATTGAACCACATCCACCAAAGTACACTGGTGCACTGTCTAGTATTCAAATCCGTATAAAAGAAAATAACTTTTACAAGGATTCGAATCTGAGAACCTTCGAGTTCGAAAATCAGCTGTTAAACAACTGATTTGCGCCGATGAGATATCCACTAGACTAGCTCGGTAAGCTAAAATTTTATTTGAAACAATTTTTTTAAATATTGTGAAAAATTTCAAATTTGACTTCTTAAAAAACATGTTTTTAATCGAATGTGTGTGTTTGTGAAAAAAATATATTTTAAGTACCAGTATATTAACGTTTTACTTTTCACCAAGTAGATCAATTCTGGTGATTCCGTTGTATTTTTAAGAATTTTTTCTCTAGTAGTCACGTTCGTAGGTTTTTTCACATATCTAAGTGGGAAACGTTTATTTCCTTATTTTATTAAAAGACCAGCAGACCCGGCAATGCTTCACTATTGCTAGATTTCAGTATATTTGTAGGTTAAATGAAAACAATTGAAAGTCTAATAAAACATTAAAAAACTGAAAATTTAACAAAACGGAACCCTACAAAATGTAACCTTTAACTTTATTCCTTTTTCCCTGTTTCCCTTTTCCCCTCTTATCCCATTTTCCCACGCGTAAATCGGTCTTGTAATTTTTTAGTCTATAGAGAACAAGCATATGAACATTGCCTATTATATATATAGAACAAGAAAGTCTGTATGTCCGTTTGTTTCGTAAATATCTCGACACCGGCACCGCCTAGCGGGTATAATTTTGCAAAACCTTTTCTTTTCACGTAATTAATATATATGTGTATTCTTAATATGAGCGAAATCGGTCCATAAATACAATTTTTCTAAATATCTCAACCCTAGCGCCATCTAGCGGATCCATTTTTCTCAAAAACATTTCTTTCCATGTAAGACGTATTCTGAATATCAGCCAAATCAGACCATAAATACAATTTTTTTCGAAATATCTCGACTCCAGCGCTACCTAGCTGGTCCAAACTAATTCAGAAACCTTCGCGGGCGTGCGCACATCTTACCAAAGTTTCATCGCAATCTGATTAATTGTATAGCAACGCATACGGGACAAACAAACTTTCATTTATATATATAAGATATAGAGAGAAATATTTTTTTTTTTACCGTCATTAATCACGTATTTTTTAGAAAAATGAAGCCATTCTGTTATTCATAGTAATGTCCATCTAAACTTTAGGGAAATTATAATTAATTTAATTCAGAAAACCTTTTGATAAAAGTAGTACATGTTCCGTTATTCTGAACAGTCTTACTTCATGCGTTACCACCCATTTTAGTCGTTTCTTTATATTTCTTGTACTTATTTTTATCAAAGACAGGTTATTGCGTTTAAATTTCGTACCATCAAGTTTTTTTCGTAAATGTATATGTATATATATATTTCTTCTGTCCGTGTGTATGTGACTGAACTCCTCCTAAATGGCTGAACTGATTTTGATGAAATTTTGTGTGTGTGATTAAGTTTATTCGAGAATGGTTTAGGTTCGCAATTTGATCTGTTAGAAAATGGTTTTATAATTAATTATTGCTTTATGTGTTGTTGTTGATCTTGGGATGGTTAAGGTTCACAATTGGATCCGATAGGCAGCGCTACAATCGCGTTTTAGAAATTTTTTTATTTTTTATTTTTGGCATATCAATCGACCCGGTAGTTGCTGCGATCAGATTCTAGGAATTTTTTTTATTTTGTTGCTTTTTTTGCATATCAGTTACTTGCGTCTTTAAAATAAAGTTTTAAAGTGTAATTAAAAAATATACATCGTGCAAATTTGTAAGGTGCTGTATTGAAGTGAGTATTTTACATGATTTTTCTCGAATTTTAATGATGTATACACGTGTATTCAATAACAATCAACTTATCCTACAAATTTAAATTGTCAGTTCTCATTGATTCTATGCAACTTATGAAGTATTGAACGGCTCTTTGAACATAGAAATGTAAGTTTGTAAAATAAATTATAACATTTATAAAATTAAAATATAACTTATAATAATTATAGTTTAAAGTATATATAAAAAATTGATGTTATAATTTTTGTAGCTGATTAATTTTATAAAAAATTTTCTAAAATTGTTTTTAATTTACAATTATCTAAAATTTGGTAAAATAGATGTTAAAATAAAAAATGAGAAAATAAATAAAGAATGAGAAAAATGATAAAAATTTCTACTAACATTTTAACTACGTTGCTTTTTTTTTACAGTACTTTAATTTTTTTATTAATTGATTAATTAAGCTATCACATGGTTATGAAACTTCAAAATTATTAAACAAAAAAAAATATAAGAGGTACTTTTTTAGAATGATCTTAAGTGAAAATTAGCAGTAATGTGGATGAAAATTTATTAATTACACTAATTATTAATTTTACGTCGTTTCGATTTTTTAATTTAATTTTCATCAGACATCTCAATATTTAGTGAAAATAAATATTAATTAATCAATAAGCCCATTACAATAATACAACAATCACAAACTGAAAATAGTAATATTAATGAAATTTCGTCCACATTCCTGCTAATTTTGACTTAAATAAGTTACTTATATTTATATTAGTGTTGTATATTTATTACAGAACAATGCCGCCTCAGGACAACGTCTATCGGGTGCTATTTAATATTTCATTTAAAATTTGGATGGATTACAATTTTTTATAGTCGCATCTACAATTAAATTCATTAGCCACTCATCAATATCTGTGTGAATGTACCGGTAAACATGCAGTCTTGAATATACTAAAGCCGACCATTACTTAGACTTGTGGTTAATTGAAACTCAACCACCAGAGAACACAGGTATCCATGATATAGTATTCAAATCCGTATAAACGTTTGTTAGGATTTGAAATTGAACCTTATAACACTTGTCTTTGAAATCTATCAATTCACGACGATGAGTTTTACCTCTAAATCAATCCGTTGGGTTGGTTATAGTTGAAAACCATATATAAATTGAACTTAATTTATATATATATATATATATATATATATATATATATATAAAACCCATTTAAAAAAAACTGCACTTAAAAACTGAAAGTTGACTATCTTTTGTAGTATTTCGACTTTTTGATGTCTGTGTTAAGTGAGGGGTAGATATTTTTTTAAGTTGACGTTCATTTCTAAAGTCGAAATTTAGAAAATTATTGTCCATGTTTAATTTAAAAGGATGATTTAATTAATTTTTGAGTGTACATTTTTAAAGTTTTTATTTAAATATTTTTGCATATTTTTTTTTTATTATTTACAATAAATGAAAATTAAAAGAAAATTAATTTAGACGATTTTATTTTTCTCAGAAAAGTTCACCTTGGAACACGTTAGATCATTTAATTATTTGCGGTTGTTTCTTTTTCTGTTTTTCTATATGCCCAGTACCTTTTCATTCTTTCTGATATCTCTTTTCTTTGTTCTTCAGAAAGTTCAGCTCTTGCTTTTGTTTTCTGACGCTTCTTGAAACCTTTTATTTTCATATTTTAATATTCTCTTTATAATTTCTCTTTCTCTTATCATTTCTTCGATAATCTTCAATTCGCTTAGATCTTCTTGGACTTGCGTGAACCATTTGTCTTTAATTTTTTTTTTACTTTGAAAGAAATAAAAAATTTATTTAGTCAATCTACTGTTGTTATTTATCCTTAGTAAATGGCAGTAAAATGCGATTCGTCGTTTCCTTATTGTGTGACAATCTTTAGATGTTCGTATAAAGTTTGTTATTTGGAATTAATTTTACCTGATTATTTTGAAATTTAGGATCTAAAATTTCTCTTATAATTTTCCTTTCCTTTTTTCTAGTACATTTTCGTTGTAAAGCCTTGTACAATTAGGAATTTTGTGCACAGGAGGGCTTTTTGACAGTATTATAACGTCCAAATTTTGAGTTCCATGATAAAGACAGTTAATTATATGTGCTTTTTTTAAGTTGGAAAGCTAATTCCATTGTATTAGCTTTAACCGTTAACAGTTTTTACTTCCTTGTACGAAATAAAAGAAGTATTGTGATTCTGAAAAATTTCGATTTCAGATTTCAACAGAAATATCAATTTTGACCTACCCTGAATCCATTTTGACTAGTTTCGACGTAACGTCTGTACGTACGTATCTCGTATAACTCGCTAACGATTAGCCGTAGAATGTTGAAATTTTGGATTTGGGACTGTTGTAACATCTACCTGTGCACCTTCCCTTTTGACTGGAATCGACTGGACCAGAAGTGTCCAAAAAATCCCAAAATCCAAATTTTTGGACTTTGGTTTTTAACTGCAATAATAAGCCCTCATTAAGAGCCTTTCAACGATATAATTGCTACTTATTTTCATTGGTTCCAGAGTTATAACCATATAAAATTTTAATTAATGACATATTTGTATCTTGCAAGCGGAAGACACATCGGTTCGAATCTGACTTCACTTACATACATTTTTTTAAACTTTTTTTTTATTATTTAAATATATTATTTATTAATAATTATTATCCTCTGATTGTAAAAAAAATTAAAATAAATAATAATTCAATAATAACAAAAAAAAAAATATATGAAAAAAGATCAGAAGTTATTAGTGAAATAAAATTTTATGTACTTTTCATTTTAATTCAAAGCATTTTACTGAAGTTAATAATTATTAGTAAAGTAATATATTTAAATTTAAAAAAAAAGTTAAAAAAGATATATATCTACGTATATGAAAGGAACTTGTTAAAAAAAAAAATTTACTTGTCAAATAAAAGATTCATTAACAAATGTGCACCCATGTGTCAATGGTTACGGATTCGACACGTTCTCATTTACACCACGTAACTACTTGAACGACGTGAAACAAAATTAATATATAAACTAATATAAAATGCCGATACGGCACTGCAAAAAAAATATGATGCAATGTGGTGCTCACCACACTATGCAATTGTGTAACTGTCCAGTTAATTGAAGAATTTAAGGAGGATCGTATCTCACTTTCAAATTAAATAAGTTTAATTGAAGTCCAACAAAAAATGTGTATACGTAAATTTATAGGTGGACAAAGAAGTCATATGGAGTCCACTCAGATTTCTTATTTAAAGAATTCCAGCTGATCCATTCTCCCAGATATTTGAAATTATAGTTTTTTTTTTTTTTTAATACTACGGAAATTTCGGCAGTTTTTATCATTACTCAAAATTAAAATATTTTTATATAGTTTGTTGAATAATTTTAAACGCGAGCTTTTTCACTGTGATGGAAATGTTTATGTGAAGCTAGGAATGAATTTCGTAGAATATTGACAATAAATATATATATGATGTACAGCTTAACGCAGAGTAATAGTTTTAGGTTTTTTTATTTTTATTTTTTTAATAACTTTATGCTGCATGTTATTCTATTCATTTTTATGTATCGTTGCTTACCGTAGTATTTAATTTTTTTATTTTTAATTTTAAAAATTAAGTAGAATCATAAAAGAAATTAATTATATTTTATCAAAGAAAGCCGTTGCTAGGTGATGAAATTATTTATATATGCTGATAATAAAAATCAGCCTCTTACCAAACAATTAAAATTAAATAAATAATAATCTATGACACGTTTGAATATTACATCATTTTCAGAATTAATTAAAATATTCATCTTGGTCTTCATCATGAATTTGATTTTAAAAAAAAATTGCAAGCTACTGAAAATTGTGTTATATCTGAAAGTGCTAAGCTATTTTACTCATTATTTTTTAATATTAGTAATTTCGAATACATTGTTTCGTTATTACTAATAATAAAAAATGCCGGCCGTAGCGCGAGTGGTAGCGTCTCGGCCTTTCATCCGGAGGTCCCGGGTTCGAATCCCTTTCTTTTTCCTGTTCAGCCTCCGGTAATTATCGTTCAAATAATACTTCCGAGGATGATACGTATGAGTGTAAATGAACTGTAATTTTGTATAGTCTCAGTTCGACCATTCCTTGAAGATTTGTGGTTAATTCAAACCCAACTACCAAAGGACACCGGTATCCACGATCTAGTATTCCGGATTCGAATCCCGGTCAGGCATGCCATTTTCACACGCTACAAAAATTTTCATTCACTCATCCTCTGTAGTAATACATAACCTCGAAGGTGGTATAAAATCTCGAAGGTAAAAAAAAAAATATATAACTAGTAACATAAAAATTTAATTTAATTTTGGTTTATAAAATTGGTATGTATTGATATAAAATTGCTGGTCGGATGGGAGGTGCCAATAATTTTATCTGTAATTTCAGCGAATGAGTTAAACGTAACTATTAAGCAAAGATGTGTTAATCGGTTTAATATTACTTTGTTAAAAATCGATAATATTTATGAATAAGGGGTTTTTTTTGGTACATAATTCTATTGATACAGCAGCTTAGTGTAATGAATTTCCATACAGTTTTAGCGAGTTAAGATATTAGAAAGTATTTTATATAGCGATTGACGTGGTATTAAGTGGGGAGAAACGAATTCCTTATTGAGGTCAACTTCTAACTTATTTGAATGTTCTACTTCAGTTACGGTTATGATTATTATAAACGTAATACGTGAAGTAATTATATTTTATTAAAGTTATTTATGTCTTACAGCAAAATCAAAAATCGAAAAATAAAATGTTTATCCTCTCCTGCATTTCCTATATAAATGTACCGGTTGATTTACCATTGTTATAAAATTGCAGTTGTTTCCTTGATTGTTTTATCTGTCAATACGGTTTTCAATTTAAATAATATTTAACTGTGTACTTTTTTCTCACATTAAGTTTATTTATGCCGTGTCGTCTTCTCGTACTTCAAGGTCGTTTCATCAATCGTCTGTATAACCTATATTTTACGCCAGCAATATTCTTTGTATTTAATAAAGGATATCCTTTAATTCAATGATATCATAGCTAAAAATAGTAATACCTCATAGTGAAAGTGATTTTTTTACGGTAAAATGTACACATTTAACGACTGGAGAAGTATAAAAAACTTTTTTATGTCATCAAAGTGATACGAAACTTTCCTGTTGCTTTTTATATTTTTTTTTTGTTTTAAATTACGGGTGCCTACTACAAAAAAAAATCTGTGTGGTCACCACATGTCCTCTTTCTACGTCTATTAAATTATATATACACATTTTTAAAAGTACATAAAATTTTATTTCACTAATAACTTCTGATATTTTTCTTTTTTTTATTGTTATTATTGAATTATTATTTATTGTAAAAGTTCTTTTACAATCGCAGATTAATAATTATTACTAAATCATTATAGTTCAATCAACAAAAAAAAATTAAAGAAAAAGGAAATGAAGTCGAATTCGAACCGATGTTCCTTCCCCTTATAAGATCCAAAGAATTCGTTAATTCAGATTTTATTTAGCTATAACTCTGGAATCAATAAAAATAAGTACCAGTTACGATATATCGTTGAAAATCTTTCAATGAGAGCTTATTAGTGCAGTTAAGAAAAAGTCCAAAATCCAAACAATTTGGATTTTTTTGGCGTTTTTGGATACTTTTGGTTCAGTCGAGTTTAGTCAATAGGGGAGATTCACAACCAGATGTTATAAGAATCCTAAATCCAAAATTTCAACATCCTACGGCTAATCTTTTTGAGTTATGCGAGATACATAAGTACGAACGTACGTACAGACGTCACGTCGAAATTAATAAAAATGGATTCAGGGATGGTCAAAATTAATATTTCTGTTGAAATCTGAAAACCGAAATTTTTCGCGATTTTTTTTGGATTTTAGAATATTTCTTAGTAAGCCCTCATTGAGAGCTTTTCAACGATATATAATAAATGGTACTTATTTTTATTGGTTCCAGAGTTATAGCCAAATAAAATTTTAATTAATGAAATAGTTGGATCTTACTAGGGCACATCTGTTCGAATGAGACCTCATCTTCTTTCTTTTGTTTTAATTTAAATATTTTGATTTATTAATAATTACGAGTATTAACCTCTTATTGTAAAAAAATTTTACGATAAATAATAGTTCAATTATAACAAAAAAAAATATATATATATGAAAAAATATCAGAAAGTTTTAATAACATTTTATGTACTTTTAATTTAAAAAAAAGTGTGTGTGTAATTTAATAGGCATACAAAGAAGTCATATGGTGTCCACATCAGATTCTTTTAATATTTATCTCTTGTTTAATAATATTAATAAAGTATTTTTATTCTGAATAATTTTTATTTTTTTGGATTGTAAGAATTAGTTAAAAAATTATTATAACAATATGTTTATAAAATTTATCTATTCATCTTAGTAGATAAACTTTTATAACAAATAGTTTAGTCTCTATTGAAATTGGAATCTAAATAATTTGCGTGCGCGCGCGTGTTTTACACTTTCATTTTAGAATTAGGTTAATCTAACCATTTTTTTTACTAATATTTTATAGAGCTAGCATGCTGTAATGAAAAACTCATTATGACTTCCTTAATACAATCTTTATCTCGCGATTTTTTAAGGTTAAATTTAAATAAACTTAAAAGAAGTTTTCATTTGATGTGTTCATTAGAAAAAAATCATAACGTTCTATGTTTTAATTTAAAACTTTTTTTCTTATTATACTCCGTTTATATAATAATTCTACATTTCAAAAACGATCTAAAAATTCCTAGAAAAATCTTCTATAGATATTATTTATTTTTAACTGTATATTAGAGTTTTTATGTTAGCGGATTATTGGTCTTAGAATTTCCTCCAGATTTTTTAAAAATTCAATTAGTTCTTTCTCCTATCCGAATTACACTTTATTTTCATTTTCCAAGCAATATTTATTTTTTTATGGACGCTCGCGTTGTTATTATTATGTAGGTTACTAGATTCAAAAAGATGACTTATGTTACTCGTACTTATATGTTAAGTAGAGAATCATGAACAAGTCAGATAGTTTTCGTTTCAGATATAAAAAAAAAAAAAATCGTAGCGTGCATGATATTTTAGCCTACTAATTGAATCTTTAATTCTGAATACTATAAGAGAACTTAATAGGCACTATTATCTTTACTTACTGAAATGTTAAGCATCTCCTTTCATTTTATCTTGTTAAAAATAAAGATGTGACCTTAATTTATTGCAAAAGTGTGACCGAGAGTAGTGTATGAAAGAGAAGAAATATTAAAAACCAGGCTGTAATAGTCATATCTGAGCAGACAATAGATGGGGACTGGAGAGTGTGAAATCATCAATGCAAAATGACCTCATTCGAAAAATACTTCTCCTGTCACCGGCCTTATTATTATATATATTTTTTTCTTTAACGTAGGATGAAATACATTAAGCGAGAGATCGTAACCGATTTCTTAATTTTAACGATCCTACTTAATATTTTTGGTAACTATTTAGCGTATATACAGAATGTCCCACGAAGTAACTGTGAAACTTTCAGGACCTGTTCTACTGTTGAAAATAACGAAAAAAGTTCATATAAATGTAGGTCTGGAAACGCTCTATTTTTGAGTTTCAGCTAGCGAAAAATTTCGCCCAGATTTCAGATCTAATAATAGAAGCCCTACTGTAATTTTTGGGATCCAAATTAAGGAGTAAATTTGGTGGTTTCTTACGTAATTTGATCTGGGAAATAGGATAAAATAAGTCCCATAACTGTAACACAAGTAGGTTTTAAGATATCCAACGTAAAACTCAAAATCAAAAAACAATTTTTTTTTAGGTTTGTAGTACAATAACTTTGTTAAACGGCTAATAAATTTCAAAGATTTATTAACAAAGCTTGTAGAGAATTTAATTCTGAGAAAACTAAAGTAAATACAACCACCATGGGGTTTTAGTCTAGCGGTTAACTCGTCATCGCAAATCAGCTGATTTCGAAGTCGAGAGTTCTAAGAATCAAATCCCAGTTAAGTCAGTTACTTTTATACGGATTTGAATAAAAGATCGTGGATATCGCTATTCTTTGATGGTTGGATTTCAATTAACCACACATCTCAGGAATAGTCGGCTTGAGACTGTACAAGACTACACTTCATTTACATTCATACATAAATCCTCATTCATCCTCTCAAGTAATACCCTACGGTTGTTCCGGAGACGAAACAGAAAAAAAGCCAATAATAAGTAAAAACTTTTAAAATTTTGTTTTTTATTCGATCTTCCTCTTCCAACAGTGCAATGATTCCGATAAAATATTCTGATATCGTACTGCAGTAACAGTGTACTAGAAGAAAAGAGAACCGATAATTTTTTCTCGTGATATCGCACACCATACGCTCATCTTCTGCTGGTACAATTATTTTTCATTATACGCGTGGGGATTTTCAGCACTCCAAATCCTAGTGTTAGAGCTGTTGACGTAGCCGTCCAGATGAAACCACGCTTCGTCTGTGAAAAAAGTCGAATCCATAACATGAATACTCTCGCGCACGAATCGATGAAACCAGTAACAATATTCTGGACGTTCCTTTTTTTTGTTTGGATCAAGAATTGAATTGTTTGAATCTATATGATCGTAGTTTAATTTTTTTGTCGCTCGATGAACGGTTGATGTTGGTAAATTAATTTCATCTGACAACCGATTAATTGGTTTTTTTTTTGGCGAGGCAGTTTATCGGTCTTATTATTACTCAATTTTAGATTTCATTAATTAATATTTAGACATTCTAATTTACAATTTTTTTTTAATTTTTAAAAAATAAAATTTTTGCTTATTTGTTATTATTATTATTATTTTTTTTACTTTGCCATCTAGCGCTATAGCAGAGCTATTGCTGTAGAAGGTGTATTGCAATCGGTCCAATTTGGGCATATGCAACTTCACCGGATCTTTACATTTTGACACCTAAGGAACCCAAAAACCGGATGGAGATTTTGCGAATATTTGAATGTACATATGTATGTTCGGTGTCGCCCTCTAAATCACCTCATATCTCCAGAACTACTGGACCGATTTAGGCCAAATTTGGTCAGATTACTTTTACGTATGGGGCATTAATGCCATTAAATTTTCAACTTAATCGTTTAAGGTGGCGATGCTGTAGAGCAACATCATCTCAGTATCTCGAGATTTCGCCTAATTAACGCCTTATTTTTCTTAGGCACATTTGTTAAAAATTAAAAAATAGTAGTGTTTCCGAAAAAAGGATTTTTGCAAAATCGCACCACCACCCAAAAAAATGCTCTAGGCTTACTGGATGTACTGCATATGAAGTACCCCCTCATCACAAGGAGCGCTAGTGTAGCACTAATGTACATCTGCTAAATTGTCACAATTTAGCAGACTACATTTGTGTGCAATTTGTGCACACGGGTGAGCAGTAGAATTAAATAAATGGATAATATTTAAAGTGTAAAAACGTATTTAAAGTAGCCGGTAGTACCGCCACATTCGCGCGACTTAATCTGATATGCACACGCGCTTTATTTACAAATATTGAATTAAATAAACAAAAAATATTATATTTAAACAAAATGATAAATATTTTAAATTGTGTGTGTGTAAGCCGTGCATCAGAAAAAAGCAGCGTGACGGAAAAATCGTACAACTGATTGTCAGCTTTTTTAAAATGTAATGTTTTTTTTTAAATGTAAAATTCATAGAATTTTTTAAATATTTTTCCGAAACAAATTTCTACCAGAAATTCGCACAAAATAAATGAGAGAGGATAAAGGAAAACACAGCCCCGGTCACCAGGGCCGGCATGCCTAGGTGTGCCGGTTCCAATGAGCGGCCAGGGACTCCAAGGGTCTGTTAGGATGGGCTAAAAAAAAAAAAAGACCGAGGCAGGTATTATTAAAAGTTATAATTTGACGCAATTAATAGTTCTGAGTCCAGGTGAATAACTGACCGGAGTGCGAAGAGGTGACGGACAGCGCTCTGCGGAGCCATCGTTCGACTGCGATCGTGTGGATGGGCGATGGTGATGATGCACGGGAACTCTTGACCCCCCCCCCCCCCCAGCTTAAAGGCACCCCCGAGGTTGTGCTATGTTTAATTGCTGATCCGACCTCGGGTGGGGAGGAACGGTGAATTAGGAGTTTTGTCGGTAGGGTGCGGGCACACATAGGCTCTTAGTAATAACATCTAGCTGAACCCGTGCGAGTCCGACATTCCTCCACTTGTGGGGGGTACGTAAATGGTACTTCTCCGTAACACCGATAAGAAAAAAAAATTAAAGAAACCATTTCGACAAGAATAATAATCAATTCGTTTTTCGATAAAAATGTAATTCCGACCTAAATTTGAAAATTGCCTAACTATCGGATGAATGATCACTGGAAGCATTTAAGGTTGTTTAAACATTTTAAGATAAATTGAGAACTAGGTTAATTAAAATGCTGCAAAGATATGACGAATCATGATTAACTGGATTAAAAAAGGTCAAATAAACAAAGGAAAAATTGTTCGAAATGAAAAAAAAATTTGATTACAGTCATAAAATCCAGTCCAAGAGCTTGCACAAAGCATCATTATTAACCCTTTGTAGTCAATGGTAGATATCTCTTCATTGTAAGATGATGGATTACTTATCACATTTAGACGCGATCTGTTTTGTTAACCGACTTCCATTTTTATAAATAATATATTTTTTAATCTCATACTGCTAATAATATCCATAACGAGATCTTTTTTATTATGCGACTACCTAATTTCTAATTATTGAAACTGATACATCATGATTATAAATTATTTTTGTAAATCAAGATTTAAAATTATTTTAAATTTTAAATTTTTTAAAATTAAAAAAAAATGTGGGCACATGACTTCCTTTTACGCCTATTAAATTACATCTACACATTTTTTTTTTAAAATTAAAAGTACATAAAATTTTATTTCAGTAATAACTTCTGATAATTTTTCATTATTGAATTATTATTTATAGTAAAATTCTTTTTACAACCAGAGGATAATAATGATTAATAAATCAATATATTTAAATTAAACAAAAAAAAAGTGTGAAATGAAGTTGCATTTGAACCGATGTGCCTTCCCCATGTAAGATCCAAATATTTCATTAATTAAAACTTTAGTTGGCTATAACTGTGGAACCGATGAAAATAAGTACCATTTATGATATATCGTTGTAAAGCTCTCAATGAGGGCTTATTACTGCAGTTAAGAAAAAGTCCAAAATCCAATTTTTCTGGATTTTGGGCTTTTTTAAACCCTTTTGGTTTAGTCAATTGCAGTCAAAAAGGGAGGTGCACAACTAGATGTTGCAGTAGTCCTAAATCCAAAATTTAAACATACTACGGCCAATCATTTTTGAGTTATATGTGTACGTACAGACGGTCACGCCGAAACTAGTCAAAATGGATATTTTCGTTGAAATCTGAAAACGGAAATTTTTTGCGATCACAATACTTCCTTTATTTCGTACAAGGAAGTAATTAAATATATTATTTATATATATATAAAATTAGTTAAATTTTATTAATTATTCTAGTGATGGAAGAAATTCATTCAAATTCTAGTGTAGAATTTGTAAAAACAAATCTTGTCCCTTTTGTTTCTCGAGGTAAAAATTATCGTGAGATTGGGGTAATAAAGATTGATACGCTTTATAAATATAAAATTTCATAATTTTTTTTATTTTATTTTAAATATAAAAGATCATAAAATTTAATTACAGTACTATTAAACTGTAATCAGTATAAGATTAGGTCAAGTCGATCTATTGAAATATAGTCTAACTAGAATTGATGGTCGAATGACCAACAAGACTCCCATTAAGTTTTTTTTAGGCTTCGGATCACCGTTAGTTATTGCTTCAAAGAATGAGATGAAATGGCAATTTTTTAGCCTATGACAATTTTTTAGCCTGGACTTCCAGACGAACAGCCGAGACGCTACCACTCGCGCCACGGAGGCTGGCTTTTATTTTTAATATAGTTAAATAGATTATTATGTATGCCAGCGGTTCAAAGTTGCCGATGAAAAATGTTTAAAAAAGTTTGTTATTGGTGTTTTTTGAGGCGTAAAGTAAAATATTGGAGTCTCCACACCATTACAACTTATAATTTTATTATTGGCATTAAGACTGGCGAACAGTTAATATACTTTTATAAAATCGTTCCAAGGATTAACACCTGAAAATCAAAGCACGAGTTAATTAAATATGCCAGTGACCAAAGCCAAGCGCAGCTTAAAGCATTTCATTTATGTTAAAATCCACTCTTGCCAATTTTTGTAATTCTGATATTTAGATTTGTCAATAGTTAAATTTGTTCAACTACGTCAATTGTCATCATAATCGTAAAATAAATTTTCTGGTATTTAATAATAAAAACAGTCTAATATTACAAGCTGGAGGGCGGGTTTAATAGTCACTATGGCCTACTGGCGGGTTGTCCTGGCGGGCGGCGTCTCGGAATTTGGTGTCCCAAAACTGATTACTTTTTGTATAAAAATGTTTTTTTTTTTTAATGATGAAAATTGATCAAGGAAAAGCGGAAAAAGGGTTCGTTGTCGTTCAGTTAAGCACCCTTCCTCATTAGGAAATAAGTTCGAATCCCGGTCAGGCATGGCATTTTCACACGCTACAAAAATTGTCATTCATCTCATCCTCTGAAGCAATACCTAACGGTGGTCTCGGAGGTTAAAAAAAAGTTAATCTAAATAAATAATCGGTAGTATTTTCAGTATCGATGTATTTGTATCGAAAATAGTTGTTTTAAAATCTGCTACGATACTTTATGAATGAATTACAGTAGTCAAATTTATTAATTTATTTTATAATTTTTATTACTGTTGTTATTTATTGTTTATAAACATTTAAGATAAGAATCATATGAGTTTTTGACGGGCGGTATGTTTGATCATTTAAGCATGTTCTCAACTAAGGGGGACGAACGCACAGACAGACAATCATACAAATGACCTTTAGTAGGGTAGGATTATAAAAATGTAATCACGTATTAATTTTTATTTTATTTTTTCCCGATTTTCCCGAAAATAGACTATTTATTGTGTTATTACGGTTAATTTATATCATTCTTTTAACTTAAGAATTAATTTCTTGAAAACTTGGATCTTGCCAGGTTTGTGTAGCTCAAGTAACAACTCGGTGTTAATCTAGATAAATAATTTTTTCAAGTAAAAGGGAATTGCATAAACTTGAATAATCTGAAGTTTATAATATTTATTAAAATTTGGTTTTTCATTATCAGTTTTAACATTAAATATTTTTAATAACATTTCTTGCTTGTCCTGCTAAAATATAAGCGCTTAAAATTTAACACCTGTTACGTTTTTATTTCTCACGTACTACATCCAATGTCAGAAAATTATGTTGCTATTCTTCAGCATTTCTTGATGACTATGTTGAATTTTTAATTTCTCTCAAAAAAAAAAGGCAAAACTAAAGATTATCAATTGGCAAACTACGCTTCCCGGAACAGATAAGTCATAAATCAGCAGTTGTCGGTAGGCCTTGCCATAAACATATTGTGTGAAGGTTGCTTCATGTATAGTACTTCCAGTGTTTTGACGTGAAACATCTGTAAAATCACCTTGAAATATACGGGTATCAGAACAGAAATTTGTAGCGTACCGAAAATATGTATATGGTCCTGCCTTAATAACTCCCTAACCATTAGTCTCAGAGACGTAAATGCGATGTCAATTTTTTAACTTACATGATCAGCTCGCCGATACGACTTTGAGTTTGCGTCACGAGCGAGCGGGTTGGCGGTGAGGGAGCACAGCGCAAATCGGTCAAAACTGGCGCTCCCGCTCATTTCCATCCAGTGTAGCTCACGACTTAGACGTGATAGTGCGGTGATTCGTGTGTTTCTGTTTAGAATTTAAAGTAAACGTGTAAAAAACATTAAAATTCAGTATGTCAGCTTCAGCCCGCGCAAAAGCCAGCTGGAAATATAAATTACGCACATCGTTTAAAAGGGGAGGTTATCGGCCACGCACAGGTACATCAATGTCCGGTGCCGAGCAAGCGAGACTGTTTCGGGAGCGTCGCAAATCCGGCACGGCGCGCTCAGTGAACGACGCCGACGGCGCGAGCACTTCTACCGCTGTTTATTATGCCCGATGTCTCTTACTTCTCATATCGCCGATCAATGTTGAATAAAATTTTCGTCTAATTTTAGTTGAAATAAATATCATGTACCATTTAGTGTGTGTTTTATGTTAAAATGAAATTTAGTACGCAGTCAATGTCTCGTTTTTATTTTAATCCGATACACTAAAAGTGGCTCGCTGACATACAGACCGACCAATTTATCTTAGAGTTGGCAAAATAAAGGAACTAAAATTTTCCGTTGGAGACTTTTTTGTTTAAAAAAAATGCAATGGCAGCTCTCCCGTTTATCTCTACAGATAAGTTGGTCGATCTGTACCTCGAAAGAACTTCAATCAAGATAACGTTTTACGTTAAACCAAGAGCCGTGCGCCCCAATACAGCCCACCCGATTTTTTTTTTTTATTTCGTTTTCATTGTTATGTAATGGAAATAAATCAATTAATTGAATAAATGTCTATAATCTCTATCATGAAGGACATTTAACTTACAGTATAATATTTACTATTTGTAATGCATGCAACTTGCATAATGTTAGTGAGCTTTTCTTTTAATGAAAATATATGCAAAAGTATTTTTAGTTGAATACTAGATCGTGGATACCGGTATTCTTTTTTGGTTGGATTTCAGTTAACCGCACATCTCAGGAACGGTCGACCTGAGGATGTACAAGACTACACTTCATTTACATTCATATATATCTCCTCTGAGGTAATACCTTACGGTGGTTCCGAAGGTTAAACAAAAAAAGAAAAATTAAACATATATTTCTTCAAAATAGTGGGATCATTATGAAAAGCTCTTCTGAAGAAAATCCCTGTAAATCTTTTGAGATTAATTCAATCGGTGTGTTTTTTTTGTCCCTTAATAATAATAATTTTTGTTGGTTTATTTTATAACTATAGTAACATTAGTTTTAATAATTCAACAAATTAATAAATTAACTCGTATAATAATAAAAAAAAAGGAAAATTAAAGAAATCTTTGAGTTGTGAATTGTATTGTAACGTACTGGTAGAAATTATGTTACAGTTTTATAATATAATAAATGTACTTTAAATCGTTTTTGTTTGTTATTGCTTATTTTCATATAAAGAATAGTAGTAAATCATTATAAACGAAGATCTTAACAATAACGTTAATGAATATTTTTTATATCATTATTCTATATTATTTTTTAAATATTATTTCAACCGAGTAATATTAAACGGTGAGCGTGATGTAGACAATCAGATTGTAACGTTCCGTTTTACACTGGTTCAGTGTCATTACGTCACTTGCAGCTGCTGTTTGCATCATTGGCGGTATATACTTTGCCCACCTCCTGCATTATTTTACGTACGAGGTTAACCCGTACCTAATCAACGACCTCCAACTTTGTTAGGTAACTACGTAGGGTACAGTTTGATTAAAATTCTCTTATGATTAGTACCTTTCTTGTTATCTTTCAATATTAATATTATTCTTTTTTATTTATTATTCTTTTCTTCATTTGTTTGAAATGTTGATGTAATTTTTGACAGTATTGGTTTACGTAAAGAATTTTTAGTTAGCCACACCTTTAGAAATTGTCTGCTATTACATAGTTCTTTTTCTTTGCATTGTCTTGTGAATTATTTCCCGATCGCTATGTTTTATAGCATTTGAAATTTGAAATTTTTGTCAATTATAGTGCACATAATTCTTTTGTCATATATTCCATACTAAAAACATTTCTTCTGAGTGTCATTCTGGATTTAATGAAAAATCAATTTTAGTGTTTGAGAAACATAGAACAACACATTTAAAAAATACCAACTTCCATCAAAATTGGCACAGATGTCGTGATGACAGTGTTCTAATTACGCTAAGATAAAATTATGTTCTTTACAAAAATACATGTATTTAGATAAGTAAAGTATATAAGCTGTAAACTAAATTTTACCGTTGATTTCATATAAAATTAATACAGGGTTATCATAAAAGAATGGTGCGGTTTCATTAATTCATAGGAAGATTGTAGCGATTGTATACTTTGACCTCCAAGGAGTCCAGACCTGACACCTTGCGATTTTTTCTTGTGGGGGTACATCAAAAGCGTTGTTTATACACAAAAAATTCGCGACCTAAACCGCTTAAAAAACAGGATTAATGAAGCAATGGCAACCATTAACGAAGAAATGTTAACTAATGTTTGGAGAGAAGTTGAGTATCGTTTGGAAATTTGTCGAGCGACTAAGGGAGCACATATTGAAATTTATTAATTATGTAAAAAATGTTTGAGACGACAAATTTGAAAAATAAAAAATATGAACTGTAAGTAATTCTGTTTTAATTTAAACCGTGTTCAAAACCGCACCATTCTTTTATGATAACCCTGTATTACCTAAAACTTTTGTTTGAATGAATTTTTGATATGACGAACAAGGGATGACCAAAATTTGGCTGGAATTGTAAGAAAATGAGGCTTGTCGTGTGCTAAACATGTGAAACATTTTTCCAAACGCAATCGTTGTCGTATTGAGTAAATTTGAAGTTTTTCTTAACTTTAAGGTGGAAATATTTTTAATCCCCTACTTAGCACCGGTGAAATGTCCTTCCGTCGTGCCGAAAAGGAGTTTTTGTAATCAGATTTCTTATTTTTTGCATATGAAATCTCTTGTTTTTTAAATCGACTATTCGAATCAGTTTTTCTTCATTTATACTTTTAAGAAATAATAATTAAAGACGTAACATTTTCTAAATTTAATTATATAAATGAATTAAATCGATAATTGGATAATTAAGAGAAAAAAATATCATTAAATTTGTTTTTCTAATCAGCACAAATCGCTCTATATCAACGCTAATAACTTCCTGTAATTCAATAATTAAATATTTGTATGATAAGATGTTTAATATGATTGAATAAATTTTTTATTTTGTTGTTTTTTTCTGCGGTAAGGAATTATTTGTTTAAAAAATAGGTTATATTTAATTCAGAAATGAATAGTTCATCAAAAGATAATTACTATTATTGTTATTATTGTTGAACGCGAGTTATCTGAAGGTCAGCGATCAAAATTAATGGATTAATCTTTATGAATACTTTGAAATGATTTTTTTTCCTTTCTTTACTGGAATCCAAAAAATAGTTGATTTTGACTTTAATGATCTTAATCAGAACTATTGGCATCCCTTAACCCATGTAATTCGATTTAATAAATATGTATGCATATATGTTTGAATGTATGATGCTAAATGGATCAGATAGCTCAAAACCAACGTATATATTATATATGCTTTCCCGGCGAATATAGCTAGAATAGCTTTCCCCTTTAATGTAGGTATTCTAGCTATATTAAATGGGAATGTTTGGTGATTACGTCAAAAATCAGGTATAGGCTTTTTTGCAACCAGTTCATCTAGACCAAAAAAATGATATAATATGCAAGATATCATGCACATGATATGATATACAAGTATATGTAAGTGCGTACACATGTGTGTCGCACTGTTTTTGGCCTTATATCTCAGGATAGACGTAACCGATGTTCTTCAAATTTGGCTCAAATATTTCGTATATAAGGCATTGATCATATAATTTTTTTTTCAATGTTTGTTTAAGGGGATTTCGTGAAGGGATTTTCTTTAGAGGCATTATAGGGAAAACTTTATTAAAGCAAATTTTTTATCTACAAAACATGAATATTGATTTTTTTGTAAAAAAAAATCAACCCCTACGTCTTAAAATTGAGCTATATGTTTTTTGTTACTTTTTTCTTTCTCCCTTTGATTTAAATATTTTTCAAAAATATCTTGAAGGTTTATATTTCATTATAGATCTGTCAAGAAATGTTTACATTTTTCTAAAGTTATAGACTTACTTTTTTAGCCTTTCTTGGAAGGGGGGTGTTAAGTTTAGAGAAAACTTAAAAACTTTATTTAAGCAAATTTGTTAAGCTTAACTTATTATATGAATATTTTTAGAAAAATCTTCCTTAAAATTTATTCCCCACCTCCAATATATATGTATACATATTTACAGCGTGTATTGCGAATTTCTCCCTGGACATACACAACGTATTCTCCTCGTGAAAATAATGCAAAAATTTCATATAAATATATGTTCTAAAAAGCTTATTTTGCGAATTACGTCGAATGAAAGATTTCACTCGGAATTCAGCTACCCCAGTGAAATAAAATCGTACTGAAATGTTTAGAATTTTAGAAACGATTCTGGGACCTATTTTATTCGATTTTTCAGGTCAAAAATTCTGATGTGGACACCACATGACTTCCTTGTGAGCCTATTAAATTACATATACACATTTTTTTTGCACTACATTTAAACTTATTTCTTTTGAAAATGAGATACGATCCTCTAATTCTTTAATAAATTGGACGGTTACACAATCGCTAATATATTTGTTTTTATTAACATCAAATATTTATACTATTAATTCAACAATTTTACCTGAACTATTAGGTTAGAGTAAAGTTCTTTTAGTACTATTTAAATAAGTGTAGGTCTTATATGTAACTAATACTATGTTATTTTAATTATTGATGTAACCATCAACAAAATGAAAACAAAAACGAAACGGAAGGTTACTAAATTTTATAGCGATATTTATTATCAAGTAGGCTGAAACAAATGCATAAATAAAACTAATACGATTCTAAATTATAATTTTCAATTAATATTAAACAATCAGATGTTTCACCGAATCCGTTGTCGACACTACATGACTTCCTTGTACGCCTATCAAATTACATATACACATGTTAAAGAAGTACATAAAATCTTATTTCACTAATAACTTCTTATTTTTTTTACATATTTTGTTTTATTGTTATTATTGAATTGTTATTTATTTTAATTTTTTTTACAATCAGAAGTAAATAATTTAATTAATAAATCAACATATTTAAATTTAATAAAAGGTCGGAGATGAAGTCGGATTCGAACCGATGTGCCTTCCTCTTGTAAGATCCAAATATTTCATTAATTAAAATTTTATTTGGCTATAACTCGAGAACCAATGAAACTAAGTACGATAGATTGTTGAAAAGGTCTCAGTGAGGGCTTATTACTGCAGTTAAGAAAAAGTTCAAAATCGAATATGTTTTTTTTTATTTTGGACTATTCTGGTCACTTTTAGTCCTGTCGATTGTAGTCAGAAGGGGAGGTGCACATCTAGATGTTACAACAGTCCTAAATCCAAAATTTCAACATCCTACGGCTAATCGTTTGTGAGTTATGCGAGATATATATGTACAGACGTCACGCCGAAACTAGTCAAAATGGATTCAGGGATGGTAAAAATCGATATTTCCGTTGAAATTTGAAAACTGAAATTTTTTACGATCACAATACTTCGTACAAGGAAGAAAAAAATGAGAAATTACAATTTTTTTTCTTAATTAACGTCAATAACATCATAATTAACATTAACGTCATAATTTCAATACAATCTCATTTCAACGGACTGGCTGAAATATTTTTTCTCGCTAGATGTTTTCTTGCGGGGTTTCACTAAAGATCAAGTTTATTTACCACCTTTGCTTGTTGATCTTGTTCAGCTAAGACTTTGAATTAACGCCGCGGATGCAGATGTAATATTGATGGCTACAGTCTGGATTGAAATCGACTTCAGGTTTGGTGTTTGATATCGCAATACAAATGGAATTCATATCGAACCGAAGTGAATGTTGGGTGACATACTTGATGTGTTTTTCTATGAAATGAGAGACCTCAACCGAATCTTTTAGTTATTTAAATAAATTTTTTTTATTTTATTCAAACTTGTGAAGTCCTTTTGAATCATACATTTAGCACAAAATAAATGGCGTAATTAAAATTTTAATTTAATTAAAAAGTAATTTTTAAATGAATTGGTCAAGCAATTGCGTAATTAGTTAACCCTAATCTTTATAGCCGGTTTAGCCATATTTTTGGCCTTAGTTCATCCTTTTTTTTTTAAAGTTGCCGCAATGTTATTTCACAATAAAAATAGTATCTTCGATTAAATTTTTAATGATGTTTTTTTTTTTTTTAAAAAAGAAAAAATCGTATTATTTAAGATGAGATATTTAAAATTTATGAAATATGAATTGTGAGATAATAATTGTTTTGCTTTTATATAGTATTTTAATATCGCTTTATTATTTTATAGGCCATCGCCCTTTAACTTTATAGACTTATTTGTTAGCTACGGTTGTTAAACATTTTAATTTCTTTTATTTCTTAATATCAAAATACATTATATATGTATATTTTTCTTTGTTATTAATTATTGTTTTACATTGAATCGCATTGAAAAAAATGATTTTTTTTATATCCGATAGAATTGCGTTGCTTATTAATGAAATTGAACGGCGTAATTTATTTTTTTTGTTTTGTGCCTTACAAAAGAATATACCGTAATGCAGAATGAATTTTTAATATTTTGTTTTTACCTTGTAACCTTATTATACTGGAATATTTTTCACGCTTAGTTAATATTAAACATATTTATCTGCTTTCTCTTTTAAAGTAATATAAATAAAGAAACAAAATTAAACATTTGAACTAAATTTCACATTTAATAATTTTCATCTTATTAAAATTAGTGACTTGTAAATTATATTGTGTAGCTTGAGTATAAGGATACTGTGCTGAATTTATTTTAATTATTTTATCGCTTCAATTTTTAACTTTTTAAAAGCCTAATTTCTGTTAATATTCATGAAATTAACGTCTACCAATAATGGTTGTTTTAAAAAACTTTTAAATTGTTATTTGAGAGGAATGAAGGTATTTTCTTTTACGATTTGAAAATATGATGGATTGTCAGTTTCAAAAATATTTCAGTTTCCATTTTTTTTAATACGTTTACTATGCTTGTTGTACTATATAGCCTTAACAATTAATTTAAAGTTTAATGATGGTAACAAAAAAAATGAAGGATAGTCCTGCTGTAATAAATTAGTTTTTTACTTTCCCGTCTAGATAGTGCTATAGCAGAGCTAGCTCTGGAAGAGAAAGTATTGTAATCGATCCAATTTGAGCATATGCGGTTTTCACGCCGGATCTTGACCTTTTAACACCTAAGGAACCCAAAAAACCAAACTAGATTACTATTTGATTACTATTGTAATCAGTACCATGATTTGACTTCCGGAAAATTTCGACATATCTTTGTTTCACATCCCTCAGACCCCAAAACTACCTTCAGCTCAAAAGTTTATACATACATTTATATGTATATATATATATATATTTCACTTTCTTGTGGACACGATAACTGCCGTAATTTTGCGGCAATCACTTTAAAACCCTTCCTTAAAAATAATTCGTAACAAAATTTCGGTCGAGTTCGTTAACGGCCAAAATCGGATCATAGGGGTGGAAATATAGGGGGCTTTTTCGAAAAAAACAAAATATCGCTTTTATATTAAATAAGATATCGAATTCGTTTAAAGTTCCTAATGTTCTTTTGTCTGAAACAATTTTTGATATGATCAACGTTTACGACAAGGGATGACCAAAATATTGCTGGAATTGTAAGAAGATGAGGTTTGTCATATGCTAAACATGTGAAATTTTTTTAATCGGTAATAGTTATTTAAAAAAAATAAAAACTATTATTTTTTTTTTTAAGTTAATAAGCGGTTTGATAAACTAAATAAATAAGAACATTTATAAAGTAATTTTATAAAAAGCGAATGAAGTGACATCTGAAAATATAAATGTTACTAAATATTTCGCGCCCAAGCGGTGGTATTCAGTAAGTCGTAAGAATACAATTTACCGGCGCTTTTTTTTTTTTTTACAAGAAATATTTATGAAATTGCAGTTTTCTACGACTATAACTTGTTTTTTTTGCACTACATTCCGTCCCGCATCATTCTTGAAAGAAAAAAGATAGTGATTCCTTGACTAATGACCGTTAATTGGAATCAGTCGACACAAATCGGGTGAAAGCAAATTAATTATTATGCATTTAATAGGATATATTTTAAGAATATTTGCACGTTTCGCACGGTGAATTAAGATTAGAATAAAACATAATCGTTTAAAGTACTTTTGTTTACTGTTTTTTATATATAAATTACGTCGATTATAAAAAATTGGTTTGGAACTAAAAAAGAAGATTACGTTAGTTATCGATATTATAAATCGAAAACGTCAAACTTATCAATAAATATATATAGCGCGCCAAGTGTAGTTTTTTTATGGTTTTATCGAAAATTAGGTGATTTAACAACTGAACTCATTGATCGGTGGTTTAACAAATAATTTGTAAATGTGATGAAGCTTTCAGATAAGTATCATCTTACAGTCCCGATCTCGCAGTATCGGATTTTTGTTTGTTTAGTCCTCTTAAAGAGGTTTTACGTGGCATAAGTATTGCAACAATAGTAATTTCACCGAGATGGCTCAGACATGAAATGAACAATTTTGTACTACCAGAGTAAGAGATTTTTTGGTAAGATGGGACTGTTGCCTAAATATAGTCAGGAATTATGCTGAAAAGTACAGTTAGTTTCATTGTCATCCGATAAATAATAATTTTTCTATAATCATTTTCTTATTGAACGACCGCAACATGCTATTTATATTTATTCCATATGTTATGCACCATAAAAGTCTAGTAAATACTTTTTTAAAAATTACCGGTTTTTTACTTCCTTGTATGAAGTAAAGGAAGTATTGTGATCGCGAAAAATTTCGGTTTTTAGTTTTCAACGGAAATATCCATTTTGACCATCCTTGAATCCATATTGACTAGTTTTGGCGTAGGATGTTGAAATTTTGGATTTAGGACTGTTGTAACACTTAGTTATGCACCTGCTTTTTTTTATTGCAATCGACTGAACCAGAAAACCCCAAAATCCAAAAAAATCTGGATTTTGGACTTTTTCTTAACTGCAGCAGTAAGCCCTCATTGACAGCTTTTCAACGATATATCATTACTGGTACTTATTTTCATTAGTTCCAGAGTTATAGACCAATAAAGTTTTAATTAATGAAATATTTGGATCTTAGGGGAAGGCACAACGGTTCGAATCAGACTTCATCTCCTTTTTTTATTTTTTTATTTAAATGTTGATTTATTAATAATTATTAACCTCTCGATATAAAAAAAAATTTACGATGAATAATATGATGATTACGATGAAGTTTTTAATGAAATAAAATTTTATGTACTTTTAATTAAAAAAAAAAAATTGTCTAAATGTAATTTAATAGGCGTACAAGGAAGTCATAGTTTTTTTAGATTTACTCGTACATCGTATATTCTTTTCAGAAAATTAATTTCATTTATTTATTAAATTAGTCTACTTATAATATATATTTTTTTTTTAATATTGGCCTTAACATTTAGTTGAACTTTAAAATTGAATTCAGAATTTATTTATTTTGTACATTAGTGCAAACCGTTACCATTAAATTTTCATGTTTTAACGAAGTTATATTTTATTGATTCACATTTAAAAAAAAAAAGAATAAACTACAGTATTTCCTTTTTAAATGTTGGAATATTTTAATGAAACCTATTATAAATAACTTTTTTTTATTTAAAAAAAAAAAGAAGAAATACATATATATATATATATAAATACATATCTATCTGAAGATGTTGTTCATTAATAAAACTTTGCTCTTCCTTGTAAGGTTACGGTTATTAAATTACTGTATCTTTAAATCTTAATAAGAAATGCAATTTTAATATGATACTAATAACGTTAAGAAACATTAAGAAAACGTGATCTTTTGAAGTCGATGAATCTTCTTCGGTTTTGCATCAACGTTCTTTTTTAACTTTATGTAATCAATCTTTTTTATAAATGAAGTTTTCGTAACTGCATTTTGTTATTTCCAGTAACTGTATTTCTTCCATTGTATTCAGAGAACGTAGAAAGAAAAAAAAAGTTATAACAGTTGTTTTTATTTTACTTTCACCATTGTATAACTTTTACTTGAGATGGACTATTATTATTATTACTATTACAGTAAAAATCCTGTACGTAAAGAGAAATAATAGCCATGTATAACTGATTGCTACCGATTAGTTAAACACGTAATGCATCGGAACAGTACATATGGTATTATTATTTTAGATTCTGTAAGATTTTTTTTTCAATTTGTACTAATATATAGTGGCTTAGGACAGTGTTTCTCAACCTGTGGGCCGCGCCTCCCTAGAATAGCGTGATAATACTAAACGGGGGGGCGCAAGCATATCGAAAAGAGATATTATTAAACAAAATGTATTAATTTACTGAAAGGAAGGCAAAACAAAATACATTCTGACGTAATCTATCTATATAAATAAAAATGTAATTATTCGTTTGTTCAAAATCTTAATCCTCCGAAAGTTCTTCACCGATTGCTTTGAAATTTTGACAACGTTGCATTAGAAAACGCACGTGATTTTATTTACTTACTATTTATATACATAAAATACCACACATTTGACAGGTAAAAACAGTTTTTTTTTTAAAAACAGCGCTATCTATTGGACGTGAAAGCAACACACGCTATACTAAATATTTTACATTTCAATGTTTCCGATATGTGTGTCCGCTACAAAATAAAAAACTGCTTGACCGATTTACGAGCAGGGAGAAAGGGAAAGGGAAATAGGGAAAAATCGGAAATGAGAAAAATCGAAAAATAGTAAAAGGGAAGAAGAGGAAAATGGAAAAAATAAAAAATGGAGAAAAGAAAAACGGGAAAAGGAAATGAGAAGGGGAAAGGAGAAAAAATAAAAAGGAAAAAGAATGGGAGCAGAAAAGGGAAAGGAGGAGGAAAATGAGAAATTGGGGAAAAGGAATGTGGTAATAATGAAAATGGGAGAAAGGGGAAAAGGGAAAGGTTACATTTTGTGAAGTTCCGTAATGTTCATTTTGTTAATGTTTTATCAAACTTTCAATTGTGTTCATTTAATATATATATATATATATATATATATATATGTGTGTGTGTGTGTGTGTGTGTGTGTGTGTTACGGTAAACCCCCGAATACCGGTAAATCTTAAGTTTTACCGGTAAATTCTAACATTTACTATGGGCGTAAACTTATCCATAGCCAGACAAGAGAAAGTCGTGTTTAATGTTTTTAAATTTATGAAAAAGGAAGCGCAAGGTGGACCGATCCTTCTTAAACAAGTTCACAAACGTATCGCTCAAGCTATGAAAATTAAACTCACTAATGTTCAAAAAATTTTAACTAATTTAAAAACTAAAAAATCTAAAACGTCCCTGGATAATTTTGATTAAAATGTAATTCGTGAAACGATTTATAATTTTCACAATGGTAAATTAAACTCGTTATTTTTCTATCAACTTTACCGGTCGTAAAAGAGAAAATCAATTTTCTCTTTTGAAAAACTTTGTTCTGTATGGCACATTTGTAAAAGCATGGGGTTCAAATGGAAAAAAACTGTAGATAATAGAAATATTTTATTAGAAAATCGGGAACTAAGGCTAAGTTACTTAAGAGCTAATAAAGAATACCATAACCAAAACGGAACTATAATTTACACGGACGAATCTTATGTACATGTCAGTCAACCAAACCAATATGTTGGAGTGACGGCTCTGACTGCAACCTTGCTTCTCCGAAAAGGCTCTTGCACTGCTCATGCCGGTTCGGAAAATGGTTTTGTCAAGAACGCCTTTCTTATATTTAAATCTGGTATCAAAACAGGAGATCATAATAATATCAATTTTGTTATTTATAGCGGTAGATAAAACAAAAATTAATTCCTGATCTTCCCTCTAACTCGGTCATCATCGTAGATAATGTTTCGTACCATAACGTGCACCTGAACTGCGCTTCAAAATCCAACAGGTGAAAAGCATCCCAACCCCGTAGGGAGACCTTACCGGTCGCCACACCACCCCCTCCGTTTCGAGCCCCGAGGGCTTTACCGGATGTTGTCTTTAGACCTTCTAACTGATTACATGTCACAGTCGTCAGCCGGGCCTCGGTCGGGATGCCTCCGATGTAAATTCCTCGGCAGACATTTTCATAAGTAAAATACAAGTGAAAAATAGACATGATCGATAACGTGTCATTTACGAGTACAATGTTGAAACCAAAACTGTACAGTTTAAAACTGCATAAGCCGCTTTACATTATTTAAAATCGATTCAATTTTAGCCGAGAAAGGTCATACTGTTTTTAGATTATCGTTATTCTTCGTAATTAAATCCGATTAAAAATATGTTTGCGGTTTTGAAAGAGTATGTAGCGAAAAAAGATGTTAATTTTAAATTAGATGATGCTATTGCATTAATTGAAGAACAAACAAATTCAATTAGGAATGCCAAAGTGCGGCCGTGTCAAGAAAACAATCTTATTTAAGATTGTTTCCATGTTAAGAAAACGATAAAAACATCTTATTTGTCTCGGGAACCTTTAATTGATAATGACATTCAAAATGTCGTTATTAACGTAAATGGCGATAGTGATTTAATTGTGATTGTGATTTAAATATTAGCGGCGACGATATAAGCGATGATCTGAAATTGAAACTTACGATTTTATTTGATTAATAGCAGTTCAGATCAATGTCGGCACCTCTTTTGTTCTTTCTTCCTTCTCTGGTTGAAACAAGCGCTTATCAGTATAATCAAAGTTAATAGTAAAAGTAAATATATAAATGTATATACTAGCTGCAGAGGCGTCCCGTAGGCACGTCCTCCGAAGCTAGGCCCTCCAGGCGGGTTGCCCTCGCGGGCGGCATCTCGGAATGGAATTATTAGTTGTCCAAAATTGATTACTTCTTGTGCAAAAATTTTTTTTTTTGAATGATAAAATTGATATAACGAAAGTTAAATTAGAAATTTAACTCTAGAAATGATACTAACTAATCAGGATTTTCCGCTAGTGATCGGTTACATTCCGCTGCTAAGCTACAGGGGACACACATACAGACAGACACACACATAAATGCCCTTTAGTAGGGTAGGATATAAAATAAAATAATAATTACGAGGTAATACATATAAATAACAACATTTATAAAATAAAACAATAAAAAGTATAATATACAACCTTGCTATGAACAATCCGAACGGAAAGAAATATTCAGATTTACAACATACCATTTGAACTCTCTGCATGGACAAGCTACTTGGTCGACCCTATTCAATAACGCTTGCATAAAATAAGACAATATGCGGTTTATTTCAATAAAGCCGATAAAAAAAACATTCAACCTTAACAAAATTATCGTTTATCTCAACAAATTTACTAACAGCGTAATCGTTTAAAAAAGTTCTCTATTGTGAAAAACTTCGCAAAAATCTAAATAAATTTTAAAGCCTATTAAAATCCCTTGAATCGTTTGCATTGCTTATTAAATCCTTATCATAACTTTAAGTCCGTCTTTATGTTATACAAATTCTGCTTATTACTTCCTTGTGCAAAGTAAAGGAAGTATAATGTTCGCGAAAAATTTCGGTTTTTAGAATAAAAACGGAAATATCCATTTTGACCATCCCTGAATCCATTTTGACTAGTTTCGGCGTGACGTTTGGATCTCGCATAACTCAATTGATTTATTAATAATTAATAACATCTGATTGTACATTTTTTTTTTACAGTAATTTATAATACAATAAAAAAAAAATAAAAAAATATCAGAAGTTATTAATGAAATACAATTTTATGTACTTTACATTTTTTTAAATGTGTATGTATATTTAATTTAATAGGCGTACAAGAAAAGTTATGTGGTGTCTACATCAGATTTTTTTCTTTTTAGTTTTTATAATTTAGTTTGTACATCTTTTATTATTATGAAACATATTTATAATAAAAATATTTTTTTTGCAACTTTTAGTATTTTTTTTTTTTTTTTTTTTTTTTTTTGTTGTAGTAAAAGTTAGCAAAAATATTGTTGTAGCAAAAATAGACATCGGTAAGTCCATTAAAGAAATCTTTTAATGAACGTGAAGAAAAAAACATTTTGGTAGTATTTTAATTGGATTTAATTATTACGGTATTAAAAAAAAACTTAGTTTTTTAAACCAAACATGGGGTTTTGTCCTGATGTAAATCGAAGATATTTGTCTTTTTAAAGAAATTTTTTTTAATCTTTTAACATGAATACGCGAATGATTGGCTACGAACGAACCTGGCTATTTAAGGATTCTTATCTGCAAAAAGTTGGAACATTTTTGTAGAAATATAATAAATCTATTTGATATATAAAGAATTTAAATTTCGTTAAGTGTTGAAATCTAATAATTTTTAGAAAGGTTTAAATGTTTACGCAAAAAGCTTTTTTTTTAATTCAGTGCAGCTATTAATTCGTCTTTAATATTATTTAACTCCTTTGCTTTTTAAACGGAGTAGTTTTCAGACATCAAATCTTACCATAAATTGCGTGAATTATACAGCAGATCTTTTTGAGTTGTAAACCCACTCATTTATAATTAGGTGGGTTTACACGATTATCCCTTGAATTTTTTTGTTGTCATTTCTACTTAGTAATTTTTGTATAATTAATTTTTTTGTTACTTGTGTTTTTTAATACTATTTTCAAGGTATTCTAGATTTTAATTTATAGTTAGAATAAAAATGTAATATTTTACCGTTTGAAAAATTAGTAAAACACAATTATAGTTTTTTTTATATATTTTTTTATTAACAATTATTTTTGTTTTAACCGCTGAAAGTAAAAACATGGTTCTTTTGTTTGGTTTTTTTCACTTGTAAATTATACGTTTATATATTTATTACTGAAAAAAAACTGGTTTATTGTTTCTATATTTGCCATGCATGCATGACAAATATAATTGTTTTTTTCATGTAATTAGCTATTTTTTGTCACATTCCCAAAAAATGCAATCAATACAGTTCTTTTTACTTACACCGAAAAAAATGCAATTACTATTCTAGGAAAAGCCTTAAAATTATAGTAAATCGATATAATATATCCAGGCTTACAACAGTGTTACACAACGTGTTACACTGTTTAGCGTTTTACAATGTGTAAAACGCAAAAGCTTCGACCATGATCTTTTTCGCACATTGTTATCATAGGTTATCCACTTTTCACTACTCGTTATCAACCGCATCAGAAATGGCTCGATTTTTTACGTTTCAGTAGAGATTCGCGGATAGAAATTTGATCGAGTACATTTTTCCGAGTCAGCTCATGTGGTATACGAACATCGAGCTTCTTTTTGCAGCCAGCTTTTTCCAAATGGTTTAACACTGTTTAGTGATGGATGTTTATGTCATTAGAGATGCCATGACTCCTTATATGCCGGTCTTTCTCTACTTTTGCCGGAATATACTAACGCTATCTTGCGCGCAAAAGGCTCAATACTATTATTAAGCTGTTTATTAAACTTGTTTTATAATGTCATTATTGTCACACTAATGCGTAACACTTTCTTAATAATATCATAACTATAATTTTTTCGATTTTTTTTATATGAAAGTAGAATAGATTGTTAAATCATCTTATTTTTTATATTAAATTTAATAGAAAATAAGTTGATCTTTTCTAATTTAATAGCAAATCTTCTTTCCACTTTGTTTTATTCTTCAATAGATAAGAGATAAAAAAAGTTGGGACCATCGAGATATCTCGATCTTCCCAACTTTGGATGATATCTTTTATTTAAATAGACAAACAAATTAATTATTAAATGCTTTTTTTAAAAAGCCATCGCGTTGAAAACAA
Source organism: Lycorma delicatula (assembly GCF_047948215.1). Lineage (NCBI taxonomy): Eukaryota > Metazoa > Arthropoda > Insecta > Hemiptera > Fulgoridae > Lycorma > Lycorma delicatula. Next base: position 141,509,155 of record NC_134461.1, on the reverse strand, counting down.
ACGTCTAAGTTCCAGACGCAAAGATTTCAATTTTAACTTTAATCGTACATTAATTTATATAATTTGTATTAAGAAGTATCTTAATATTAAATAACTTAAACCTGATTGGGGTCTCACCCTTAAACAAACTTAAGGGTGAGACCTCAATGATCATTGGGAGAGGTTTCTCTCTTCGATTATGTTTGTTTGTATATGATACTTTTCACTGACGAAAATTAATTTAATTTTATTTGTTAATTTCTCGGGCTGGGGGGAAGATGTTTTTAAGAATTGTTGTGTAATTCCGACATTACCTAGAATCGAACTCGGTATATTGTATTTAGTTATCATTGATGTTGCTGAATAAATATTTAAGTTGATCATTAATTTTTCTGTGTATTTGGAGGTACTGATATCTGTAATAAGATAGTAATTAATACAGAGTGATTTTTTAGTCCTGTTACCCGATTGTTAATGTCTGGTAATTTTTTTCTAAGAAGGGAAATTTTATTTTGTGACACGAAGTTGGTAGCGCAACTCAACCGGTATAGATACGGCAGTGTGAGTTGATTCTCCTTGAGGTGTGTAAATTTTTGTGCCGTTTCCGGTCGTGTTACGAACAGGATGTTTTTTACCATAGAACGAGTTTTCATTCTTGAACAATATTTTGCTTCGAAATCGTATGCGAGTGTAAAAGAATCATATAAAATTGAATTTGTTGGTGTTCCTCCGCCAGAAAAAATGTCAATTTCTAGGCTAGCAAACCGATTTCGAAGACGGGTAGTTTTTGCGACAGAAAACGTAGCGGTCGACCGACTCGCTTACAGATGACGTTTTAGAGAATGTGAAAACAAGATTGCTCAATTCTCCACGGAAAAGTTTACGAAAACTTTTCACGCATGCTGGTTTGTCATATTCTAGTGTTCAGAAAGTTGCTAAAAAACTGAAATTGCATCTGTATCGCGTACGATTAGTCCAAGAACTTCAGCCTCCAGATTAAAAAAGCGATTGCAATATTGTCGTTGGTTTAGGTCTCTTGTAAATGATAACGGAATCTAATTTTTAAACACAGTGTTCTTTAGCGATGAAGCTTGGATCCATCTCGATAGTTATGTGAACAGTCAAAACTGTCGAATTTGGGCGGTTGAAAATACTAACGCTTTACAAGACAAATCTTTCCATCCTGAAAAAATTGGTGTGTGGTGTGCGATATCTCTTCATCGTATAGTCGGACCCATATTGTTCGAACAGACAGTAAATGGTGAAGTGTACAGGAATATTATGCGCCTACTTGCGTCCCTCCTGGAACCTCAAGAACGGTATTGCTGGTTTCAACAAGACGGCGCTACATGCCACACGTCTTGAAAAACCATGGATTTTCTTTAAGAGTTCTTTGATGATCGAATAATAAGCAAGGGCTTATGGCCTCCAAGGTCCTCAGACCTCACATCTTCTGACTACTTTTTGTGGGGCTATATTAGGTCCGAGGTCTTCCAAAACAATCCTCACACTATTGATGAACTTAAAGTCAATATTACAGTCTTAATCACGAATATTTCCAATGCAACTCTTAAAAAGGTTTCTGCTAATATGCTGAAAAGAGTCGGTGCGTGTATAACCGCAAGGTGTGGGCATTTTGAGCATATTCTTTAAAAATTATGTAAGTAATAGCTTTTTATTAAATCTCTTTTGTAAGTAACAAATACATTTTTTTATTCCATCTAAATTTCCCTTTCTTAAATTACATTTAAAATTGGGTAACAGGACTAAAAAATCACTCTATATAAAAATGTGTTGTTTTTATTACTAAATTATTTGTTACTTTCAATATTAATTAGAAATATCATGAATAATTTTTATACCTTGTGATAAAAATTTATCTTTATCGCTATTTTTAGATAATTTAAAATTCAATTTTTTTTATTCATTTTTTTAATGTGTTTTGTTTCAATAATAATTTCCGGGTGGAATATTAAGGAGTCGTGCTGAGCGATAGGTCAACTCCGTCTACTAATATGGAATGAATTTGAATAATGCAGTTAAATTAAAACTTTTGTAATAGGTTTCTATGCTGTTATACCTGTCAAGGTAATGCACTAGGAATTTATAAATCGTTAGGTATGACGTCATATTATGTACAGAAGCACAGTTGAATAAATATATTACATTATGTTGTGTTAATTGTAATGTATAAATATGTTCCGGGTGTTTAAATAACGACATTGAACTTCAAAATATATATATGTGTGTGTTCCTATAAAACAACTTGTCCTGACTGACTGAATCATCTACGCTAATCAAAAACTACTAATGATAAATCGATGAAAATTTGTGTACATGTTCTTACGGTGTACGTGCACAAGAAAGGATTTTTTGAAATGCTGAGTTTAAAAGATTAAAATGGAGAAGTAACAGTGAAATTTATTATTTTTTTTAATTGCTCGGTAGCAAATGAAAATATCGACTTGATTTTTGGTGTGTGTTATCTCCGTGTGAATATCTAAAAAATAATTTCTAGATTTTTTTTTAAATTACGTGTTTAATGGATAAAAAATGTATTTTGAATTTTTTTTTTAATTTCTTGGTAAGGATTGAAGATATCAACTTGATTAATGGTATGTGTAATTTTCATGTTATCTAAAAAACAATTTCTACTTTTTTCAAAATTTAACCTTGAAAAGGGTGAAGAAAGGCAAAAAATCATTTTCCCCATTTCCGACTGTACCGAGATATTCACTAGATTAGGGATTGCAAATACACTTCATATAAATACCTAAAAACAATTTTCATGTTTTTTTTTTTTAAATTTCGTAGATTTTCTAAGGGATGCCGTTCGATCCAACATCCGGGGAAAGTGTTGTTCTAGAACACAGTAACATTTCTATGAAAGTATGGTGGAGTACCATCTTGTTGGAAACAAGCCTGCACGAATCTGAGAAGATCAAAGTTCTCAAGCATGTCGAGGTACGCGTGTCCTGTCACAGCGGGTGACAGGACACGCGTACCTCGTACCTCACAACCAGACATTGACTTTCGTTGTGTCCCTTTCATTTTCGATAACTGTGTCTGTTAACTTTCCCGTACCTATGGTTACCTCTCATTTAATTACAACGTATCAAGATAATTAAGACTGTTTTCGACAATGGAATGAAGAATTTGAAGTTCGTAACTAGTCCGCCTAATTGAATTTCAGGATTGGTAGTGAAGGCATCGCGTTTATGATCTACAGCCTCATTACTAACTAAAACCTTTGGATGATTTCGAGTTAGTGAAACCAGGCTTCTAGTCTCTCTTAAAATCGTATCCCGCTGACGAATAGATTTGGATGTAGAAAGATCAACACTTGATTCATTTCGTACACGCCGTCGAACACGCGTAACGGATTGAACCTTCGCTGACCAAAGCACGCAATGAACCTTCTGTTGCGGGTCCACATCTCAACTGACTATTACCGACTACAATTGCATTGTGAATCGGCTTGTCTGCGCATGCGTGTTCCACTGACCTTGAGAGAATACAGAAGAAATCTTAGAAGATATTTCCTGTCGATTGAGCCTACGTTTAAGAGACGGTGTTTTAAATATAGGTTATTACTTTTGGATACCTTTAGCCCCGACACTATATTTAGGAGATAGATAACAGAAATGAAATAAATACGGGAAAGATCCATCGCTGTTAAAAATAATTAAATTATTACGGTTTTATTATTGAATATATCCTTGATTTATCTTATCCTAGATAAAATCCAAAAGTTTCAGTTAGTGACGGGGCTGTAGATCTTAGACATGATGCTTTCACTGCCAGTCCTGGAAAGACGATTAGAAAAATTGGAAATTCCTTGTTCCACTGCTCACGACGTTGTTCATAAGCGACTCCGTTTGCGAGCGTACAAGTTACAACTTTTTCATCACATTTAACCAAATGATCGCCGCTTACGATATCAGTTTGCTGCAGAGGTAATACACCGTATTGAAAAAAATTCTAACTATCTTCATCCAAAATTAGAAAATAATTTTTTATTAAAACCAATAAACCAATAATTAGAAATTAAAAATTTTTACCTGGAAAATAATTTGTATAACTTGAAAAATTATGAAATATTATAAAATTTATTAAAGGAGATTTGTAAATTGGGTTCATAAATGTTCATGTTACTTAAAAGCTTATTTTATACAAATTTAGCTAAATTATTTAATATGAAGATTACCAATATTTGATATGATGATCATAACAATACATGATGAAATGAAATTATAATTTGACAAAATCAGTTTGTTGATCTGAGACACTGGAGTAGCGTATTTACTTTTTTTAAATATTTGTTCTTTTTAAAATGATATTGTTGTGACTATCTTATGCTAGATAAAAATGTAAATAAATGTTTTAGATAATATTGTCTGAGTTTCCTTTAACGTGACTAAACAAGATTCTTCACTTTACTTTTACTTAATTCTATTTAATAATATAGACCAAGCATTATGTTTCTTTAAAAAGTTATTTTACTGGATTATTGGATTTAAGCCTGTGTGTGTGTGTGTGTGTGTGTGTGTGTGTGTGTGTGTGTGTGTGTGTGTGTGTGTTTAGATATTTTTAATAAATTTACTTTTATTTTTTAATTAATTAATATATTACATTTAATAAATTACTCTTTCTTCATGAATAATTTTAGTTGCCCAACAAGGCATGGGATCTTATATAATATTATGTTTTGTACAAAATTATATTTTATTTTAATCCACAAGAAATAATCTTCAAGTTTTTATGCACATTAACAATGCGACAAATTTATCATTATAAAACGTTCTGATCTCATTGTCAATATTAATTTAAATTATATCAATTCATGATTATGTATCTCATTTCATCTAATTAAAATTATTATACGATCAACTTGCACGCAATTTTTTCCTACTGCTATCGATTCAGTGATTTATAAAATAAATATTTTCATTACATATCAAAAATATATACGTATATCTAATATCCACCGCAACAGTTTATTATAAAGATATTATAAACACCGGTATTTTTTTATTAGAATATTAAAACCAATATTATTAAAGCGTCTTTAATAGGTACTGGAACGTAGTATGAGCCAGAAAAGCTCTATGAGCTTATCTATATAGAGCTCTATAAGCTCTATATATTGATGTAATGGTGAACTCGGTCATCGCAAATCAGCTGATTTCGAAGTCGAAAGTTCTAATGTTCAAATCCTAGTAAAAGCCTTTTATACGGATATGAATACAATATCGTGGATTCTTTGGTGGTCAGGTTTCAATTGACCACACGTCTCAGGAATGGACGACCTTAAACTGTACAAGACTGTATATACACTTCCTTTACATTCATGCATATCATCCCCATTCATTCTCTTAACTAATACTTTGCGGTGGTTCCGGAAGCTAAATGTAAAATCTGATGTCGACACCACATGATTTCCTTGTACGCCTATTAAATTACATATACACATTTTTTGTTGCATTCATTTAAACTTATTTCATTTGAAAGTGAGATACGATCCCCCAATTCTTTAATAAAGTGGACAGTTATAGAATTGCATTGTGGTGGTCACGACATTGCATCACATTTTTTTGTGGTGTCCGTATAGGCATTTTATGTTAGTTTATATATTAATTTTGTTTCACGTCGCTGAAGTAGTTATGAGTCTACTTCATAGCGAACATATACTACCATTATATTGATATACATTATATCATCGGATTCGAACCGATGTGCCTTGCGCTTGTAAGATCAAAATATTTCCTTAATTAAAGCTTTATTTGGCAATAGGTCTGGAACCGATGAAAATAAGTACCGCTTGTGATATATCGTTGAAAATCTCTTAAATAGAGCTTATTACTGCAGTTAAGAAAGAGGCCAAAATCAAAATATTTTGGATTTTGGGCTTTTTTTGGACATTTTTGGTCAAGTCGATTGCAATCAAAAGGGAAGGGAGGTGCACAACTAGATGGTACAACAACCCTAAATCCAAAATTTCAACATCTTACGGCTAATCGTTTTTTGAGTTATACGTGATACATAGATACGGACATACAAACGTCACGCCGAAACCACTCAAAATGGATTCAGGGAGAGTCAAAATGGATATTTACATTGAACTCTGAAAACTGAAATTTTTCGTGATTACAGTTCTTCCTTTGCTTGTACAAGGAAGATAGTGCAGCCGGTCTCTGTGGCGAGAGTGTGGTAGCGTCTCGGCCTTTCATCCGGAGATCCCGGGTTCGAATCCTGGTCAGGCATGGCATATCTCATCTTCTAAAGCGATACCTAATGGTGATCTCGGAGCCTAAAACAAAGTAGTAGTGCAAGTGTTCCAAAAAACAAAAATACTTTGAGGGCAATATTGGGAGGGGAACATATCAAAGTTAAAAAAACATCGAATATTTTTTTAATTTTTAAACCTTTTTGGTTTATTTAAACTTATAACAGTATTATTCATTAAAGTAAAATTTCAATAATAATAATAATATCACAATAAAATTTCATCATAATTCAGCCCTACCCAGAAAAAATAAATCTTTAGTAACTTTTTATCAGTTGTACATTTTTTAGTGGAATATTTTTAGTTTTTCCATGTACATAGTAAATGTATAAAAATTAAAAAAAAAAATTTTTAAGGTTATTTTAACATACGATGATAATTTTATAACAAAAATTAACATAATATATCCCCACCCCCAAAAATAATATTTAGGTAACTTTTTCGTGTACAATTTATTTCCCACTGCGTAAGAATGAATAACCAATGCCAGGAAAATATTATAACTTTATTGTCAACTTTGACTTTACCGTCTAGCGCTACAGCTTTAGAAGGAAAAGTATTGTAATCGATCCGGTTTTGTTATACGCGCTTTTCACCGGATCTTTACGTTTTTCACACCCAAGGAACCTAAAATACCAACAAAAAAAAAACAGGATGGAAATTTTCCGGATGTTCGTATTTACATTGCGTGTTCGGTGTCGCACCCAAAATCACCTTATATCTCCAGAAGTAATCGACCGATTGTGACCAAACTTGGTCAGATTTTTTTTATATGAACATCGATGACATTAAACTTTAAACGCCAAGGCGGTGAGGTTGTAGAGCAAGGTTACCCACAGTATCTCGAGATTTTGCCCGATTAAGGTATTATTTTCCTTAGGCGCATTTGTTAACGATTAAAAAATAATAATATTTCCAAAAAACGTTTTTGCAAAATCACATCCCCAAATATACTCTAAATAAACTAACGGTTAAGCGAGTATACTGCGTCAATAGTACTCCGTCTCACCACAAGGAGCGCTAGTTCAGCACTGACGTACAACTGCTGTAGTCTTCTGGTATGTTGTGACGTCACAGGTGAGCGATAGAATTAAATAAATGAATAATATTTAAAGTGTAAAAAGGTATTTTAAGTGGCCGCTAATACCGCGTCATCCGCGCGAATGAAATACCGTACGCAAACGCTTTAGTTAGAATCATTGAATTAAATAGACAAAAAATATTATTATTTAAATAAAATAATAAATATTTTTAATTAAGTTGTGTGTGTAAGCCGTGCATCAGAAAAAAGCCGCGTGACGGGAAAGTCCTACAACTGTGTTGTCAGCTTTTTTTTTTTATATTAACGGAGTTTTATTAGATAGTTTATTCGGACATTGGGATGAATTGATGCTTATATGCTCAACAGCGCGTTAAATTATTGTTTTTCTAATAATAAAAAAAAAACCAACACAATTCTTCGGCTGTAACCTTCTGATGAAATTTTGTATGAAGAAAACGTTAAAAAAATCGCATGCATAAAAACGATCCTAAGATTCAAAGTGCGTGTTTGAAAAAAAGAAAGTTGTACGTAATGTTATGTAGTTGTATTCCTTAATCGTATGTGAGACAATATATTTATTAGTTACTTGAATTAGTAGTAGTTACACATACTTATTCTTTTGTAAATAAAAAAAAAAAAAAATGTTGATAACGTGTAATAAATATCCCACATTAAAAATTATTTCACCATACTGTAATTCCTTAACCGTTATTCGTGTAATATATTACAAATATATTTTTTAACCGAGTAATACTTTGTAACGTTTACTTAATTCTTACGCCGGATGCTTCCTTTTTTTTATTTTTTACTTGATATAATCTGTACGTAAAATAATATTTAAATTTACATTTTTAATTTACAAATTACATGCTTTTAATCGTATCTATGAAAATTTACGTGACATTACATATTTGACTTTAATAAACATAATTTATAATTCTGTTTATTAATTATTATCTATGTTTTTGCTTGTACAATATTTAGATGTGAAATACTTTTACGTAGAAATTTAAACTTTAAAAATCTACTCGGAATATTTATTATTTCTTAAATTATAATTATAAAAATACTGTAACTATTATTATTTTAACAATTTTTTCTTCATGATTATTATTATATTTTTTAATTGCTATGAATTAGACAGTGAAAAAAACCCGTAAATTGTAATTAAAGTAAATTTGAAATTAGAAGACGCTCAAAAACCGTTATTATTTTTTATTTATTTTTTTTAATAGATAATAAAATCTATATTATTTAAATCGCTTTGTACCCCTACATGTAATTTTGTTAAAATATGATGTGGACACCACATGACTTCCTTTTACGCCTATTAAATTACATATACACATTTATTTTTAAAATGAAAAGTACATAAAATTTTATTTCATTAAAAACTTCTGATATTTTTTTATTTATTTTATTTATTGAATTATGATTTATTGTAATTTTTTTTTTTGCAATCAGAGGTTAATAATTATTAATAAAATAATACATTTAAATTAACAAAAAAAGGTGATGAAGTCTGATTCGAAACGATGTGCCATCCATTTGTAAGAACCAAATATTTAATTACTAAAAATGTTTTTTTACTATAACTCTGGAACCGATGAAAATAAGTACCACATATGATAAATCGTTGAAAAGCTTTCAATGAGGACTTATTACTGCAGTTAAGAAAAAGTCCAAAATCCAATTTTTTTTATTTTGGGCTTTTTTTTGGACACTTTTGGTTCAGTCGAATGCAATAAAAAGGGGAGGTGCAGAGCTAGATGTTACAACAGTCCTAAATCCAAAGTTTCATAATCCTACGGCTAATCGATTTTGAGTTATGCGAGATGCATACGTCCGTTGAGACGTCACGCTGGAACTAGTAAAAATTGATTCAGGGATGATCAAAATGGATGTTTCTTTTGAAATCTGAAAATCGAAATTTTTCGTGATTATAGTACTTCCTTTATTTCATACAAGGAAGTAAAAATAGTCAATAATTGAGAGACAATTGGTTTAAAAATATGCAAATTGATTGAGAATAATGAAAGACTGTTATGTAATTAATAGATTGTGTATTAGATTAGTATTTATTAGATTATTTTTCCCGTTTCATAAATTTGAGTTAAGTTAAACATTTTTTAATTCGAGTTTAACAGTTAATTTAAAAATAAAAAACCAGTAATTCAAATTTTAATGAAAACAAGAAACTGGAATAAACTTTACTAATATTTATGAAGTAGTTTTTACGTGTCATTCTGTCTGGTAACGTATACATAACGAGTAGTTAGTTATTTCAAATATAGATAAGTGCATATTAAATACAGAATGTTCAACATAAAAGAGTTCCCATCACTTATTCTATAAATAATAATTTTCTGGCAAACACCTAAATAATAATTTACAGGTGTTGAAAATTATGTTCAACTTCTTCTACGCATTTGTCACACGTTTGTTCACATGTTCTTGGTTAATGTTGTTAGCCGTACCTGTCTACTTTCTGGATGGCATTGGTAATTTTTATCTTCAATTTCTGCTGGGTGTGTGGATTGCTTTCTTTTACAATTTCTCCCTGAACTTTCCCCGATACGTAACATGAAATTTCGTTTCTAAATAGGTTTCTATCACGATACAAGTTTTTCAACAGTTAACCACATTTTAACAAATAACACACGATTACGCAACCGTGGTCAAAAGCCAATGCTTAACATAGACTGGCAATACTCAAATGTGCAGGCAATAAACAGTCCTCCCCACTCCAGCTCCAGTCGTACCAATATCTTCCACATTATTTTACCCATTTCACACCAATATATGCATTTTAACAAAAATATGCATTTAGTTCAAACTACTTAGTGATGGGGCCTCTTGTAACTTGAAAATTCTGTATAAATAATATATTTATTTGGATCAGAAATTTCATTTATATATTATTTAAATTACAATCATAACTTTAATGCGGTTGTGTAATTTTTTTTATTTTTTTTGTTTCAGGTAATTGTATTCCTTATTTATTACTTTTAATTAACGTGAGTATTATTTTTTTATCTCAATTTTTACTAGCATTATTGTGTTTTTGAGATTATTTTTAGTATTACTATTAATAGTATTTTCCTTTTTAGTTTCACCTATATAGATTACTAGTTAAAAATGTTATTGATACCTTACTAAATTAGTTATTTGTTTCGTTCGATTCTATGAACTGTCGATCTGAGAAATAATTTTTAATTGTATTGAAATATAACTATTTTATATCTATAACTTTATTTGATAATCCATCTATTATTATTATTATTATTATGCTTTTACGGCCAACATGGGACCACTTAAGTCAATTTTAGTTGGATCTTTTCTGAGAAAAGCGTGTTATTTTACTCTTTCGAGCTGCCCAGTATTTCTTCATCCGTTCAGATCTTGCTTTCTTTTCTGCATCCGTAAACACCCTCTTCGTTGTATTTTGTCGTTTGTCTGTCTTTTGTTTAAATCTAATGCTTTTATCTTTTCGCTTTGTAATTTTTCCAGTTTTATTCTGTAGGTCGGTCAGGGAAATTCCCAATTCTTTCATATCTTCTCTAATTTCTTTGATCCATCCTACTTCTAGCTTTTGGAACCAGAGCTTTTCAATGATATTTCTTGACGGTCTTGTTTGCGGTGTCCTTATGAGATGACCGAAGAAAGAGATTCTTTTTTTCCGCATAGTATCAGTAACAGGCTCTATTTCTCGATACACCACCTCATTTGGCACAATCCACCATCGGCCTTCTTTTTGGTGTTTTTTATTGATACACGTTCTGACAATTCTCCTCTCTATTTTCAGAATTTTTTCAATTCGGTTTTTCTGAGTGATTTTGAAAAGGGTCTCGCTTCCGTAGGTGACTTCTGGCTGTACTACAGTTTTATAATGTTTAAGTTTTGTTTTAGCAGAAAGGCATTTTTTGTTATATGTTGACCGAGTTAATTTTTGGGATTTAATCATTTTATTTGTCCTGTTTTGCCATGTCACTTTTTCATTTAAATTATAAGTTATTATTTCCCCTACATATTTAAATTGTTTTACTATTTTAATTTTCTGATTGTTTACCGTAATGCGCTCTATTACCAGAGGATCTATGGCCATTAGTTCAGTTTTTTCGAAAGAGATATGAAGCCCTATCTTTTGTGCTAGGTTTTGAAGGCTCATGATTTGTGTTTTGGCTTCTTGAATATTATTTGCTAAAAGAGCGAGGTCATCTGCAAATCCTAGGCAATTTAGTGTGATGGAGTTTTTCTTAGTACCCATTTTTATATTTTTGGGATTTATTTCATACCATTTTCTCATGACAAATTCAAGGGCGCAGTTAAAAAGGAGTGGTGAGAGGCCGTCTCCTTGCCTCAATCCACTTTTTATGTAGAAGGGTTGAGAGAGTTCACCTCTGAATTTCACTCTGGACTGGGTATTGGTTAAAGTTAAAGTTAATTTTATCATGCCATCTATTATTATTATAATAATCTTCGTTATTTCTATTGACATAATAAGAATCTAGTTCGTACTATCGATTTATCAACCAGATGAAGTAGCGTAGTGCGCTGATTTGTTTGCTGTGTATAATATCTGTTTACATTTTTATTTTGAATGAAGCGAGGTTTCCAAATCGTTCAGAATGAAGCTTTGAGATGCAAATTATTCAAAAACGATTCATTCATCTGATCAAATTTATTCTAACTTATCAACCAGAAGAAGAAGCACGGTGGCGTTGACTTGTTTGCTGAATGTGCTCAGATTTTTATTTTGAATGAAGCTCTTTTTGGCAAAGTAGCAAAATTTACTTTTTTGTATGGAAAAAATAAAGTAAATTTATTGTAATTATTTTTACTATTTTCTCATTACTGTTGGAATTTAAAAAAAAAATTATTGTGAAGCTTTTTGTCGAGAAAGTTTTTGTTGTTCTTAGTACGCTAAATTCATGATCTTTATTTAGTTACGATTAGCAAAAACATTTTTGGCAAAATCATTTGTAATGAAACATAAACCATGTAACATTTTCGCGGCGGGCCGTAAGCCTTCCTTTTTTACTCTCTTGTACGAAGTAAAGGAAGTACTGTAATAACAAAAATTTCGGTTTTCATATTTCAACAGAAATATCCATTTTGGACATCCCAGAATCCATTTTGACCAATTTCGGCGTGACGTCTATACGTACGTATATATCTCGTATAACTCAAAAACGATTAGTCGTAGGATGTTAAAATTTTGTATTTAGGATTGTTGTAACATCTAGTTGTGCACCTCCCCTTTTCATTGTAATCGACTGAACTAAAACTGTCTAAAAAAAAATCCAAAAAATTGAATTTTGGACTTTTTCTTAATTACAATAATAAGCCCTCATTGAGAGCTTTTCAACGATATATCACTGTACTTTTCATTTAAAAAAAAAAAAAAACAAAAAAAACCGTTTATATGTAATGTAATAGGCGTGCAAGGAAGTCGTGTGCTGTCCACATCAGATTTTTCTACTATAAATCGAAAACAATTTATTTTTGATTTGTGTTTAAATCAGAAATCCGCCTTTTTTCTAGTTGTATTATTAAAAACGGTCGGTTTGCTACGTGTTTGTAGATGGAGATATTTTACTGCTCTATTTTCTGAAAATCTATTTTCCCTAAATTTCAAACACTTTTTGCAACGGAATATTTCTGGAAAGAAATTAGTCTAATTTTTAAATTTTCAGTGATTTTTCATTGACATACAGTTATTTAGTCATCGGTATAAATTGTTATATAACTTTTTTTTTTGTATTAATAATAATGGATTTTATTATATTTCAAGTAGGATTATCGACTCGTTAATTATCTGTATAATGAAGTTATTCAGTAATATTACATCATCGTATGGTTTTTTTTATGTTTTAAATTACAAATTAAATTTAAACGTTAATCTTCAACAGTTAAAATGTAAGACATGCGATTCCGATTTTTAATGCTGTCTTCGAATCGTTTAATGATTTTTATTATTTATAGATATTTTGACATTATTATACTGTTATTTGTAAATTAAAACGTAATAAAAGAAAGAAATTACTTTTATTATGAGTTTTAGTAACTCTAAATAACCTGTTCTTGATTATTATTTGAATTGAAATTACCATAAGATTGTTTTGAATGTACTTTTTAATTTTAATTATCTTATAGAATTTTCTGTCTTTGTTCAATTTAATTATTTATTTTATGGATCTATGCTTACTTAGAAACAGATAAAATTGTTCTGTCCTTTTGACAGTACCAGTAAAATGTCTTTATAGAATTTCTTTATACCGGGGTATATATATAATTAAAGTATATATATTTTAATTGCACTACTTTCTATATTTTATGTTCAAATCCTAAATAATTTATATTCAATTTACTAAAACGTTACAAGGAATATTTATTTATTTATTTTTTGGTATTTTATTTATAAAATACGGGTTCAATAACTCATTATATTATAGTTTTAATGATTTTTATTCGTTTGCCCAGTTTATATTCTTGAACATTCATATTATTTGATGTTCTCTGTCTTTTTTATGTTGCTTTTTTCAAATTTAATAATTATTGTATCAATATTTCCAGAATCTCAAATTATAAAATTATTAATATTCACTGAAAAAAAAGGAACGTACGTAAATCTGCGTGAAACTCTTTTAAACTTTTATAAGTAATAAAAATTAATGAATGGAAGTAGATAAGCTAAAATAGAAATACTGTAATTATAGTGATTCCCGAACTGTGCGCCACGGCGCCCCGGGGAGCCACGGCCTCTTCACAGGGGCGCCGCAAAATTTTGTAAAAGCTTCATAATTAATTGAACCAAGACATTTATAATTATTAATTTAATGTTAAGTAAAAAAAATAATGAAGTTTTATTTATTCTTATCGTTTACGAGCAGTCATACTTTTACTTATGGAAGGGCCCCATGGAAAAACTTTAATTGAAGGGAGCCGCGATTCTGAAAAGTTTGGAAACCACTGCTGTAATACATTATTTCAGATATTAGTTTGATCAGTTATTCATTCGATAGTGTAATATACATGACTGTATGTTATTTATTATTATTACATACCGATGATCCATATATAATTACTCTATGAACTCTTTGTATGTGTGTCTGTCCGCGCGCGCGTGTGTTTGAAAATGTTTGTAATTCGATAAAATAGATTATTTCCTGATAATGGCAAATGAATGAACTATTTTATAAATGTATCTGCAATTATAACTACAATGTCATGTATTATATATAAAGCTGATGAATAATTATTCAGCGCGTTTTACTATGTTAATAAAAAAATAATGAAGCAGTGTACTTATATGCATGTTTTATTCTTGGACAGGGCATTTCAAACAATCTGTTTATAACACTTATCGACTTCAAACAAGTACCACATGAGCATCTTTTGTGGCGCGTGAAATATCTAGACGATACTCAGTTTCAGGCCACACATTGCAAAGAATATCTGGAGTTATTTCATTAATTACACCTTGATTCTTCTTTTTAGTTCATTGATATTGACAACCTCCGTTGCGTACATCCTGTTTATGACAAATCCCCCAAAGAATGAAATCAAGTGGTGTAACGTCAGGGGATCGAGGTAGCCAGGGAATTAGTTCATCACGGCCGATCCAATGTTGAGGAAATTTTTCATGTAGGTAGCCTCTAACGTGTAAATCCCAGTGCGGTGTTGTTCCAACTTATTGGAATTAATATTTGGGTTGCCGATTTTCAGTTTGTGATACTACATACTTTTGTAACATTTTTAGGTAAAAATAGCGCTAGTAAACGTCGGCTCAGCCACCGGGTTGGTCTATCGGTTAATTCGTCATCGCAAATCAGCCGATTTCAAAGTCGAGAATTCTAAGGTTCAAATCCTAGTAAAGGTTACTTTTATAGGGATTCGAATACTAGATCGTGGATACTACCGGTGTTCTTTGGTGGTTGGATTTTCAATTAGCCAAACATCTCAGGAACGGTTAACCTGAGACCATACACATCATCCTCCGATGTAATACCTTACGATAGTTCTGGAGACTAAACAGAAAAAGAGAGTAAACATTAGCTCGGCGAAGAATAGTCCGATCACTTCATAAGCAGTCAACGCACATCAAACGTTAATTTTCGGGCTATCACGTCGTGTTTGTCAAACAGCATAAAAGTTCTCTCTCCCGTTTCCGACAATTATGACGGTTAACGTGACCACAAACATAGAAGATAACCTCGTCAGAGAAGATTACTTTTTCTAAAAACTCATTATCTTCGTTCACTTTATCGAGAATGTCCTCGGCAAAATTGCCGTTATCGGCAATTTATATTATCGTTATCTTCAGTTACATGCACCGACTGAATTTTTTATGGATAACGTTTTGCGTAGATTGTTCACATTTATCAATTGCGGTATTCTCAGTTCTAAACTACACGACCAGTCGATTTACCCGGATTTCTTTGAAAAGTTTCCCTTACTCTATCCACAACTTCCTTGGAGACGGGAGATCTCCCAACACTTTTTTGTGTACTGCCCTTCCCGTATTCTTAAACTGCTTATAACGAACATTCATATAGTCTTCATCAGGAGGATCACGGCCCTACTTTGTAACTGTAGTATCTACAATTATGTTTGAATTATCAACTTGCGCTACATTGCTTTTTCTCCATTTTTTATTAATCCCTAAAAAGCGCTGAATAATTTATCGCCGTAAATATATGTATTACATTTATTATACGTGTTTACATATACGCGTAGTAGTATACAGAAACAACGAGTTCCTGGGGGTGTTGGCCAAACTTAAGGGACTGATTTAGGACATCAAATAAACAGAAGAGGTCACGTGAACAAATACCCTATTTCGCTTCATTTTTCCTCTGTCCGTCATTTTGTTTTTCCAATGAAAATTTATTTCTTAAGAATGAAGAATTAATAACTTGAGACATTTTAATGAAATTTTGTGCAAATGTATCCCACAAGATATTCTATAAAATAAAGAAATTTGAAACTTCTAAACTGGCAGCCGTTTAAATTTTTTAATCGTTAAATCTCCGTATATATTAGAATTATTGAATTACGTTTTATTAGATAAAAATGTTAAGCATGACACTTGGTTTATTCAAATCGATCTATAAACAGTTGAGATATGCATATAATAGCTTTATTCTGGACACTGCCCAGAACGCTCTTATTTAAAACTATTATTTATTTATATAAGAAACTAATTGTGGGCAGTAGTCCACGTTATAAAATTGATGTTATAATATGATTTTTAAAGTACTTTATCAGTTCTACAACAGTATCTTATTTAAAAGTTTTTTTTTAATATCATTACCATGTACGCCTTTATAATAAATGTATTCTTAAATTTTTCTGATTAAAATAGCTATTACTTGTAGAGTAGCCGATTACTGATAAACCGGTTTTTATCGTAAAAGACTTCTATAAACTCCTAAATCGATAATGACTTTTTTTTTATGTCGCATCAACCTTATTGATCATTAACGACACTTTTTGGATTTTTTTTTTATTGCTGAAGAATTCCTACTCGATGCCTATTTTTTGATGTGTAAAATATATAAAAGATTATTTTGAAATAATCATATAAGGAAACATTATTTAAATCTCCGACCGGCTCAAAATGGAAAATAAGTGCTCCTACTCGGACGTTAGGTATTATTTTTAAAATGTTTGAACGGCTATTAATGAAATAAATAAACAAATATGATTTGGATTAACTTTTCTAAGAATTTTTGCCTTTATCCCAGCGAAGAGTAGCTTACACGATTTAGTTAAAAAATGGTTTACAACAGGTTCGGTTTGAAATGCAAAACGAAATAGGTAACCTTCCGTTAGGAATCCACAGACCACTGCCGATATTGAAAGGAGAATTAATGCCAGTCCATAAAAATCATTACGCAAGTTAACCCAACAGCCTGATGTTAAATACACATCTTGTCGTAAAATTCTTCATAAATTAAAATTGAAACCATACCGCGTTACAACTGTGCAATAACTGAAGGAGATAGACGTAAACAAACCGAAACGACTTGATTATTGCAACTGGCTTCTCGAAAAACATTGTTGGTGGACAGATACACCCGATGTCGTATTTCACATCTGACGAGGCATGGTTTCATTTATCCGGCCATGTTAATTCGCAGAACACCAGGTACTGGATGGCGAGAAATCCTAACAAGATATTCTAGCGTCCACTTCACGATGAGAAAATTAGTTTTTAGTTTGCCGTTTCCGGTAATCATATAGTGGGGCCAATATTTTTTTACTGGACTTTCTTTCTTTCCTGTTTAGCCTCCGGTAACTACCGTTTAGATAATTCTTCAGAGGATGATATGTATGAGTGTGTAAATGAAGTGTAGTCTTGTACATTCTCAGTTCGACCGTTCCTGAGATGTGTGGTTAATTGAAATCCAACCGCCAAAGAACACCGGTATTCACGATCTATTATTCAAATCCGTGTAAAAATATCTGGCATTACTAGGACTTGAACGCTGTAACTCTCGACTTCCAAATCAGCTGATTTGGGAAGACGCGTTAACCACTAGACCAACCCGCTGGGTCTACTGGACTGTCAATACACAAGTTTACCTCACGATTTCTCGAAGAATTCTGCGCGCAGTTAACTGATAATGAAAAAGAATGCAGTTTCTTCCAACAAGATGGGGAGCAACGTGTCACACATCAAACGTTTCACTGAATCGCGTTCGTCCAGCTTTCACAAATGAAGAGCTGTCAGCAAAGGACGTGGCCTGGAGTTGTCTATTTGCGATTTTTTCCTTTGGGGCTAATTAAAGGAGAGAGTTTATGCATCTAATCGCCACAATATTGATGAACTAAGGTGAACATTCAACGAGAAATCAACGCAATTGATAACAACGTTTGGCGTCAGACGACTCTCAATACGATCAGTCGAGCACAAAATTGCATCGATGCCCAGGATGGTCATTTTGTATATATTTTCTAACAAAAAGGTAAATAAATTCATCATTTAAATTACATTTTATGTTTTTCTTGTTTAATTTATCCTTATCATTCATAAAAAATTTCATTCCAACATAACCTACCGATTCTGCAGCGATTACGTTATAGGTTCGGTTTTATGTTGCTCACCTGCATATATATATATATATATCTGCTATAAATTAGTGTAATTTAGAACATAACTACATAATTTTTGCATGTCAGAACTCGCAATGGTTTCATTATTTTTTTTTTTTGTTATTTAACAAATTGGTATATATACATTATGTGGGAAAAATTAATTGGGAACGATTTTAATGGGGCTTTTGTTTAAATGTAAATTGTTATGTTACGCATTATGTAGTGTTTTAGTATATTATTTATACAATACGGCGGTAGTAGCATATGTTATGGAATAGCTACTGATTTCCTTAGCGCTTAGATTTGCATACTTATCGGATTTGACGTGACCTAACTTTCTCCTTATAAATTGAGATTTTAATATAGGTATATTAAAAAAATAAATAAAGTACAAATCAGTTGTACTTAATTTTTTTTTCTCCCGAAGTTATTATTTAATTTGTTAAAACACGGTGCACCATAAGTATGTTCAATACAAATATTTCCCTTAGACATTTTGGAGGTAAACCTTTAAAAAAAAATATATTTAAAACTATAAATTTTATTAGGTTAGTTAAGAAAAATCAAGATTTGATTTTTACCACTTTCACGCTCAGAATGTATTTTGCTAATTCATCATGATCATGTGGTGTTCAGCCTGACGGCAGGTTCCTGGCACCACTGTTGTTTCTATCTCTTTCTGTCCCTTGCTTTTCTTTTCGTCTAATCATAACCTTCACTATGCTTTCTTCCTTCCTCTTCTTTTTTCTCCTTCAAGATCTGTATTTATTATTTTTTCCCCTTAATTATACGCCATAATTAATTAATTATATACTCAACCATCATCGCCCCCGTACTACTTCTTTTAAAATCCCATTGCAACATATATTTAAACCGGTTCCAGAAAATCGTTGATCAATAATTTTATTCTCTCGTTTTAGCTGAAAAATACTGCGATCTCTTGAAAGATTGTAAACGTGTATTATATGAAAAATATTTTCTTTATGATTGTTGTTCCACACGTACTGAGTTTTCTCTGAAAGTAAATCGTTATTTTTAGCATTATCTTTCTTTTTATTTATCCTTTGAACATCCACGACGGGCCATATTTTTTATTAATTTATTAACCGGCCAGTCTTGCCTGAACCTGGATCCTCATGGCCCAGGCGAACGGCGGAGCCAACTCAGGGGCTCTTCGGAGCCTACCCCAGGACCGCACAGCTTGCTTCGCTCGCCATCGCCCGTGTTGCAGGGGAACTGTGCCTTGGATATCCGCAGAGTTCGCTTCAGTCGCTATTTCTGTCTCTAAGAAGGGCTCCGCCCCTTGGATCCCCACACATTTCGTTATCCTCATGATTGTGAGAATAATACTGATAAATAATAATTAAAGTATTCAGACTGTTGATTGAAACGTTAAAAAAAAACTAAATTACAAAAGATAGAATAATAACAGTTATGCTAATTAAAGTACACACACCTTTGACGACGAACGTTCGTAACTTATTTCTTTGCCGTGGAGATAAAAATCTAATAATGAAGTAAAAGGATTAATCTTTTTTTCATTAAAGAATATCTTTAATTTACAACTTCACCCTCCTTTTGAGCACAGAAATAATGAATATTTGTAATATTTTAACCTTCAAGGGAACTAGGGCCTCGGTCTGTGGCTTAAAACCTTTCATGATAATAAACGAATGTATCCTGACAATTTAAAAGCAATCGATCCGTCGGTTCTTTGAGATTTTTTGAGATTAAATACTAGTATATGTAAAACCCTTTTTAGTTATCCCAAGAAACACGGATTCAAATTTGATTGCGATCGATCGGGTAATTTTTTTGTTTATCCCGAACAAACAAAAACCCTCTACCTCTTTAAGTAATAGTATAGATTATAAAAATAACTGTATTTTTATGCATATATTTGAAAGTAAATAATATTGCAAAATCTCTTTTTGCATATTTAAATAATAAAATAAACAAATTGTTTATGCAGCAAGGATTATGACACGCATTATCTTAGTGTCTCCGTTCTACTTGGCGTCACCTTATTGAGATTCCTGTTATATCTGTTGACTTTACAAGATTTATTTGTTTGTTATAAATATAAATAGTAGATATTATTTGTTACAGATTTGAGTAATAAAAATATTTATTTTGATATTTCAAACCTGTTTCTTTTTTTTGCATTATCGTATTATATAAAACATTCGGTGTTAAATGTTTTATAAATGACACGTTCCGTTCTATTTTTAATCTTTTTCTTTTGTTATATATTTTTTTACTTGCAGATGTGAGTAATAAGGTATAGTTTTCTTAAAAGAAGAAAACGATTGAAACAAATCATTTTTTTTTTTTTGTTTTTATCATTCGAGAAACTTTCACTTCCTTATAACTTTTTAACCTAAATGGATTATGATTTACATTTCATTTTAGATTTGTTTCTCTCTTACAAGTACAGTAGCAGATTACTATCTGGTTACTTTGTACTATTTTTGCAATTTTGTTACAATAGCTAATATTATTCACTATAATATGTAACCGTTACTAAAGTATAGCATTATTATTATTTTATCAGTTGTTTGTGCAGCTTTGTCTTGAACTGCAAATCTTTCTTTATTATTTTATTAAATAATCTTTTCAAAATTTAATTCGAAATATTTAACTAAAATATACTTTTTTTCTTTTTCCTGTTTAGTCTCCGGTAACTACCGTTTAGATAATACTTCACAGGATGAATGTGGATGATATGTATGAGTGTAAATGAAGTGTAGTCTTGTACATTCTCAGTTCGACCGTTCCTGAGATGTGTGGTTAATTGAAACCCAACCGCCAAAGAACACCGGTATCCACGATCTAGCATTCAAATCCGTGTAAAAATAACTGGCTTTACTAGGACTTGAACGCTGGGATTCTCGGCTTCCAAATCAGCTGATTTGGGAAGACGCGTTCACCACTAGACCAACCCGGTGGGTAACTAAAATATACTTGATAATGTAAAACGGCACCCCGTCAAAATATCCCAAAACCAAAACAGCCCACTGGTCTCCGTGGCGCGAGTGGTAGCATCTTGGCCTTTCACCCGGAGGTCCCGGGTTCGACTCCTGGTTAGGCATGGAATTTTCACACACGCTACAAATCAGTCATTTCATCCTCTGAAACAATACCTAACTAACCTTAACCCTAACCCGGAGGTTAAAAGCAAAGAATAGATCAAAACAGTCCCGACAAAATAGCCTATTCTAAAATAGCCAAGATTAAATAGCCCCGACAAAAGTCTATTCTTAGTCATAACAATATTGCCTCGAAGAAATAACTTACACATATTTTGCTTGATGATGATTAATTCAAGGAAAATGAATGACTTGTACGTAGGAATATGGAAATGGAAATTTGTAGGGTTTGAAAATAAAATGCCTGATCGCGATTTGAACTCGGGACATCCGGATGAATATATGTATATATATATATATATATATATATATATATATATATATATATTTATTTATTTATTTATTTATATATACGTTACCGTAAAAGACCGATACCTGGCAAATGCCGATATTCTCCGGCGAGTGTCGATACATACCAAATACGTGGTGAAAGACCGAAATATTTGCTTATTCAGACCTTCGCCGGTATATGCATATACACAGATAAGCACTGATGGGGTCGAAACGAGAAGTATAAAATCAAAAAAAAAAAATCGTCCAAAAATAATTTCTATGGAAAATAATTACCAGAAATCCTCGTAAAAAAATTGATGTAGACACCCCCTGACTTCCTTGTTCGTCTGTTAAATTATATATACAAAATTTAAAAAAAGTGAAAGTTCGTAAAATATCCATTCATTAATAGGATCTGTTATTTTTTTCTTATTGTATTGAATTATTATTTATTTTAAAACTTTTTTTACAATCAGAGGTTAATAATTATTAGTAAATCAATACATTTCAATAATATATATATATATATATATATAAATTCGAACCAATTGTCTTCCCCTTGTAAGATCCAAATATTTCATTAATTAAAATTTTATTTGGCTATAATTCTGGAACCAATGAAAATAAGTAATGTTATAATATATCGTTGAAAAGCTGTCAATGAGGGCTTATTACTGTAGTTAAGAAAAAGTCCAAAATCCAATTTTTTTGGATTTTGAACACTTTTAGTCAAGTCGATTGCAATCAAAAGGGTAGGTGCACAACTAGATGTTACAACAGTCCAAAATCCAAAATTTCAAGATCCTACGGTTCATCGTTTTTGAGTTATGCTAGATACATACGTAAATACGTACGTACGGATGTCACCCCGAAACTAGTCAAAATGGATTCAGGGATGGCAAAAATAATATTTCCGTTGAAATCTGAAAACCGAAATTTTTTGCGATCACAATACTTCTTTACTTCGTACAAGGAAGTAAAAAAGATGTTTAAATTTAAGCTAAACATAACTTACGATCGTTTCGCTCGCTAACCTCGTTTAATTAACGTGGAATGTACTAATTTTTTCGGGGTTATTTTAGAACAGGACATTTTTTCGGGATTGTTTTGGTCTTCGTCTATTTTTGATAAATTAGACACCGTTTTATCGGGGCTTTTAGTCTTGAGTTATTTTGGCGAGTCGCGAAAAGTTATAAGAATATTACGTATATGGAGAAAGATTTAATTTTTTTTCACTATCAGTATACATTTTATTTATTTATATCTAGTTGTTACTATGTGTTGTACTAGAAGAATAGATATCGATTGAATTACATGTATTTATTTACGTATTATTATAATTCCTTAAATAAATATTCATAATAGGTATATGTAAATAATCTTGAATGAATTTACACTAAGTTATATATATTAATATATATTATATAACCAGAAACTCGAGTACAATCGACCATCTGTCGAAATCACTTTACATTATTTTATCGCTGCTGAATATTTATTAGAAAAGAAAAAACTGTCATCAAGGTTGGAATACTTTCCTGGCATTTGTTATTTATTGTTATATGGTGGAGAAATAATTAAACGTGAAAAAAAGTTGCCAAAGATTTATTTTTATGGGGTGGGAATAATTTATGATGAAGTTTTATTGTAAAATTATCATAGTATGTTTAAATAAACCGTAAAACGTTTTAAAAGTTCAAAAATCAAATATTTAAAAAAAAGATTTTTTCGGCTCTCTTGCCTTTAAAATCACTCTTCATGAAGGTTTTTGATTTTTCAACGTTTACTATGTTAAATGGAATAAATTTTTAAAAGATCCATTAAAAAATCTATAACCAATAAAAAGTTAGCTTGATTTCTTTTTCGGAAATGGTTGGTGATTTACGATTAAATTTATAGTAATCCTACCCTAATAAAGGGCATTTGTATGTGTGTGATAGTCCTCCCCCTTTTTTTAAGCTCCGGGACTACCATTAGGTATTGCTTCAGAGGATGAGATAAATGATTTATAGCGTGTGTGAAAATGCCATGCTTGACCGGGATTCGAACCCGGGACCTCTGGATGAAAAGCCGAGACGCAACCACCGCGCCACAGAGGTCTGTGTGCGTCCCCCTTAGTTGAGAATATGCTTACATGATCGAACATGCTACCCGTCAAAAAATCAAAAGATCTTGTTTTTAAATGTTTTTATACAATAAATAACAGTAATAATAACTATATCGATTTATTGATTTTGAAGCCAAGTTTTCTTTTGTTATTGTGTCAAGGAAGATTAGTTTCTCTTATTACGATAATCTGTTTTGTAAATTGAATATAATGTATAAATATGTATAATATAATGTAATATGTGTAATATAATGTATGAATATTAAATTAAATAATTTAATTTATATTTAAGCTTCCAGCTCTCGCATTGAGTGAATTTGAATATGGATATTATTAATCTTGATGAAAATTTTAAGAATGCAGTCTTTAAAAGATGCCTAAACCGATCTAAATCAAATTTAATTGGGAAAATTTGCTGATATTTTTCGCTTTTCCTTGATCAATTTTCATCATTAAAAAAAAAAAAATTGTTTTACAAGAAGTAATAAATTTTATACCCCTAATAATCCCATTCCGAGACGCCACCTGCTAGGAGGACCTACCTGCAACCCTGCAGCTAATGTTATTGCTAAAAGTTTATTATTTAAACTTTTAATATTGTGAAAAGTTTAAATAAACCGAAAAAAGTTTTGAAAAATTACAACAAAATCGATATTTCCAAACTTTTATTGGGTTTGCCAAACCCAATACTGTCCCCAAATTATTTATTTTTTATTTTTTTGGTTTAAACACCTGAATACTGTAGGTATTATTTATCAGTAATCTTACAACCAGGTAATACTGAGGATAACGTACAGTGCAGGGATCCAGGAGGTGGAGCCCTCTGGGTAGATGGGAACCAAGTTCTGCGGGTGTCCAGGTCGCTGGTTCCCTAGGCAAATTGGGAATGACGAACAAAGTGAGCTCTGCGGCCATAGGGGTAGGCCAAGGGGCCTTACTTGTCTTGACTTGAGTTGGCTCCGGGATTCGCCTGGGCTGACCTGACTCCCGACGTTCCAGGTTCTGGCTAGACGGGCCGGCTGGTAGTTAAATAAAAAGTCAAACTGTTGATTGCAGTGATAACTTTCAGAAACGAAATATATAAATAATAATAATGTACTAAAAATTAATATATGTAGGCCTACGTAACTAAATATAGAAAAAAGAACAATGACATAATCTTCACGTATTTAATCATCAGCATTCTTAAAAGATCTTCTATATGTAAATTATTATACAATTTAAAAATTTATACTATTACACTGTGTATAATAAATTACTTTATTAATAACCAATACAAAAGAAAATAAAACAAAAAATTAAACAAACAAAACTAGTAAGCAAAGAAACAAAATAAAAACAGCGAGCGGCAAGGATAAAAAAAGTCATGAAAATAAAACACCTTGTCACGTTTCTATACCGTTTCAAATAAGAATGTAGTGGTCCTTGATACATTGTAGCAGTAATGTTTTACCTTTATGCCATAATAATATTCTCACCAACACACTATGACATAATATAACATTATATTCATTTGTAACAAAACCTATAAACGAATATGAAAAAGTCATTTTTTAAAGATTGTAAAATTTTAACAAAAGAGCAACAGCAAATATTTGTTATATAAACTTCTTTAATTTCTTATAATACTAATTTAAAATATGGAAACATAAAAGAAGTAATTAATTATATTATATTTTATATATATATATATATATGTATGTATGTATGTATGTATAGAGAGAGAGTGTGAGTGAGAGAGGAGAGAGAATAAAACAAAAATTAAAGAAAAGAATTTGAAAAAATACAATTATGGTTTTTATTCAGTACATAAAAACAATAAAATAAACGGAATTTATTTCTTATTATTAAGTAAAAAAAAAGTAAAAGTAACAGGAAGAATTGTCATTTTATTCTTTTTGTTGTTATTTTAATAATTTAATCTAGTGAATGTTAAGTGAATGCCAGTAACGTAATATGAAACTTATTACGTAAATAATACAATATAATAATTAATTTTATTATTTTAAATATTATCAGAGACTTAATTGAAGTTTATAAAATGAAAACTGCAGTTTATAATTTCAAAAATAATAATAACAATTAGAAATAAAGAAAGCAGTTTTCTAAATCATATCTAATTAGAAAAATTTATAAACAAAAAATAATAGTATTGTGGTATATACAGAGTGTATCACGAAGTTCTCCCGGTATGTTCATAACCTATTCTACTCGTGAAAATAATGGAAAAATATCATATAAATTATGTCATAAAATGCTTCTTTTGGGAGGTACGGCTAGTGAAAGATTTTGCTCGATATCAGCAACTCCGGTAAAATAAGATTAAACTGAAATCCTTAGGACATTAATTGAGGGACAAAATCAGTGATTTCTTATGGTTATTGACCTGAAAAATAGTATAAAATATGTCTCAGAACCGTATCTCCAGTAGTGTTTGAGAAATCTGGGGTGAAAACCAATAAAATGGGGTAAAAACTCGTTTGTTGTGTTGACGCACAATAGTTTTGTTAAATAGGTAATAAATACAAAAAACCTTTAAACAAAACTTGTAGAAAATTTAATTCTGAACAAAAGGGTGTAACGTACGTTGAATAAAATAAAATTAAAATAATAAAAGTAATATTCACAGAAAACCTTCGCTAACGACAACACAGTTCACAGTATCCGATATTCTTAATGTACCTTACAAAATGATTTAAACACTAATACAGTATTCATCATGTTGATCAGCTGTTGTTATTTTATTGCCAACTTTGAAATAATATTTTTTTAAATAATTTATTGTATTTCTGTCATTAATAAAAAAAATATATTTCCTGATGATATAGTAATTCTAGCTGAGAATAAAAAGGATTTAAAAGAAACAATGAACGGCATAGATGAAGTCCTACGCAAGAACTAGCGCATGAAAATAAGCAAGAAGAAAACAAAAGTAATGAAATGTAGTAGAAATAACAAAGATGGACCACTGAATGTGAAAATAGGAGGAGAAAAGATTACGGAGGTAGAAGAATTTTGTTATTTGCGAAGTAGAATTACTAAAGATGGACGAAATAGGAGCGATATAAAATGCCGAATAGCAAGGCTAAACGAGCCTTCAGTAAGAAATATAATTTGTTTACATCAAAAATTAATTTAAATGTCAGGAAAAGATTTTTGAAAGTATATGTTTGGAGTGTCGCTTTATATGGAAGTGAAACTTGGACGATCGGAGTATCTGAGAAGAAAGGATTAGTAGCTTTTGAAATGCGGTGCTATAGGAGAATGTTAAAAATCAGATGGGTGGATAAAGTGACAAATGAAGAGGTGTTGCGACAAATAGATAAAGAAAGAAGCATTTGGAAAAATATAGTTAAAAGAAGAGACAGACTTATAGGCCACATACTAAGGCATCCTGGAATAGTCGCTTTAATTTTGGAAGGACAGGTAGAAGGAAAAATTGTGTAGGCAGGCCACGTTTGGAATATGTATAACAAATTGTTAGGGATGTAGGATGTAGAGGGTATACTGAAATGAAACGACTAGCACTAAATAGGGAATCTTGGAGAGCTGCATCAAACCAGTCAAATGACTGAAGACAAAAAAAAAAAAAAAATTATGTAAATAATTTTTATTTATTTATTTTTATTTTACAATTGTTTTTTAATATCCAGTTATTTTAAAATCTTTTAATAGCAATTTTTAACAATAAAATCTGTAAAAACAGCAACACCAAAAAACAATTTGGTTTTTGTTTACATTAAAAAAGTAATCTACTGAAAAATGTAGTAATGCAGTATTTCTAAATAAAATTCTAATATTTATAACTTTTCTTTACGTTATTCAACTTATTACACACCATTTTGTTCATATTTAAATTCTCTACAAGTTTTTTAAACGTTTAATATGTTTATTACATATTTAGCAAAGCTGTTGTAGGTCAAATATTAAAAACTGATTTTTTTTACTCCAATTATTGATTTTTCACCGAAGTAGCTGAATTCTGAGCGAAATCTTTCACTAGACTAACTCGCAAACGAAGCATTATACACACGCTGTATATATATATATATATATATATACACACATACATGCGCGCGTGTGTGTGTATAAAATCAGTAAAGGCCGGACCACAAGAAGCAAATTGTTTTTATTGGTGGATGCTCCACATAATATTAAAATGTATCAAGGACAGATTCGGTTTCCATACTTCACATTCATTCATTTATTGTAACCCAGACTTAAAACATCATAGATACAACTCCACCAAAATCATTATATCATTAATCGTCCAAAAGAATTATGAAATTTTGAGTTGGGATAGATGTAAAGAAATATTTAATGTACTGCAGAATTCTATTAGAAATAATATTGGAGGGGTCCGGAGATCTAAAAAGTAAAACAAAAAAGTTATAAACAAATGATGAATAAAAGAAGAGGAAAATACGCTTTTTTCAAGCATTTTAAAATTTTTTTTTCAAAAATATTTCGAAAAACATTAGATTTATCTCGGCACGAAATTGTAGACTAATGAGGAAAATTATAAAAAAAAATAATAATGATGAAAATTATTGTTAATTTGAAGAATCTATATATTCAATATCAGTTAAGACAATTCCGTTTTGAGATTCGGATACTTCAGTCGAATAAAAATCACCATACCAAATTTCATCAAATTCAGTAAACAGATTTTCATAAAGAATTTGTTAATTGAGGGTATATACTTTTTTTTGTAAAGATCCCAGGGGCAAACAAAGACTTCAAGAAATGTGGATAAATTTTTTTCATGAGGATTTTGACTTTAACTTCCAAAAGCCACAATTATATCGGTAATTGTTTCGATCTTTAAATTTGAATTATTTTAAAACTTGAGCAATTTGTTACCTTAAAAATAAAAAGATTTTCTACGTCGATTCAAGACTTTTGTCAAACCCGAAATAACATAGTTAAAACGTACAAGTTAAATGTCATGTTATGCTTTGTTATCTGAAGATTAATTCATTAGGTACGGAGTTATTTACATCAAAGTCGATGCTTGTTTATGGATAAATTACGAAAGAAGGAACAAAAATAAAAAACCCTGTTTGACACATGAAAGCACGTTTTATTAGCTGAAAATTGTTGGCGATCGGAGCGCCAGGCTCCGGCAGAAGAAAAGTAATTGCACGTTTTCAAAATAAAATCGCATCGCAAAACTAGTGATTTCTCGGCTTATATTGCATTACGGGGGTGATTTTCCTCTAAATCAATATACTGAAACAAGAGAATCACGATTTTCGTGTCGGAATACAATAATTTTATAGATTTTACGAGATATCAAATTTTAATTTATATAATTATAATGGTTCTAGTACTTAAAATATTCAGTTGGAATTACCAAGAGATCAAGCTCATATATCCGGTAAGAGAAGTTGAAATTTTGATTTCTAGCAACAGTAGGGGGGGAAAAGTTTAGGTAATATATGAAGCGTAACTTAACATTTCACAATAAATATACAATTGCTCACTTGCCTGTTCATCAATTACGCAATCCCAATCTCGATTAAACATCCCCGACTAAACAAATTGTACCCGTAACAGCACCGATAAACTTAAAAGTGATATACAAATAAATTTACTGTTATCAACGAGCAGTACAATTGATAGTTTCCTATGACAGATTAAGATATATCAGGCATCATATACAGAGTGCGGCAGAATCGACTAAGCCGTTTGCAGGGGTCAATACTCGGGCAGTGGTGGGAATAGGCAGATGCACGTGGTCTCCCTTTGTTCCGTCAATGACCCCGTTTCAATAGCCAACGTAGTTTGGAACGGAGCACATCGTGGTTTTGTTGTGCATATTTCTTAATGCGAACACAATTCGCTCCTGGGTTAGGCAGTTGGAGGAAACGGGTAGCGTACTAAGAAGAGATCAGAACACCAAAAATGTGCAGCTGGTGAGAGCAGCGATCGAGCAGTCGCCAAGATGTTCTGCTCGGAGGAATGCTGTTGCCTTGGGGATGTCAGATCGCAGTTTGAGAAGGATTCAGCATTTTGATTTGAATTTTCAACCCTTAAAAGTAATGTTGTCTTTAGAATTGAGCCCGGCAGACTACGCCAACCACCAAAATCAGTGAGCAAATGTTTGTATAGATCAGTCCCGAGGCCGCCTTCTCCAACGCCGAGGCACATTTTCACCTCAGTGGGGCTGTAAATAAGCAAATTTTCCGCTACTGGGCTGAAAATAACCCCCGAATTATTCACGAAAAACCGCTACATTCCCCTAAATTACCGATGTGGTCTATCGTATCACTATTTGGCGTGATAGGTCCGTACTTCTTTTAAGAGGACGGCGTGAACGTGACCGTGAATACCGAACGTTACGTCGTAATGTAGCGAAATTTTCTGCAGCACAGAATAGAAGGGAATGTTGAAGAAGAGGAATCGGGGTACATGTGGTTGCAACAGGATGGAGCAACAGCTCACACAGCACGAAATTCATTCGTCTCTCTAACGAGTGATACGGGGTGGCTTGCACGGTCATCGATTTGAGGATTTGTGATTTCTTTCTTTGAGATATCTAAAGGAAAAAGTGGTTAAATGTCACCCTCATCCTACGAGAGCTAAGGGAGCGGATTATTGAAGAAGTTAACGCCGTACCCCGCGATATGTGTGAACGAGCTGCACAGAGCTTCAGAGATCGTCTCCAATAGTGCGTTGCCGATAACGGCCGCCATCTTGTGGACTTTATTTTTAATACTTAATTATTATTTAATAATACTGAATTTAGAAAAAAACTTTTTTTTCTACATACCCCCATTATTTTTTATAACTCCTCAAAACTGCTTAATAATTTCTGCCGCATTCTGTATATCAGATCACATTCAAAATTTGTTTTGAATTCGTAGATCAATGCTGAATCAACGGGCATTATTTGCGGCATAATTGTGAATACCAAATGGAAACCTAGAGCGATACAATCTTCTAGAATAAAAAGGTTTGCTGTTTTGTTTCTACTGAAATTATCGGTTGGAAATCCTTTAGATGCTCTACTGGACTCATTTCTTTTCTTCACATCTTATGGCAATAGATTTCAGGTGCGTACCTGATTACGAGCCGAGGTATCTAGGTCTACCTATAACAACTAACTTGATTTAATATTAAACAAGAAATACAGAAATTTCAGGAAGAAAGACTACCAGTTATCGGCTTTTTTTAATTAAAATAATTAAAAGTAATTCGTAAGTGATATATCCACCTTATCAGCAAATAAGTGTTAAGTCTTCGAGATCTTTCGATTTTTTCAAACTATCATCAGGAGTTAAAATATTATAATTAAGTCTAACTTCAAAATAACTTAGTCCAAAGTTTAAATGCGTATTGACATATCGTAATGCAATTTTCACAACCCGTATACATACCCCTTGTTTTTTAAGGTTAGAATCATTACTGTTTATTGTCTTATTATAATTATTAATAATAAGTTTAATTAATTTATTATTTGTAGTGTAAGGAGGTGTTATATTAATTTTTTTATAAAATTGTTCAATTTGTTGGTATGACTATCGTCAATTCGCTATACGTGCAAAACAACACATCGATAATTTTAAAAACAATAAACCCGAAAATTCTAATTTTTCTAAACATATTTTAGATATTGGTCATAATTACAATCCAATTATATTTATAAAAATTTTAGATATTTCTTACAATCATTTTAACCCATAATTTAGAGAAATTCCACATATATAGTAACCAAAGAATCTAATTAATAAACAGACATTTTAAAAGAAAATAAATTATTTAAACAAGTACTAAATACAAACATAAAGAAATAATAATCATAACAACTGAAATATAATTTCTGATAACATGGTTTTCCTTTTAATTACCTTTCAATCCACTAGAGTATCTCTTTAGTATATTCTTTTATATTCTCTTCAGTATACTGTTAAAATGCGAACGGTCATGACCGTATACGTATTTTAACTTTTGAATTAAATTAATAATTATTTTAATTTTTACGGGTTTTTTTTTTAATCTCCAGAACCACCGTTAGGATTTGCGTTCATCTCAAAGAAGATGAACGATTTGTAGCGTGTGTGAAAATGTGCCATGCCTGACCGGGATTCGAACCCGGGTCCTCCGGATGAAAGGCCGAGACGCTACCACTCGCGCCACGGAGGCCGGCTTTTGACTTAATATTTTAACTCCTGATGATGGTTTGAAAAAACCGAAAGATCTGGAGGACTTTTCAGTTATTTGCTAGTGAAGTGGATGTATCACTTATATTAATTACTTTTAATTATTTTATTAAAATATACCAGCGGAACCATGTACAAAAAATTTTTGTAATTAATTTCAGTCAGGAATGATTAGTTTTAAAAATTAAAAGGAAATTAGTTGTATGTTTAAATAAGCTACGAAAGCGTAAAGAATAATTAAAATTTAAAGGTACAACGGTGGGTATTAAATGATATTTAAAAATTAAAATGCTTTTATAATAACTAAGATATAAGTACGGCAATAACTACGTTATTATAAGATAGTTTTAGTGCGCTATTACTTCACACACAAAATATTTACTTATTTTTTCCTGAAAGTTACTTTACACTGCCGCTCCAATGAGATATTTTTGTTTATAAAACCCAATTCATCCGCGTTGTAGTAGTAGTAGTAGTAGTAGTAATGGTTGTTTTTATATACTATATACAGTCTTTATTCAGCTTATTAAAACGAATAAACCAGTTTTTTCAATTATTAAAAATAAATGAGCCCCATTAAAATAACTTGGCAGATTAAAATGGCAGATAACTTGAAAACCTTTCGTCCAGAAACGTCCAAATTTGATCAGGGGAATGAGAAAAAACTTTTTTTTAAACACTAAACATGTATTTTTAAATAACGCAGGGATGTAAATGTTGAATTACATTAAAAATAGTCGAAAAGAATATTTTTCTTTAGTTTTATTTCAATTTATTAAACAAAAATCTAAATAATGAAATGAAATTTGCCGGCCTCCGTGGTGCGAGTGGTATCTTCTCGGCTTTTCAACCGGAGGTCGTCCTGGGTTCGAATCCCTGTCAGGCGTGGCATTTTTCATACGCTACATTTCCATATCCCACGCACAAGCTTAAAGCTTATATGGTGATATCATCAAGCAAAAAAAGAAGAAGAAAAAAATTGCAAAGGGTTAATAGAAAAATGATTGCGGAGCACTGTAAGACCGCATAGGATTTTTTAAAACCATTATTATGAACCGAGTTATTAAGTTAAAACTAACTAAAAAAAAACAGCGCTTAAATTACAGTAATCGTATACGCTTTCAATTAATTTACCGATCATCAATATATATATATAGCCTTCATTGCTTTTAACGGAAGCAGGTATTTATATAAAGAAAAGATTTTACAGATGAATCGGTTCAACTGAAGTGACAAAATACCTTTCACCATTTGTTTTTTTTACTTTCCTAACGTCATACCTGTAACTCTAGAACTATGATGCGACAAGGAAAGTATGGTAACCAATCAAAAAATTGAGTTTCGTTTTTTTTTGGATTTCTCGACGTTTCATGACCCAGGGATCCACCAAAAAAGTGGGAGTAATGTTCGCACTTACGTAAGTGCGTTGGTGTGTTTTTTTTCTTAACCTTCGGGATCATCGTTAAGTATTTCTTGAAAGGATGAAATGAAATGATAGATTTTATAGTGTATTAAAGTGCCATTCCTGACTGGGATTCGAACCCGGGACTTCCGGATGAAAGGCCGAGATGCTACCACTCGCGCCACGGAGGTCGGTGTGTTAGCGTGTTTAAAGCTTAATAACGTTTGACTGGATATACCGATTTTTATGAAATTTTGTACAGATATTCGTGTATATGGGGTAATCTGTTGATAAAATGTTTGGGTAAAAATCTCAAGGGGCTGGAATAAATAGTTTCTTTTGGGTCAATTTTCTCAAAGTTTTGCTAACATAACCTCACTTTATATTACCATTACCAGTTTTACAAAAAAAAAAATCCTCAAAACTCCCCCTTCCCCAAAAATCGTAAAAGCTATCTTTTTATTTTTTGCGTACTATTTAACCAATTTTTTTTTTTTTAATTTCTTCCTAGGCATAATAGTAGTGCCTACCGGTAATAGTTCTGAGGTACCATTTTTTTTCCATAATCGAACTATTTTTAATTTTATTTAGTAGAATTACTTTCTAATACCGGTAATTCTTTTTCTTGGAATGAATTATTAAGATTGACCGCAATTTTAAATTTACAAAACATTTCTTTTATTCTGTAAATATTTATTTATTTTATATGGAATAATTTAGTTTATAAGTATATAACAAATTATATTAAAATAGGGTTTTCTTTGTTTGCTTCTTTATTTTTTGCGTTAGACTTTGCTCGTGATTTTTTATGGTTTTGCAATTCACCTAACTTTTATTCTAATAGACGAAAGAACCGAAGTTTCGCCGAATCATAGTCCGGTTGGTAAGGACCAACCTACGTTCAGAAATTTACTTTTTACATTCATCAGTTAACTTATTTTTTGTAAATCTTGTAATTTATCCACGTTGTACAAGAAATTGTTACATTTTATTATTATCCTAGTTTTAAATGGACGTAACTTTATATTGTAAAAATTTAAGTGTTTTATGTAGAAGGTTAATAATAAAACTTTAATAAGAGAACATGTTTTATTTACGATTAATGGCGTTTCGCTAACAATCATTGGCCTTGCCTTCTAGCTCTAACCTGTTAATATCATCAATTCTGGAATTTTTTAATGCTATTTAATGTCATATAATAGAGAGAATCTGTCTTTTATTTTTCTTGTTGATTTTTTAAATTTATTATATATTATTCAAATATTTTCCAGTATTTATTTTTGTCATCCTTTTTGCGTGATGAATGAATTTTGTTAGATATCCTTGAAGTACACAGTAAGCTTCTAAAATAGTTATTATCTCTTTAATAAGGGTAATTTTTTGTTATGGTTTTTTTTTCATTTATACAAAACCTTTCCGGAAAAAAATATTGGAATCTGTCTTGGAAGGAACATATAAATAAAATAAAAAAGAAATCAGATTAAGTATTTACAAGTTTTGTTTATTAAAAACTTTTTGTACAAGAAAGATACTGAAGATGTATCACTCCTTGACAGAATCGAGATTAAAGTAAGATAACTTTTTTTTTTTGTCTTCCGTCATTTGACTGGTTTCATGCAGCTCTCCAAGATTCCCTATCTAGTGCTAGTCGTTTCATTTCAGTATACCCTCTACATCCTACATCCCTAACAATTTGTTTTACGTATTCCAAACATGGCCTGCCTACACAATTTTTTCCTTCTACCTGTCCTTCCAATATTAAAGCGACTATTCCAGGATGCCTTAGTATGTGGCCTATAAGTCTGTCTCTTCTTTTAACTATATTTTTCCAAATGAACGACATAGACTTCATCTATGCCGTTCATTGTTTCTTCTAAATCCTTTTTACTCTCGGCTAGAATTACTATATCATCAGCAAATCATAGCATCTTTATCTTTTCACCTTGTACTGTTACTCCGAATCTAAATTGTTCTTTAACATCATTAACCGCTAGTTCAATGTAAAGATTAAAAAGTAATGGAGATAGGGAACATCCTTGTCGGACTCCCTTTCTTATTACGGCTTCTTTCTTATGTTCTTCAATTATTACTGTTGCTGTTTGGTTCCTGTACATGTTATCAATTGTTCTTCTATCTCTGTATTTGAACCCTAATTTGTTTAAAATACTGAACATTTTATTCCAGTCTACGTTATCGAATGCCTTTTCTAGGTCTATAAACGCCAAGTATGTCGGTTTGTTTTTCTTTAATCTTCCTTCTACTATTAATCTGATGCCTAAAATTGCTTCCCTTGTCCCTATACTTTTCCTGAAACCAAATCGGTCTTCTCCTAACACTTCTTTCACTTATGGGGAGGTATGTATTATTCTGATATAAAGCCATCATTGGTAACATAAAATCATGTAATTAGAATGATTTCAAATAAAAATAAATATAGTGAATCTTTTCAAATTTTTTAAAACTTCACGTTTTTTGTTATATGTGTATGTTTTTAGAGTTCTAAACATATTTTTGTAAAAGGTCTAATATTTATAGAGTTGCGCACCCATATGTCAAAAGTAATTTAAGTAGGAATGATAAATTTGTGTTTCTTTGCCAAAACTGGAAATGTGTTGACCTTTTTATTTATTTGTGGCTCCGAAGTTGTATAAATTTGTTACCTAATAATATAAAGGATTCAAAAAACTTATAAAATACAGTGTTCTGTTATTTGTATGATTATTAGATATCGATGAAATTGAAAAGTTATTGTTCTAATGTAATTACTGAAGAAATGTTATAATAAAATACTAATTTTAGGAATAAAAATATTTATAAATTGTTATTGTTATTTTAAGTTGCTGGCGGTGTAATCCAGAATTTCTGTTTCAATTTATAAAATGTTACTGTAATGGTAACCCTCGACACAGATTTTTCTACAGAGGGTACCTACCAGTAAATTTTCATAAAAATTATACATTTTATGTTATATACCAGAAACTATTTTATTGAATTTTCTTTTTATTATTATTAAAAATAAAATATGTATTCGTGTTATTTTTTGTAATTGTGTGTGAAAATAATGCATAAATAAAATAAAAATAGATTTTACATACGAGGCTCGGCTGATAAATTTTGCACACTAGCGAGCTAGACGGAGACAAAAGGTACCATCGAGTTGGGCGTGGCAATACATGTTAACTAAGCTCCCACTTTACAAACCTGCGATAATGCGTTGAAATCTGTCTACCGGTTTTTTTCAGTAGCAGTTAAAATGGAGCCGAGTACGGCCAATATGTCAACACGGTTAAAACAGCGCGCAGTGATAAAATTGTTAACAACAGAAAATGTGAATCCTACCAATATTTTTCATCGTTTAAATGCGGTATACGGTAGTGAAAGAGTACTGTAAATAGGTGGGCGTTGAAATTTCGCGAACGTAAGGCTGGTAAAGCGACGATTGAGGACGCACCTCGTAGTGGACGATCAGTTTCTGTGACTGAAACATCAAAAGGAGGTGGACGATTTGCTTCAAAGTTACCAGCGAACCACCCGTCAACGCATTGCTATTCAGTTAGGCGAATCTAAAGAACCATTAGGCCATATTATCAGACAACAGGGTTACCGTAAAACCTGTGCACGTTGGGCACCGCGCAAACTCCGATGGCTGGCTCTCCGCAAGCTGAAGTTTGAGTCTATTCTGCACCCGCCATACTCGCGGGATTTGGCTCCATGCGATTTCCATTTCTTCCTTCATCTCAAGACACTCCAGAGGGATCTCAAAGGTAATCGATACACCACCAACGATGAGGTTAAGGAAGCTGCGGCCACTTGGATCGGAGAAAGGCCGCCAGAATTTTTCAGTGACGGAATGCAAAAACTTGTCACACGTTGGGAAAAATGTATCGGTGTAAACGGGGATTATATTGAAAAATAAATGCTGAATTTTGTAGCTAAGATATTGTACTTTTATTCATTTTTTATCTCATTTCAATCCTATGCTACACATATATGTGCAAAATTTATCATCCGAGCTTCGTTTCATTTTCTACGTCATCAGGTTATAAAGATTTAAGTTCGATCATGGTATTAAGATTATTTGCATTAAATTTCTACTCGTTGTTGCAAAAACTTTTTATTTTTTGTAATAGTAATTTTTTTGTTAAAAAATTTTTTTATGTTATAATTACATAATGGCATATTGTTTTACTATATTTCTCTATTCATCTCATCTCATCTCACTGTACTATTTAACCATTATTTATGAAGTTCTTCGTAGTAATATTTCTAAATTGAAGACGATAATGTAAACCGTTGTTTAAAACTGAACAAAACGACTTTTTTTTATTAAAAAATGTATAGAAGAATTCAGCGTCACAAACAACAAAATAACATATAAAAGTATCGTCCAAATTGTGTGAACCACTTTTGAAAAAAAATCCTTTTCGGACCGCCGGAAGGCGGAGTTAGATTTCACCGGTGGCTAAGTTGGGAATAAAAAAGATTAACCTTACAGTTAAAAAAAACCCTCAGATTTACTCAATACGACAATGATTGCATTTAAAAAATGTTTCACATGTTTAGCATACGACAAGCCCCCATCTTCTTAAAATTAAAAAACATTTTGGTTATCCCTTCTCGTAAGGATAGCTCATATCAAAAATTGTTTCAGATAAACGTTTTAGGTAATGTTTAGAGGACTAACGAACGACCACTTTAAACCGATTCGATACTGTGCTTATTAAGAGAGTTATGGTTCTCTTTTTTGTCTTAGAAACCCATTTTTTCAAATCCCTAGGCCGATGGTTGGTGATATAAAAAAAATTTACATAGATAAGTTTTAGGCACTTATCCAACGAACAGTAGAAACTTTAAACGAATTCGATATTTTACTTAATAAGAAAGTAATAACGATATTTTGTTTTTTCGATTAAAACTCCCATTTCCACTTCTATGGTCCGATTTTGGCCGTTAACGAACTCGACCGAAATTTTGGGAAGAGTTAATTTTAAGGAAAAATTTGAAAGTGATTGGCGGAAAATTACGGCCGTTATCTTGTCTAAAAGAAAGTGAAATATATATGTAAATGTGTATATAAACTTTTGAAATGTTGGTGGTTTTGGGGTCTGGGGGATGATAAACGCGAAGATATGACGAAATTTTCTGGAACTCGAATCATGGTACCTATTACAATAGGTAGATTTCTTATGAAGTCTACCTAAAACAGTTAAAACTAAAACTGAATTTTATTATTAAATTTAAAAACTGAATTTGAAACTAAATTAATTAAATGTATAACTGAATTTTATTTTATTTTTTAAATTTAAACAACGGATTAGTATGAAGTCAAAAGTGTTTAGCAAAATTATAAATTATTAAAATTATATTACACTTGAACAAATCCATTTTCAAAAATTCAATTTCAACAGACAAAATATCTAGGATATTTAAATTGGACACCAAAAAAAAGGAAAATAAAAGTAATAAATGAAATATGGGTTTGAAGGAAATTAAAAAAAAATGAAATCAGTAAAGTGGAAAATAAAGAAATTATGAATGAAAGAGAAGTTAATTAGAGCAATTCAGGTAAGGAAAGCATAACTGGCTGAGACGTTTAATGAAAGGAGAAAGATTGATTAAAACAGTGTTATAAGCATCAGTGGAAGGTGCGAGTAAAAGAGAAGGTAGAACGTTAAAAATTAAATACTATCTAAAAAGAAATAGGTGCTATCACCAATTCAAACGTTTAGCGGGAATTAAACGTGAATGCAAACAGTCATGGTTCAAGGGGTGATTTAATTTATGATTTATATTGAAAAGAAAATATATTTCTTAAAAATGGTCAATTTTTTATAAACTAATTTATTTTTTTAATAAACCGTAATTTAAAATGTTATAAAG
This sequence comes from Lycorma delicatula, assembly GCF_047948215.1. Classification (NCBI taxonomy): domain Eukaryota; kingdom Metazoa; phylum Arthropoda; class Insecta; order Hemiptera; family Fulgoridae; genus Lycorma; species Lycorma delicatula. The sequence goes on along the minus strand of NC_134461.1, from coordinate 141,469,769 downwards.
ATTACTTGGTTGCTGTGGTTCACCAACAGAAAGTTTTTTGCACTTGATCCGTACTGTATTAATATTTAGGGAGGATTAGTAACATGTCAAGGTTTACCCGATAGTTACTTCAGCCATTAGATTTATTGTATCTCTACCTAAAATAAAATGGAAATTTTACACAAGCAGCTCCTATAACGGGTGGCGTATAGTTGTGCACATTGCGTGCGAGAGAGATAGACTGATAGAACAGGTGGAACAGTTAGATAATCATTCCTTTACGAAAACATCTCGTGTAGCTCCGTATACTTTACGTAGTATGCGGTACATTGTCAGAGTTTTCAGGATAGTTAATAGCGCGTCAGCCTATCTGCACAGCAATACACTGCCCGCTATACCAGCTACAGTATCGGCAGTGGTTCTTATGCCCGCGGTATCCTAAGAATTTATTGAATAGGGTCCGAGATATGTCTATCGAACCTAAAATGTAAAAGAAAGGGATGGGTATGAAATGAAACGATTTATTTTTGGAGAAACCTATAAGCAATAACCCTGCTTCTCTCTTTTTCCTGTTTAGCCTCCGGTAACTACCGTTTAGATAATTCTTCAGAGGATGAATGAGGATGATATGTATGAGTGTAAATGAAATGTAGTCTTGTAGATTCTCAGTTCGACCATTCCTGAGATGTGTAGTTAATTGAAACCCAACCACCAAAGAACCACCAAGAACACGATACCGGTGTATCGTGAATAACCCTGCCTGGAGAATAGTAAATGGCCTCCTTGCCATAATCCCTCGGGGATCAAGAGATTTTTTTAAGTCTAAGAGTACCGGTTTCTTGATTAATGATATTTGGTTAACCACCTTAAAAATTTTATATTCTAACAAAAATTACTTTTCTTCCATTTTTTCCCTGGGCGCACAACGAATTGTCGTTATCAGCGCTCGGGCACGATATTTTTATTTTAAATAAATAAATAATAAAAATAAACATTGGTATTAACAGCTGAAACATGCTACAGAAAATTTAAATAATTGAATGTAAATGGATGGCCCTAAGAAATCGTAGAACATAAGATAACATCATTTCGTTATTCCGTAACATATTTCGCATGTTAACCCCTAGTTTAAACTTGTGACGCAATGCCGTATAACAGACACAATCCAGAAGGATGTAGTGTACCTTTAGTTGGCAGTTGCAAGCGAGCACAAACAGGTACATCTGTTTGAGTCATCGGAAAGCCTTGTATGCCCTATTCGCTAATGGAAAATAATAAATAACCTTCTCTGGATGGTTATTCCTACACGAGGAGGTGAAACAGTATTCGTAACTGGACGAAGCTTGTTGACGGTAGCATTTCATTCACTTTGCCACTTTGAACCACCCTCTGAGAAAACAGACGAGATCGTTCGAAACAACGCGATTAGCGAAAGAAGGCTGTAAACAAGCTTCTTTTGCCACACCATCAGCTCGCTCATTGCCTGAAATTCTAATTTGGCAGGGGACCAGCAGAAGCTCGCAGTTGTATTACGTTGAGTAATTTTAGAAATAACACACTGAATTTTACTGACAATGGGGTGTCTAAAGTACATGTCATCAATCGCCTGTAAGGCACTCATGGAATCTAAGAGGACAAGTAGGTGTCCAAATGGGCATGATATTTAAGGCCTTTTTAATATCATACAGCTCCGCAACGAAAATATTGACCGTGCTGGGTTGACCAAACGTGTATGTTCTATTGTCAACCACAAAATTACAACCAACAGAATTAACGTCTTCAGAGCTACCCGTATAAACTATAGCATCAGGATTCACGCTGTTTTTAGATTTCATAAATTTTTTCTCTTAGTTTAACCGAATTTGTGTTCTTCTTATGATAACGACGATTTTTCTTCCAGGATTATGAACCGTAGAAGAACATGCATAAGGTTCCTAATGGAACAGTGTTGCCCATCGTGTGACGTGTAAAAACTCCGTTATTAGTAGATTTCACTTAGCTTAATATGGGACTGTCTGATAATAATTAACATTTAAATATTTGTAAATTTGATTCTCAAGTTTAAGTAACGTATAGAATTTTTTTAGTCAACTTCAGTAAATTTTAGATTTCGGACGAAAGATATAGAAACTTTACTTGAATCATAGGTAGCATTGCTTTAGTGACCTTTAGTCTTTCTAGAATTTCTGAATAACTTTAATTCAGATCGGAGGCTGTCAGAGAATCAGGTAAAGTTTCTTTATCTGAAAATAAAGCATTAAGTAGCCCAATTAAAAATTGTTCTGTAAATTATAACAGCAAAATTATTGGTAGCGTTAATTAGTATGATTGTATGTTACTTCTTTTTCAATAAAAATTGGAAAATTATTTATTGGCATTATTCATTAAGAAGAGATAAGTATTAAATAAATGACTGCAAAAAAAAACAGCTGACAAACATCTCTGTCTACGATAGGATAATTAAAGAGCGTGCGAGTGACAATTTTGTATGTGGTATAATTTTTTCAAATTTTTTAAATTTGTTTAAGCATATATATATATATATATATATATGCACACACACACACATTTATGTAGCCTATGACACTCCCGGTAACGTAAGATTCCAAAGCGGAACATATATCTAAATCGGTTCAGTCGTTGAACTGCTACGATGGAATAAGTATACAGATACACACCCTAAATGCATTACATTTCTTTTTGGGTAGTCGAGAAATATATCATTGATCACGTCAATGCAAATTTACTGAAAAATAAAATTACAGTTGATGAAAAGAAAATACATTTTTACACGGTTTTTTTTTTCAAAGCTACACCTTAAGAAACAAAAAAATTAAAATTAAGAAAACGTTTTTAGCATATTTTTGACAATTTTTAGACAAGACATGACTTTACCGATTAATGGTAGTTACAATATATCACTTGGTTAATTTTTTAGCTTATAATAATTAAATTTAAAAAAAAATAGTAGAGGTTTAATTTTGTTTGATAGGATACTTACGAAAAAATCTGATTGGGACAACACATGACTTCCTTGTATGCCTGTTAAATTACATTTACACATTTTTTTTAAATGAAAAGTACATAAAATTTTATTTCATTTTTTTATTTTTTTGTCATTATTGAATTATCATCATCATAATTTTTTTTTACAATGAGAGGTTAATAATAATTCACAAATTTATATATTAAATTAAATAAAAAAGGTGATGAAGTCCGATTCGAACTGACGTGCCTTCCTCTTAAGATTCAAATATTTCATTTCATTAATTAAAATTTTATTTGGCTATAACTCTGGAACCGATGAAAATAAGTTCTACTTATTTTCACTTATATCGTTGAAACCCTTTCAGTGAAGGTTTATTACCGCAGTTAAAATCCAAAATATTTTATGGATTTTGGGCTTTTATGGACACTTTTGGTCTAGTCAGTTGCAATCAAAAGGGGAGATGCACAACTAGATCTTGCAAAAATTGCTAAATGCAAAATTTCAGTAAACTACAGGTAATCGTTTTTGAGTTATGCGAGGTTCGTTCGTACAGACGTCACGCCGAAAAATTAGTCAAAATGGATTCAGGGATTGTCAAAATGGATATTTCCGTTGATATCTAAAAACGGAAACTTTTCGCAATCACAATACTTCCTTCGTACAAGGAAGTTAAAATAAATGACCTTTAAGTAAATACCCGTTTATAGGAGTAAAAGATAACTAATTATAAATTAGAATCGTTAACCCACTCCTCCACGATAACCAAAGAAACCTCATTAATAAATATTTGCTCAAATGACCTAAATCTAATGTAACAGTCATCGGATTCGTTTCTCTAACATTATCCTAAAGGAAAATAGATATAACAAATTTAACAAAAGGAATGGCGGAAATCAAAGGAATGATTTTCTGACATTAGTTTACTTTTTTACTTTGGGAACCGTATATCTTCCTCGGTTTGTAAGAACTTATAATTTGATGTAATTTTTAATTTCCTTTGCAGAGGATTACTTTATTCTATTTAGTTACAATTTTTTTTTTTTTTTTTTTTGGTGAAGAAAAAATCGTCGTATTTACATTCGTGTCATATATTAATCATCGTATTGAGTATTTTATGAAATTCATATTTTGTTACTAAATTAAGCTCGTTAAATAAAAATAAAGAAAAAATCAAGGAAAGACCAGTGCAGTGATAAACAGGTATTTTAAATTTTAAAGTCTTGTTTTGTTCGTTTTTATTCGCCATATTACTATTCCAAGAAACCGCATTCTTTTTATGATACGCCGATTAAATGATTTCATAAATTTCCTTAATGTTTTTTACGTTGAATTTTTCATTTTTTTCACTACATAACCAAATCAGAATTCTCTGCACGTCTTCTGGTGTGCATACATGGTTATGGACGCATTCCAAAACATATTGTGGGTGTCTATTACACGATCGTGTACATCTGTACATAATTGCACGCACACATTCCGAAACACACCTGCGTAGGTTGGTCCTTTTCCTTTCTTACCTGTTTATATCTTAGGTTACTAATGTTATATTATTATATATATATATCATTTTTTATAGGTCTAGATTTTTACAGTTTTAATTTTTTCTTTTCTTGTTTTTTTATTTAGAATTCAAATATATTAAACATATCCAAATGTTATTTTAAAAATAGAATCGTACGAATAAAAACTTAAAACAAATTAGCTAAATAAAAAAAACCATCATAATGTACAGAATGAATAAATTTTGTCAAGAGTAATACCCTCAAAATTCAGTTAAATTATTAATGTAACTATTTATTTTAATAGTTGTTCTCACTGTTCCATTTGAAATTACGTGTTTAACATGCACAGTGCGGGTGAAAAGTCCCTTTACATGTTAATAGCACAGTACAGTTAGACATATAGATAAAAGTTGTTATGAATACAAAATACAAAAAACGGTATATTTTTTAATACTATTGAGCAGATTACTCTTTATTATTATTTCCCGCCATACGCTGAATCCTACGCATATCATTTCGGTTAACGTAGGAAGGACGTGAGACTCTCGAGTTAAACCACGGCGAATACAAGTGCTTTCACCGGTGAGGAGCGTTTAGTGGCTTCTCTGAGGGTTTACGAACGTCAGAACACAAAGAAAACAATGAGAGATTTTGAGGGACTTCGCTGTGCGGTCTGGAAAACCGCCGCCATCACGACCGACGTTATTCGCAAGGGAAAAGAAAACCTTGCGACTGGAAGTGTTCTCGATGCACTAAGTAACGGAAGGCCTACGACTCACACCGAAACTTGTGTTACTGTGGCGGAATCAATTGAACGATCGCCAATGAAGCGAACCCGTAAGCGATCTGCAGAATTAGGCATCCCATGTGCGAGACCGTTTGCGGAAAGACTTGAATGTTTCATGTTTTCGGCCATCCTCAGCGAATGAGTTGAGCGATCGTGACTTGGAACGTGTGCATATATATGTAAAATGCTGCTCGCACGCTTCCCAAATGCAAATGATAAAAAAACCAGTATGACGTGTGCGATATTTATCGTAGCTTGCGAAATCGTAACGTCTTTTTTGGGCAAAAGACAATCCGCAGTCTTATGAGGAAATCGAGTGCAATCCACCGCATGTTATGATTTGGGCAGGGATAATGGCAGACCGTCTGGTTGGACCGTATTTCTTTTACGGTTCTGTGAACCGGCACAGCTATCTTCACGTGATTAATAGGTGGCTGCTGCAAGAGTTAACGGCAAGAGGAGTAGTTGACATCGTTACACTTCAACAAGACGGCGTTCCACCACATTTTGCTGTGTCCGCATGCGTCTAAACAACCGTTTCAAAACTAATAAATGAACCTTGAACCTTTGTAATAATGTTATTCACAATAAATGCTAATGTAATCAGACATAAATGTTGAAATATACTGTTTTTTTTTTTTTTTTTTTTTTTGTATTTATAACATTGTTTATCTACATATCTTAACTGAACACGTAACTATTAACACGTAAATAACTATTATCATAACTATTAAAACGTAAAGGGACTTTTCGCCCACACTGTACTGTATATATATATTATCTGCGTAGATTATTTTATTAATATTATTTATATATATATATATATATATATATATTTATTTATATATATATATATATATATATATATATATTTGCATAACATGTCATACGAAACATAAGCTCTGGTTTTACAAGGCAATTAAAACAAATAATTGCATTGTGATAAAAATTTACTGGATATTAGTAATTTTATCTGTGTTATTACAATTTTTTAAATGACTTGAGTGAATATAAACACTTTTAATGTTTATTCTAATAACGTTCATTTACCGTAGTAAATAAAAGGGAATTGTACTTTAACGTAATTTTATTTATTTTATTATTCTAACACCTGATAGTTAATTTTTTACAGTGTCATGGTTCTTTTTTTTAACCTCCGGGACCACCCCACCCCGTTAGGTATTGCTTCACAGGATGAGATAAATGATTTATAGCATGTGTAAATATGCCGTGCCTGACAGAGATTCGAACTCGGGACCTCCGGTTGGAAGGCCGATACGCTACCGCTCGCGCCACGGAAGCCGGCACTTTTTTTGTATGTAGTTTTTAATAGTCTTTATTTTTCTATTTAGCCTCCGGAACCACCATAAGGTATAACTTCGGAGGATGAATGACGATTATATTTACGATCGTAAATAAAGTATAGTCTTTTACATTCTCAGGTCGACCGTTCCTAAAATGTGTGATAATTGAAACCCGATCACCAAACACCGGTATCCATATCTAGTATTCAAATCCGTATAAAAGTACTGCCTTTACTAGGATTTGTACCTTGGAACTGTCGAGTACGAAATCAGCTGTTTTGTGATTACGAGTTCACCACTAGACCAAGCCGAGCCGGTGGATAGTTTTTAATAGTAATCTATCGTTTTTTACAATTTTGTTATTACATATTCTATTTTTATTTTCATTATATATATATATTTTTTTAAAGTAAAACATTTAATATGTAGTTTTACAGCACAATTGATAACATAATAATATTAGTGATTCGTGTATGCTAAATCCCAAGCCTTTTATTTAATCTTTTCTTAAGGGTTTTTATTCAATTTTATCACTTATTTATGGGGTCGTATTTCTGTTTAAAACCTTATTCCGATCCTGAGTTGACACAGTATTTATAACAAACAAAGCAGTGTTTCTTACAGAAAGGAGTTATCTAAATTTATTACTTTATACTATTGTTTGACTTTTTTTAAAGTTGTGACGTATGTAAGTTATTTAAAAAAACATTACATTATTGTAAAACTTTTTTTACAATCAGAGGTTAATAATTTATTAAAAAAACAACATATTTAAATTAAAAAAAGTTAAAAAAATAAAAAAAGGAGATGAAGTTTGATTCGAACCGATGTGCTTTCCCCCGTAAGATCCAAATATTTCATTAATTAAAATTTTATTTGGCTATAACTCTGGAACAAATGAAAATAAGTACCTTATGATATGTTCTCGATGAGGGCTCATTACTGCTGTTAAGAAAAAGTCCTAAAATCCAAATTTTTTTGAATTTGGGTTTTTTAAGCAATTTTTTCCAGTCGATTGCAATCAAAAGAGGAGGTGCACAACTAGATGTTAAACAGTCTTAAATCCAAAATTTCAACATCCTATGGCTAATCGTTTTTGAATTATGCGAGATACATAGGTACGTACAGACGTCACGCCGAAACGTGTCAAAATGCATATTTACTTCGTACAAATATAAGGAAGGAAAAAAGAATTGTTCAGTAATAATTTTGCATATAATTTAGTGTAATTACGGATACAATATACATTCAAAGACTAACTAAAAGTTTTTAGTTTAAAAATACACCTACATTAATTTTTTTGTTTTTGCAATTTTTATTTATTGAATTATTAATACTAATTATGTAACAACGAACTATAACTAATAAAATATGAAAACCGTAATAAATTAATGTGCATAAATAAAAGTACACCGGTTATTATTTTTTCCCTATTATATTTGATGGATGTAAATATATTCGGATGCGATAGTAATGCAGTCTCGACTTTCTCCAATTTATTTTCATCGTACGCACTGTACGTGGGTTGGCATGTTTGAAGCCACGGGGTAGATAGTTTTTTAGTGTCAATTTTCTCAAAATTTTGTTAACCTAACCCCAATTTATATTAAGCTGAGTACATGTTTGCATGCTCATTTCACCATTTAAAAAAAAAAATTGTCCCAAAATTCCCCCTTCACCAAAAAAATCTAAAAGAAGCTATGTTTTTATTTACTGCATATTCTTTAGCCGAATTATTTTTTACGCGTTGTTACGCATAGTAATAGGAAGTGACCCGAAAAAAATATCTTGAGGGGCAACATTGGGGGTGAGGGAGCCGATCGAAGTTTAAAAATATAGATTTTTTGATTCTTTTAAAAACTTTGTTCGGTTTATTTTCATTTATACTCTCCTACCGTACTAAAGGGCATTTTTATGTGTGTCTGTGTATTGTGCGTTCCCCATAGTTTAGCACCGAAATATACCGATCACTAGCGGAAATTCCTGACGGTTAGTATATGTCCGGTGTTGGTAAGGTGTATTCTTGTTATATTATTATACATCGATGTATCGCATATGTATCGATGTGTGTGCGAAATATATATTGATAATATATTTAAGGTAGATTTCATAACAAATTTACCTATTGTAATGGGTACCGTGATTTGACTTCCGGAAAATTTCGACATATCTTCTCGTTTCACATCTCCGTACAGCAAAACAACCGTCAGTTTAACAGTTTATATATATATATATTTCACTTTCTCTATGGACAGGATAACTGCCGTAATTATCCACCGGTCACTTTCAAATTTATACATAAAATATAACGACCCAAAATGTCGGTCGAGTTCGTTAAGGGCAAAATCGGAACATTGAGGTGGTAACGGGAGGGGGGGGGAATTGCTATTACTGAAACAAAATTCCGCTATTACTTTCTTATTAAGTAAAATATTGAATTCGTTTAAAGTTTCTCCTCTTCTTCGGATAAGAGGCTAATACTTTCTTCAGTAAAGGTTTATGATATCAACAATCATTGGCCCTGGGGGGGGGGTGGAAAAAATGGGGTTTCGAAGACAAAAAAATCATACCTCCCCTTAATAGGCACAGTATCGAATCGGTTTAAAGTGATCGTTAGTCCTCTAATCATTACCTAAAACTTTTGTATGAAACAATTTTTGGTATGAGCTACCCTTACGGCAAGTGATAACCAAAATGTAGCTGGAATCGTAAGAAGATGGGGCTTGTCGTATGCTAAACATTTGAAACCTTTTTTTCATATCAACCCTTGAGTAAATTTTAAGTTTTTCGTAGCTTTAAGGTGGAAATCTTTCTTACCCCCTACTTAGCACCGGTGAAATGTACCTCCCTTCCGGCATGCCGAAAGGGATTTTTTTATTTATCTGATTGTTTTTCTTTATAAAGAAAATGAACTATAACTATAAATTTAAATGAACTATAACCAAAATGTAGGCACCGAAATTACCGATCGCTAGCGGAAAATCCCGATTCGTTAGTATCAATTTCTAGAGTTAAATTTCTAATTTAACTTTCGTTACATCATCCTGACCCCGTAGGGGAAGACACCCTCCGCTCCCCTCCATGAGCTTTACTGGAGGTCATCTTCGAAACCTCGGCTTTTGACATATTCCAGTCCGCCTCGGCCAGGATGCCACCGATGCGAATGTCTCGAATGACATTCCCATCGGTCTACTACTATTTAATGAACATTTCACCAACTCTTAAGCAACTTTCATCATTCAAAATAAAAAATATTTTTACACAATAAGGTAATCAATTATGGATACCTAATAATCCTGTTCCGAGACGCCGTCCGCCAGGAGGGGATACGCCCTCTGCATCTAGTATAATAATAAATAACCAATGCCAGGAATGTAATACTACTTTATTGTCAACTTTTTTCATATTCATTTCCATCTTCCTTAATTATTTTCGCAGATTTCTGAAGTATTTTCGTTCCTTTTGCTTCATATTTAACCATTTACAAAACCGTTCTAATATATGACTGATTAATCGTGTCAAATCGGTACCATAATTGGAAAAGATGGGGAAACTTTTCATGTAATTTTCTGTCTTAACTTAAGACGGGTCTAGCGGTGAGCTCTATGATTGTGCTGCTGCAGGATCACTCCGTTTTCCGTGTATATAATACGACAGAGATTTCTTAATATCTGAATATAATCAACAAAATTTTATTTTCTCCTAATTTAAAAAAAAAATCTAGGTATGTTGAAGAAGACCGCTGTGAGGTTGATCAATTCACATACAAAAGTAACAGGTTACATTGCGACTATTGTAACAGGATACGCATTGTTTGACTATTTCTTAATATTTCCTCCTACTTCAAATATTTTTTTATGTTTTTCACTCGCGGGTTTGTAATGTGGATGTTTGTGTTATACGTAACTAGGTTGGGATTGTTTATGTTTTTCTGCACTACCTACTCGATATTGACATATATGTTAATTTTTACTTAGTTTAGAAAGCACGTTCATTGGGTTGGGTTAAGTCTGGCCTATTTACATCTTATTAGTAATGAAAAATAATATTAGTGAAAGTTGGAGGGTGTACACTGCAATATTCAGTGAATACATGGCTGGACTCATGAAGATTCATTTATGTGATTAAGCTGACTGACCACCATTAATATGCACCGTGCTATTATACATACGCGTACCCCACCTACATTGTAACGTATTGTTAAGATATATTATATATTTTAATTTATTATTCTTCTTCTTCTTAAAAATTATTATTATTACCTTTTTTAATAATTTGCTTTGAATTCGATTCTATTTATTACTTCTTTGTTACCCGAGGTGGATATTATATTCTAGTCGTAATAATGTATAATTTCTATTAAAATTACTCCGCGAAAGAAATTTATTATCCAGTCGTATTTTTTGATGATCCAGTCTGATTTCCCACTTCATTTTTTTTAAACGTGTTTTATATAGTTGTATGAAACCACTCAAGGGTACATTAAAAAGTAATTATTCTACTATTTAATAATAAAAATGTTATTCATTTTTACGAATTCATATTATTGTTTTTATTTTCTGAATATAAATTTCGTAAAGGAATAAAATGTCTCGCTTAGTTTTCATTTTATACTCTACTTTGTTGTACCGAATCCGCTTATAAAAAGTAATTAATTTAAATTCATTTACTTATTAAAATTTGATTCCTCCGCATGACCGCTATACTTTTTACCCTCGATTGAAGGTTTGGTTGAAAGATTTATATGCTTCAGTTTGATACCTATACGATTTTAGATATGGATATTCGTTTTCCTTCAGGAAATCTGAGGATTTTTCTAGACCCAAATAAAAGGTTTTGAATACTAGATTGTGGATACCGATGTTTTTTAGGGATGTGTTTCAATTAAACACATATCTCAGTAATGGTCGAACTGAGACTGTACAAGACTACACTTCATTTACATTCATACATATCATCCGCTGAAGTAATATCTGAACGGTAATTCCCCGAGGCTAAACAGAAAAAAGAAAGAAAGAAACGCCTAAATAAAAACATGAAAAATATTAAAAACAAACGACAAAACATTAAACACCAAAACAAGAACATAAACCGTAAACAGAACACTAAAACAACCTAAAAGCAAAAACATAAACCAAATATAACCACCAGAATATTAAAAACCCCAAAAAACACCTTTCTTTTGGTATTGCGTATCCAGCAGCTCACCTTTTTCCGTTTCCGGTAGGTTACGGTGGAACATCTCTATCGGTTTGGTCTTGTTTGAGACGTTCATTTACGTTAGCGTTAGTACACCGATGGGAATCTCATTCGTGGCATTCGCGACGAATTCGAATGCCAAGAATGTCATTCCCATCGGTGGAATTCTGACTGAGGCAATCGAGACTGGAAGATGTATTTATTCGATTTATTTTCTATCGATAACAAATCGGGACTTTTTACATTTTTAACGGTATTAGACTTCATATATCGGAGATTTAATTTATTTCCTATTTTCATTTATTCGGGAATTCCTTTGTATTTTCTTTTATTAGATGCGATTTGTGTATGTAGTTTATTATTTCTCCGTCTTTTTCTTATGCAATCTAATTTTTCGAGAAATAGAATTTTACAACCGTTGTGGTCTCAAACATTCTAGTTAGGGTACCTTTACATCTAATCATTTACTTCGTGCGTTAAGATGTACTTTTAATATTTTCCTACTTATTGTATACCTTTTTTTTTTTGTCTTCAGTCATTTGACTGGTTTGATGCAGCTCTCCAAGATTCCCTATCTAGTGCTAGTCGTTTCATTTCAGTATACCCTCTACATCCTACATCCCCAACAATTTGTTTTACATACTCCAAACGTGGCCTGCCTACACATATTTTCCCTTCTACCTGTCCTTCCAATATTAAAGCGACTATTCCAGGATGCCTTAGTATGTGGCCTATAAGTCTGTCTCTTCTTTTAACTATATTTTTCCAAATGCTTCTTTCTTCATCTATTTGCCGCAATACCTCTTCATTTGTCACTTTATCCACCCATCTGATTTTTAACATTCTCCTATAGCACCGCATTTCAAAAGCTTCTAATCTTTTCTTCTCAGATACTCCGATTGTCCAAGTTTCACTTCCATATAAAGCGACACTCCAAACATACACTTTCAAAAATCTTTTCCTGACATTTATATATATGTATACCTATTTAAAAACAATTAATTTTTTATTAAAAGGTATTTATTTAATAACTATTATATTTTTAAAAATATATTTTGTAAATTTGTATAATTTTCAGCCATTTCTTAAAAATTTATGTAAGTTTTATAATTTAAAGCAGTATGGCATTATTTTGTTCGTACGTCCAAACCATTATAACCTGCCCGGTATTTCGTTTAAAAAATCTGATGTGGACACCACATGACTTCCTTGTACGCCTGTTAAATTACATATACACATTTTTTTTAAATGAAAAGTGCATGAAATTTTATTTCATTAATAACTTCTGATATTTTTTCATTTTTTATTTTTATTATTGCACGATTGTAATTTTTTTAACAATCGGAGGTTAATAATTATTAATAAATCAATATATTTAAATTTAAAAAAAAAAGTTAAAAAAAGGAGTGTAGTGGGATTTGAACCGATGTGCCTTTCTCTTGTAAGATATAAATATTTCATTAATGAAAACTTTATTTGGTTATAATTCTGGAACCAATGAAAATAAGTACCACTTATGATATGCTATTGAAAAGTCCTCAATGGGGGCTTATTACTGCAATTAAGAAAAAGTCCAAAATCCAAATTGTTTTGATTTTGTGCGATTTTTGGACACTTTTGGTGCAGTCGATTGCGATCAAAAGGGGAGGTGCACAACTAGATGTTACAACAGTCCTAAATCCAAAATTTCAACATCCTACGGGTAATCGTTTTTGAGTTATGCGAGATACATACGTACGTACGTACAGACGTCACGCCGAAAGTAGTCAAAATGGATATTAATAAATGGATACGTACAAAGAAGTAAAAATGATAATAAAATGTTCCCTTTCCGATCCAGAAGATTTTTTATGGGTTTTGAATAACGTTGTTTAGATAAGAACTGATTAAATTAAGGGAACTTTAGAAGTATTGTACAGTACGTGAGCTGAAAGTTTGCCCCTTTCTAACTGATGTGACTAGCGTACTAGTCATTGTGTTGTTCTGTTCTTTTGTGTACGCATTTTATATGCAAACGTGTCTTGTTATTAGCAATTGGATGATGCCATGTGGTTAGATAGTACAGCAAACTGCGCTCCCCCGTTCCGCCAAAGCCAGCCGACAGTTCGGTTATCAAAAACGACTAAACCTTCAGCTCACTTAATGTATCTTGATATTTGGGTATTTGTTTTATTGGGGATCGCTCTGCTACGGATCTAACCGGTAATTCCATTTTCATTTGGGGGTGTACAAAAATACTGCACCTTTAGAAGTATGTACTTCTAAAGGACTAGGACCTCTGTACCAGTCTGGAAATTGAATTGAAATTCCCAGTTTTAATCTAATATATTAAAATAAATTTTCCTGTACGATTTATCTTTAGTCCTGTCAGTTAACAATGATTTTGAGGTAATTCCGTTCATAATAATAACTGTTATTATTCTTATAAAAACATAATTAAGAGAAAGCCGTAGTGATATTCTATGCGGTAGGTAATGATGACCGAAACTAGCCAAATTTTTAGTAATCTAGAATTAATATTTATCATTTAATAATATAGACTCTGTTTCCCAATATCAGTTAGGCCTAAAAATTGTCATATCGCTTCTCGCTGTGACGGAAATTTCCACAACGCTTTTCCAGTGAAAATACGCTTCCCTTGTTATTTTGAATTCTTTTACTACTCACTGTATACGAGTATTATGAACTGTTTTATTTAAGGACAATCTCTCAAGGACACTGAATAACAATAGATGATTAATCATGTAATACTTTAAAATACATTTTACCTTATTTATTGTCGTATTAAAGATGCTATGTACTGATTTTAACTTTCCTTCAGAACATGATTTTTCTCTTCGAGTTGATTAGTGTAAAATGAATAGTCTACCGTTTACACAAAACAACTGCGTTTCTATCTTCGTCTGACAGTGAACTTTCTATAAACATATGCAACCACTCCTTCTAAGGATACAAACAAAACATTATTATCTTGACATGCCTCACTTCTCAAGATGTTTCAGTCTTTCTCACTTTCTTCACATTATCAAGATAGGTCGAAACAGAAATAGAATTGGTATTACTAAATAAGAAATATTTGAAAATCGGTAATATAAGAAAAAATACCGAAGTAATAACCACACGTTATAAATTAAATTAATAACTAGTTGCTTTGAATAGCGATTTAAAAAAATAATAAATCTCTTTATTCTTATTTTGAATAAGGTATCAAACTATTCGTTTATAACCTATGAGTAACGCTGGGTTTATGCCAATTTCAAAAAAAAATCTTAAAGAATTATTTAATATTCCTGAAGCCTATATATACACTTCCGTTTTAAAGAAACATCCATTAAGAATCATGTGGTTTTCTTAATCCTATTCATTCACTGTAAATAATTAATTTTTTCTTTCAGTTTTTTTGTTGATATAATCGGTTTCCAATTTTTTTGTTCTCTTTTCAGTAGCCGGGGTTTTTTTGTATCGTCGTTATTGTTTTACAAACGGATTTACTATTTTCAGATGTACTAGCTTATAAATATTTACAGTTAGGTTTTTATCAAACAAAAGATTGCTGTACTCGAAAATATGAACATAGTATAAAATAGTAAAAACTTTAGTCGAACGATAAATAAAGATACCAGAGAACGTTTAATATAACAAAACGTTAAAGCTTGATTAAGATCTGATTTTGAGTATTTTTCGTATACTATTTGAATTAAAAAAATAATTTTTTATCACTTGAAATAAGATCTACTTACTAATTATCAATAAATACAAAATTCCGAGAAAAAAACTGACTATGTTCTGATTAAACTGTTTTATTTATGATGAACGTATAATGTATATTGCTGTTTTTTTTATGGAATCAATAAACCTTTTAACGAATATTTGAAAAATGTTCTGTAAAAATTTCAACCTTATAAAAGTTATAGAAACAAAATGGCAGCTTCCAAATAAAAACATCAATTTCAAATGAACTACATTTTTTATTTATTACAAAATAGCTGGTAAAAATAATTAAAATTAGATGAAGTATTGTTAACCCATCGGGTTGGTCTAGTGGTTAACGCGTCTTCCCAAATCAGCTGATTTGGAAAGTCGAGAGTTACAGCGTTCAAGTCCTAGTAAAGCCAGTTATTTTTACACGGTTTTGAATACTAGATCGTGGATACCGGTGTTCTTTGGTGGTTGGGTTTCAATTAACCGCACATCTCAGAAACGGTCGAACTGAGACTGTACAAGGCTATACTTCATTTACACTCATACATGTCATCCGCATTCATCCTCTGAAGTATTATCTAAACGGTAGTTACCGGTGGCTAAACAGGAAAAAGAGAGATGAAGTATTGTTAAACAGCTATTCAAATTGAATAAAACAATTTAATAATTATTAGTCATAATCATGAGTAATTTATCAGTTTTTAATTATTCATGTTCTAATTATTATCTGTTTTTAATCATTTTACCAGCTATTTTGTAATGAATAAAAAATATGGTTCATTTGAAATTGATGTTTTTATTTGGAAGCTGCCATTTTGTTTCTATAAATTCTATAAGGTTGAAATTTTTATAGAACATTTTTGAAATATTCGTTAAAAGGTTTATTGATTCCATACAAAAAACAGCAATATACATTATACGTTCATCATAAATAAAACAGTTTAATCAGAACATATTTTGTTATGAATAAAAAATTTGGTTTATCTGAAAGCCGTCATTTTGTTTCAGTAAATCGTAGAAGGTTAACATTTTCACAAAACATTTTTGGAACCTTCGTTAAATGGCTGTAAAGTTTCAATAGAACCACTGGGGAAATGAGCGATTGATATTAAATACAAAGAATATACCTTTTCGTGGGACACACGATATATATATATATATATATATATATATATATATATATGATACATCATCAATTTGAAACCTTAAAAACATGTATAATTAATTTTTTTAAGCATGACCCGTTGGTATTAATATATAAATTATTTATATAATAGTTTCCAGTTACCAACAATCTTTAATTGTAATGCTCGAGCGCTTTCGGATTATTAATTCATCCTCAGGAAGAATAATGTATTATAAATTATAATTATTTAATTCACGTATCATTAATTTTACTAAATTGAATTTTATAAAAATATAAATATAACAATTGATGGTCAAAAGGTAAAATAAAGCTTAACATTATCCGTCATGTCAATATGAAGGTCTCAATTGTTATGTTTATTAGTATGAAACAGTATTACCAACGTAAGAATCAAAATTATTGTTTAATATTTGTTTGAAAATACATCATTTTCCAATTTCGTTTTTTCATTTATCAAACTTTTATTATTTAAATACGTATAATATTTTTCTATAAAATTTGTTTTATGATAGTTATTGAAATATTTCAGAATGTATTATGGAATGTGTTATATTTATATTTTTATAAAATTCAGTTTAGTATAATTAATGATATGTGAAGTAAATTATTATAATGTATAAAACATCATTGTTTCTGAGGATGGATTAATAATCCGAAACCGCTCGAACATTACTATTAAAGATTGTAAGTGGAAACTATTATATAAATAATTTACATGTATAATTGTACGATGCGCAGGCTATTTTTGTAACCGTCATTCAAAATGATGCGCGTGGTTCATGGTTGTGTACGATGTATGTGTGTGCGCGCGCGCTTGTATTATATATATATATATATATATATATATATATATATATATATATATATATATTATCTCAAATGAAACTTATCTCTATGTAAATAATTAGAATTATTTACGGGAGCCGGGACTCCCGTAAACTCCACTCCGACTCCACTCCGGGAGCCGGAGTGGGGACCCAGGGACGCATAGTGGGGCCTGGTGGATCCTACTCTGGGGCTATGAGACGGGCCGAGACGCGGTAGCCCGTTAGAGTAAATGTCACTCCTCTGGGCTATGTAATTAACAATTAACTTAACTGCAGGATCCAGCCCGGGGGAGAAGAAAAAAAAATTAATAGAAACAATTTTTGAGGAGAATTCTAAAGCTTCATTTATGTTTTCAAAAATTATTCTTATAAACTATTGTAAATGTTATACTATATTTTTGATATCTGTTATTATATTATTTATTTACTATGTCTGTTATAAAATTTATCTAATAAATATGTAATTTTATAACAACAGAAAAAATAATTTTTCGTTATACTGGGGAAGTGCTGGTGTTAAATATTTTAATTCAGGAGGTTAAACGATGTATTTTGACCCTCCTTAAAAATCCCTGTTAAATCTAAGGTAAATTTATTAAACTCATAGTATGATCATTAGAAAATTAATTTAGCTAATATTAATTTATATAAATAAAATGTAATTATATTTTATTTCTTGAATAATTATTTGATGGCAGTAACCTTTCCTTTAAGGTAAATAAAAGTGTAAGCTTTTTACCTGGGAATAGTAGTGACAACTAGAAAAAAATTAACTGGCTTGAGACGTAATTGCAATTTTTAAAATTCTTTACTAATGGAAATAGTTTGTAGTTATTGTTTAATGTCACATTTGTATTTTTAATCATTTATTACTTTTTTTATCACTACTTCTTTAAATGTAGTTGTATTGTAGCTTGTTATCGGAATCCGTTATCATTTCACTTTTTTTTTCTTTTAAAAGTGAATTGTAGAAGTTTTATTTTTAAACAGTAATAGTTTTTATTTAATTTTATTCGTTTCTTTATAATCAATTCAATTATATTTATTCAAATTAAGAATTCGTGTTTTAAAAATTAATTTTAATTGTAGAATTTCATTTAAAGTTGAACTCCGATTCTGAGATTAATACTGGTATGACTGGTATACTTCGATCGAATACCAAAATAAAAAAAATACCTGAAAGAACTCTGGTTATATACCAAAATACACCAATATCTTGGATTTCAAATCTGATTAGAAGTGTGTAATCCTTTTTCTAAATCCTGATATATGTTTTTTTTAATCCTCGTACAAGCAAGCTTGTATTTGAAAAGAAGTTAGATTTTGTTTTTATATTAACAGGAAATTACCTATTTCATGATACAATTTAACTTCAAATAACTTTTCCGGAATACCTTCATTTTACAAGAAGTTGGTGAATTAAAAAGTTATTTATTATATTTACATGTAAGTAGCTAAGAAATAGAATAGATTTTGGTCGGATTTATATATTTTTGGAAGGAATCCTGCAATCAATTCTTAGAAATCTTTTGTCCCCAGCAAGACATCATCGTTATCCTTGTAGTCATTTAAAATTCGATTTCTAGGTAATAAACAAGTAAAATTCACGCGGTGTTAAGTTGACACGAATCAAAAGGAAAGTTGGATGACGTTTCCTTCTGTTTAAACTCCACAGACGAGATATTTCATGTTGACATACCGTTACTTATTCAATGTTTGGTCTCTTTGAATTTTCGGTGGACAATACCCTTCAATCAAAGAAACGTTCAATCGTAACATTCATTTGCTCTTATCCAAAAGAAATTTCTGTCACTTGGTTGATCGATTTTGGTTTCGACAACTGTTGTTTTGTTTGGGCTATTAAAAATACCGTCTTGTTTCCTGAATTTATATCGCTCGAAAATATTTTTATCTTGATCTACTACAGTTAGTAACCGATGATAAGTTATAAGTTCTGTCAATGACATTTGTATTTCTGTTTAAAATATTTTTGGAACTAGTGTAGACTAACAGAATCCATTTTTACTTCCTTGTTCAAAGTAAAGGAAGTAATGCGATCGCGAAAAATTTCGGTTTTCAGATTTCAACGGAAATATCCATTTTGGCAAGTTAAAACGTGACGTCTGTATGTATGTACGTACGTATCTCGCATAACTCAAAAACGATAAGCCGATGATAACGGTAAAAAAATTAGATTTTGGACTTTTTCTTAACTGCAGTAATAAGACGTCATTGAGAGAGCTTTTCAACGATTAGTGTAACTTATTTTCGTTGGTTCCAGAGTTATAGCCAAATAAAATTTTAATTAATGAAATATTTAGATCTTACAAGGGAAAAACACGTCGGTTCGAATCAGAATTCATCTCCTTTTTTTAAATTTTAATATATTGATTTATTAATAATTATTAACTCGTGATTTTAAAAAAACTTTTACAATAAATAATAATAATAATAATGAAAATATGAAAAAAACTATCTGTAGTTATTAGTGAAATAAAATTTTATGTACTTTTAAAAATTTGTATATAAAATTTAATAGGGGTTATGTAATTTAATGTGTATATGTAATAGATATGGTGAAACAGCTGATTATTTAGTATTAATTGAAATTTTAATTTAGAATCGTATTATTTTTGGATTTTCTAGTTTAATTTTATTTAATTATTCTGGAATTTCTGTTTAATCTTGTCTACATTAAAGTTAACTACAGAGTGAATGAAAAATAGACCCTCTCAAGAACAACATACACACTAAGGTATACATGCCCGATCTACATTGCAAAAAATTCTTATGTTTTAGTTCATTACTTCTCTGATATTGTCGGACAATGTTTTCCCTAAGTTGGAGTTGATCATTTCGTTTATTTTTTATTTTTTGTTAGTCATTTAATCGCTCTTTGGTATAATTCTTCTATCTTAATTTGCGTATACGTGCTCTAGTTTATACAAGTTTTCTCTCTTTGTATTCATCATCCTCTTTTTATTCTTTCCTTAGTCTTAACTTTTGCTTCCTCTTTATATTTAGCATCATCTCTTAATGTTTTTATTCTTTCTTTATTTGCAACATTTTCTTCCATTTTATTTTTCTTTGGTTTTAACATTTTCTTCCTCTTTGTATTTATCATTTTTTCTTAATCTTTTTATTCTTTCTTTGGTTTTAAAATTATCTTCCTCTTTATATTTATCATCTTCTCTTAATATTTTTATTCTTCCCTTGTTCTTAACATTTTCTTCCTCTTCATATTCATCTTCTTGTCGTTTTTTGAGATGTATTTCTTCATGTCATCTTTCTTTCTCTTGTCATTGTTTCTTTTTCAGTTTTGATTATCGACCGAATAATCCAATAATAAAAATTGAATATTTTACACCGTAAGGTCAAAATTACCATTTGTAACCGGTATACAGGAGTTCAATAAACGGAATAGTTTAATTATTATTAACTTTTATTTATACAATCAGCAACTCACAAAGATACGAATAATATTGATCTAGTAATACGAGTAGTAAAGGGACTTTTACTCTATCGTAGTATTTTATGTAAGATTGTTGGATTAATAATTATATAAATATTTGATGTTAATAAAAACTAATATTTTAGCGATCGTGTAACTGTCCGTATTAAAGAATTGGAGGATCGTATCTCACTTTCAAATGAAATAAGTTTAAATGAAGTGCAGCAAAGAAATGTGTATATGTAATTTAATAGGCGTACAAGGAAGTCATGTGGTGTCCGTATCAAATTTTTAGATTTATTATTTCAATTTTTATTGCTATTTTAATAACAAACTTCCTTCTGTCAATTTGATCATTCACGATATTTTCGCCATTTTTCGCGACAGATGGGTGCCCACTACGATTATTATCATTATCATCGCTAATGTAATCTTCACGGAAAGACGTGTCAATCATAAACATTGATTTTTTTTCTCGTTAACTTTTTGCATATTCTTTTTCAAGTAAGGTTAATGCTTACGATGATTTTTTTAATAAAAAATATAATTTTATATTGTTTACTGGTTAAGGAGGGATGCTTTGACCTACAATTATGTTCTTATCCGCGTTGCACGAAGGTGTAGTCGGTACTATTACTGGAGAGGAAACAAGTCGCGAAGCGGACTACATTTTCGATAAACACTCCCGTGCAATTATTATGTCATGTGAAATACAATTATTTTTATCCTATGCATCAGTGTACTTATAATTTGATCCGTGCATATATACTTGCAATGAATACAAATATAGGGTGTGTCATGAAGTTCTCCCGAGACTTTCATAACCGATTCTACTCGTGAAAATAAAGGAAAAAGTTTATATCAACATATGTCCTTAAATGCATTGTTTGCGAGTTACGGCTAGTGAAATATTTTGCTCGGATTTACACCCCGGTGAAATGAGGTCGTACTGAAATTTTAAGGACTTAATTAAAGGGCAGAATTAGGAATTTCTTATGGTTTTTGACCTGAAATATCGAATAAAATAGGTCCCAGAACGGTACCTGCAGTAGATTTTGAGAAATTTGGTAAAAACCGATAAATTAGGGGGAAAACCTTGTTTTTTATGTTTGGTGCACAGTAACTTTATTAAACGGGTAATAAACACATAATACTTTTAAATAAAACTTGAAGAGAATTTAATTCGTAACAAAATGATTTAAGTTAAGTTGCATAAACCAAAAAGAAAGTTAGAAAAATCGAATTTTATTTGGAAACGGTACACTAACAGTTCCCTCGTTTTAGTTCTTCAGGTTTGTCCTTAATTTGCTCATCCGCATCTATAATGCGAACAGTTAATTATTCACAAGAATGTATTTTTGTTTTGTATACGATATTTTTCATTCATCCTCAGACGCAAAAATCTAAAATTGTTAGATCAGATCTTGGTGGCCAAAAATGCGGACCTCCACTACCGATCCATTTCTCAGGGAATTGATGATTTAAGTGAGTCGAAACGGTACAAAAGAAATGGGGAGGCGCTCCATTGTGCTGGAATTTGCGTCTCGGCTCTAGAGGAACATCTTCAAACAGTTACGGCAATTTTTCTCGAAGGAAGTGCTAGTAGACCTCAGCAGTTATGCGGCATCAATATACATTGATGCCAAATCTGTATTGAAAATTGTTTTCCAATCTTTCATGAGGATTTACTTCTGCCCGTGTATGCTCATCGCGTAAATTGTTAATGCAATCTTGAGTGAAATTTGCCTCGTCGGTAAGTGAAACATTCTTCTAGAATTGTCGAATTGTATTCCATCAGTTGTAGAATTCTAAGGATAAAACTTGTTTTAAGTGTTCTCCAAACCGTCGAATGCGAAACTCCGATCCGCTTAGAAAGACGTCGTGTACTGACGACTGTACTGCGCTGAAGTGCATCGATAATAATTTCATCAGTAACAGCGTTTTGTTGGACAGATCGTTCCTGGGAGGTACGAATACTAGGTAGCGAACCTGTTTTCCGAAGATTGTAAAAAGTCGTGCTAATTTTTTTTGCGATCTGGATTCCTGCGATTCGAAAAACGTATTTCATATTCTTTTGGAGCAGCTGTTGCATTACTATTATACATATCAAAATAGACACCGCATCACTGTATTCCACTGTTATAAATACGTACGGCATTACTTCTTTGGCAAACCGATCACGTTCAACTAAAATTCACAGAAAACCTTTGCTAACGACATTACAGTTCATATTACCCGATATACTTAATGTACCTTAAGGAATGATTTAAAAAACTAATATAGTAATGCGCATCGTTGATCAGCTGTCATTATTTATCGCCAACTTTGAATAATAATTTTTTCAAATAGTTTATTTATATTTCTGTCATTATTTTTTTTTTTTTGTCTTCAGTGCTTTGACTGGTTTGATGCAGCTCTCCAAGATTCCCTATCTAGTGCTAGTCGTTTCATTTCAGTATACCCTCTACATCCTACATACCCAACAATTTGTTTTACATACTCCAAACGTGGCCTGCCTACACAATTTTTCCCTTGTACCTGTCCTTCCAATATTAAAGCGACTATTCCAGGATGCCTTAGTATGTGGCCTATAAGTCTGTCTCTTCTTTTAACTATATTTTTCCAAATGCTACTTTCTTTATCTATTTGTCGCAACCTCTTCATTTGTCACTTTATCCACCCGTCTGATTTTTAACATTCTCCTATAGCACCGCATTTCAAAAGCTACTAATCCTTTCTTCTCAGATACTCCGATCGTCCAAGTTTCACTTCCATATAAAGCGACACTCCAAACATATACTTTCAAAAATCTTTTCCTGACATTTAAATTAATTTTTGATGTAAACAAATTATATTTCTTACTGAAGGCTCGTTTAGCTTGTGCTATTCGGCATTTTATATCGCTCCTGCTTCGTCCATCTTTAGTAATTTTACTTCCCAAATAACAAAATTCTTCTACCTCCAAAATCTTTTCTACTCCTATTTTCACATTCAGCGGTCCATCTTTGTTATTTCTACTACATTTCATTACTTTTGTTTTGTTCTTGTTTATTTTCGTGCGATAGTTCTTGCGTAGGACTTCATCTATGCCGTTCATTGTTTCTTCTAAATCCTTTTTACTCTCGGCTAGAATTACTATATCATCGGCAAATCGTAGCATCTTTATCTTTTCACCTTGTACTGTTACTCCGAATCTAAATTGTTCTTTAACATCATTAACTGCTAGTTCCATGTAAAGATTAAAAAGTAACGGCGATAGGGAACATCCTTGTCGGACTCCCTTTCTTATTAGGGCTTCTTTCTTATGTTCTTCAATCTGTCATTAATAAAAGTTCTTCTGTCATTAATAAAAATAATAATTATCTAAGAAATTTATATATATAAATTGTGTAATTTCAATTTTTTTTAACAGAGATTTTTTTTATAAATCACCAAAAAAGAATTTGATTTTTGTTTATATTAAATAAATACTTTACTGACAAATGTAGTAAAAATTCGAATTTTTGTAAATTTCCTTTGTTTTATTCAGCTTATCTTACACTATTTATTCGGAATTAAATTTTCTACAAGTTTTGTTTGAAATTTTTACGTGTTTATTATCTATTTAACAACGTTATTGTACGTCAAACATACAAAACAGGGTTTTTTACCCTAATTTACCGTTTTTCACCTCAGATTTCTCATTAACTACTACAGACATGGTTCTGAGACGTATTTTATTCGATTTTTTTAGGTCAAAAACCATGAGAAATCACTTATTTTCTTCCTCAATTAACGTCCTATAAATTTCAGTACTACTCCATTTCACCGGGTTAGCTGAAATCCGTGCGAACTCTTCCACTAGCGTAACTCGCAGACGAAGCGTTTTAGGATATTAGCTGTTGGTTTTTTTTTTATGAACTTCCTTTATTTTCACGGGTAAAATAGGTTATGTAACTCCTGGTAGAATTCGTGATATAAAACAGATGGTTTTTGGCTGTATTTTGTTTTCATTAAATTTATACAATCTTCACTTGGTCTTATCTTGAGTTCCTTTGATACACTGTAATGACTTCAGTCTTCACCCTAAAAGTGTAATCACATAAATTTTCTAAATGACCTGTACTTGAATAAAAATGTTTAAAAAAAGAAAATTAACTATTCCTTATTCTTAAATATAGTAAAAGTAAGGCGATAAAAAGTATTTATAACGATACGATTGTGGCACTTAACATAAATATACACCTTCATTAATTCTACGATAATTTTTATTTGTCATCTTTTGTTTTATATATACGTTACAATATTAATGCTATATAATATCTACATAACAAAATATGTAGCGACCCGAGTTAAATAAAACTTATTTATATTAGATTTTATTACAAAATTAAATAATACAACAAAAAGTAACGCTTTAATATATTAAATATAAAACATAACGAATTACATTTCTTGTGTTGATTGATTGTAAACATTATACACATGTGATAACATATCAGGTCATGTATTCAATATGTGTACATTAATAAAGATAAACAGAATAATTATTAATAAATTATCAAATAGAATCGTTTTAATGTAATTTTGTTTATATGTTACTATGTCATTTTAAAATATTTTATTTTACCGATGATTAATATCTCTTATTTATAAATCAATTAAAGATCGATCGATTATTTTATTGAATATATTTTCTAATATCGACTGTTTATTTCCAAATTATAAGTTATTTTTATCTTTATTTACAACACAACACACGTACTCATAAGTTAAATAAAGATTAACCAATCGGCCTTATAAATCATCGATTATATTATTTTTTATTTGTTCGTTTATGCTATACATGTTTACAAGAAGTTTTAATAAAATTAGAATAGATTATTTCAGCGTATATGTATATTTGAATTCTCCTAATCCAATATATCAGGAAATGGTATACGATATTATTTTTTGAAAAGTTAAAAATCTAATACGTATTTTAATTTTTTTTACATTTGTTAATACAAAGTGGCTCAAGGAAACGAGAAATTTCGAAGTAATTCACACAAAAGTAAAAAAAATTGATTTACAAGTTTTATTATTGAAAACAAAAAAAAATAATAATAAATTCCACGCCATTATGTGTTCTAACATGAAAAATTTCAATTTCTAAAAATAATGTCCGTTTGAACGTAAGCATTCTTGGAAGCGAATGCTTAGATTGTATGGCACTTTGAATCACTTCCACAGATATTACAGCTATTTCTTCTGAAATCCTAGTTTTCAACGCAGTTGTTGTTGTTGGGCGAACGGTGTACATTTTACTTTTGAGGTGGCATCACAAGAAAAAATCTCACACCGACAAATCTAGTGATCTCTTGGGCCAGTGAATGTCGCCAAAATGTGAAATTAAGTGGCTACCAAAGAGCTACCGAACGGCTGCCATTGACGCTGTGGCAGTATGGACCGTGGCTCCATCTTTCTGAAAACAAGGATTATAAAGATCAGGAAATTTTTGAAGTTGTTCTACTACAAAAGTTTCGGTACTTTTCAAGAAGATACCCGCCGAAGAAAGTTGACCTGTAGTTAGTCGCTGTAGTTAGTCACTTAGTTGTAAGATAGCGCCACTAAAAGGCTGTATTTAAATAAGAAAATAAATAAAATTTTAAATATAATCTACCGGGTTAGTCTAGTGGTGATCGCGACTTCGCAAATCCGGCAATACCTATTGTGTCGCCGATACTAACATCTGGTCAACAATGAAAATTGTGTGGTATTTTAAATCTATTTATATATATTCGAAAATTTCATGAAACGGGTGGAAAACAAACTCTGTCCAAATCAATAAGATATGTAATAATCAATACGATAAGGAACCTACAACAAAATCTAAGAAATCGGAAGTGGTATCTTAGTTACAACAGATGCAAATACCGTTTCATCCAAAAATGCTTAGACTGGTACTTTACGTACTAGTTAAGCTGCGCAAACCGATGGAGAAGACGTATATTTTAGATCGCCTTTTAAAAACTCACGGCCACACAGCCATTTGCCTGCCACCATACTGCCCGGATCTAAAACCTCATGGAAATATATGAGCAAACTGTAAAAGGATATGTGAACCACGTTCAAGTTAAATGTCACGATTACGATATGTGAAGAAATCATTTTTAATATAACAGACGATGAGGCATGGGTTCTCCCCCCCCCCTGAAAAAGACCGCGTTTTGGTGGGGCTGTCCCTCCGGGGTGTCCCCGTTAGAGGCATTGGCGTAAATACCGAATCCCGGTTTCTGGGGTGAGACCAGTCTAGCCTGATAACCCTACTGTGGAAGTTAGAGGCAGGCACGGAGGAAAGAGCCAACCGGCGGGTGACCTGTCATGCCGGATATAGCCGGTACGCAGGGAGGCCTGTTTGAGTATATGGACACACCCCTGAGCTGTGCTGTACGTAATTGGAAAGATCCCGCCCAGGGGTAAGGGGAAAATATATATATATATATATATATATATATATATATATATATATTACAGAGAAAGACTGGTCACCGATATGTGAGAATATGAAACAAACTAGAAGATGAATATTTGGAGAAAGAACATTTAGTTGATGATGTTGAAGAAGAATTTGTTATGAATTTACAAGAATTTAATGATGATGACAACGATTATTCTTCTACAAACGAAGACGACTTCGGCGATAGAGATTTAGCAACACCTTTAGAGTAACAGTTTCTCCAGTACGGTAAGTCTAAATAAATATTTTTATGCATTTAGCAATTATTTGTAGTTAAAGTAAAATAAAAACAAGGACAAAAATAAAATACATACAAATTAATACGTGGAGTTAATAAATTTAAATCGTCTATAATAACGTATAAAAAGAAATTTGAAATAAAAAGAAATGAATATGAGCAGCGACGTATGTTTTTTGCCTGATTAATACACTAGATAACAGCTGTTTGCGAGGGACAAACCTTTTGCTCACGTATTGTACTGTACTTGTATTTAATAATTAAATTATTAAGTTTATATAATTTTTAATTAAGTACAGTCTCTGTAATATTTGTTAATTTTATATATTCATTAATTCAGGAAATACCTTTATATGTTGGAATTTAGAAAAAAGAAAAACATAATTACAAAACTAATTTACGTATTGTGGTGAAAAGTTATCGATAATAACTTTTTAATTTATTACATTTATTTATATAATTAATTATCAAGTTGTCATTGAAAGCGATGCAATTAACAGTTTTTTATGTTATTTTTTATAATTTTTATTTAGTAGCAGCTTATTTCTAAGCTACTTGTACCGGGTCATTACTGTAATTTAAAAGAATGTTTTATTTGCTATTTTATGATCTAAAACCTACTTATATAAGGTAATATTTTATCTTGAAGAGAAATATAACATTTATTTTTAGATATAAATATGAATGTTGTCGCCTATAGCCTAGAAAAATCTAGATTTTGAATCTAAAGTGCTATATTAAAAAAAAGAAAAAAATAAGCGCAAGATAAATCTCATAATCCATATATTATAACTTTGTAACGTAATAGTAATACTAATATCGTTGCAATATTTATATAATATTTTATTTTGTGTGCGCGTGTATATGTGTGCGAATGATATATCTGCAATAAATATTTGTCGTTTACTCACTCGTATATTTTATTAGCTTGAATGAGCAAGCAAAACAAGCTTTTTTTAAGTACGGTAAAGTATTAAATTTGTAAGACAAGAAAGAAAGCGTTTGGTTAGCAGCTAGCGGTACTCAATACTGTAACCTGCTTCTGCTTGGGATCTAGCAGTGTTGCCAACCTATACTACCCTATTATTCTGACATCTCCCTAATATAGTTTCAATGACTTAAGATAATATACTGTGTTATTCTTTTAAAGGTAGAGGTTAGTAATATTTTATTTAGTTTTAAAGAAAGATATCCTGTTGCGAAATGAAACCAATCTATAACGGGTATTGAATTTATTCCTTTAGGCGTTAAGAATTCAATTTTAAATTTATTTTATTGGCATTGCATAAAAAATAAATAAATAAGATATGCGATTTATTATTATTTTTTATAATTTATTATTAATTACTGAAATAAATTAATAAGACATATAGATTCTAAAATTTAGTCGTGGGTTTTAATTTTATATTAAGAGATCTTAATTAATTCTTACTTTAACGTCATAGTTACGTTAAAAAGAGACTTCAATCTAATTTGATTTCCCTATTATAAAACATAATATTTTTCTGTTTAAATCTCATTATTGTCTGATTTCGTAATATTTTTATAATATTAAAAAGTAGGTAAATTAAATTGAATCTACATAATTAAATGTAATGTTTACATATTTGAAGTAGAAAAGAATGTTATAATACTGTTCGTTAGGATAAATTTGAATTTGTTCAGCTGTTTGTAATTGCAAAAGTTAGACCATCAGAGCTACGACCTGGTGGGGAGGTTGTGGCGACCGGAAGCATCACAAGGTGGGTGTCTTCCCTTACAGGGTTGGGATAAAATTCCGTCTAAAGCCTTGTTAAACAAGAGTACAACCGATAATAGAATAAGAGATAGGCAAATACCAAGGAGGATTCAGATCCGGAACAAATATTTAATTTAAAATAAGTTTTACAGTACCAGAAAATTAGAAATCCAAAATTAATTATGATATTTATAGATTTAAAAAAGCCTACGATTCCGTACATCGCGAGTTTTTATTTAAAATAGTAGAAGAATTTAAAATAGACCCCAAAAAATTAAAGTTATTAAATAAACACTTACAAAATCCGAAGTTAAATTTCATGGAGACCTTTCTGTACTGTTTAAAACCAAAACAGCCGTCAGACAAGTAGACGGACTTACTTCGATTCTCTTTAACTGCACTCTAAAAAAGTAATTAGAGAATGGAAGAAAGGACTCGAAAAACTAGATATCGAAAATATTAAAATGGGATGTAAAAAAAGGTTTATAAATACAACCTGATTAGTCTTCGAAGACAATATATTGCATTATTTGCAAAAGACATGGACAAGCCTCGAGTCAAAAAAATTAAACGTATGTGCTAATAAAATAGGTTAATAAATTTTTTTTCGAAAAAAAGGCAAACGGTTCTCTTACGATAAAAAAATAAATTACAAACATTAAAACTTCTTGAAAATCAAGAAATTAGAAGAGTATCAAAATTTAAATATTTCGTAGAAATAATAACTCCAAACGCTTTAGAAAAGGAAGCGCTAAAAGAGCGAACGCAGAAATTGGCGTTAGCGTTCAACTTAACACGAAATTTATATAATAGAAAATCGCTTTCGCGTAATGCTAAACTCTGATATTACAAAACAGTGTAATTCTTCCGGAGGCGTTATACGGGGAGTGTATGCAACATTTTTCGGAAAAGTACTTTTTAAAATAGAAAAAAGAATTTTAAGAAACATACACTATGTATACCTGATTATCAGGACGGAATTTATAAACTAAAAAATGAAACAGAAATTTTCTGAAGAACAAGATTACGGGCATTTTTACAGAATGAAAGAAAACAGATAAACAAAACAAATATTTAACTCGTATAACAGTAGAACTATTAATACTAACCGGTTTAAAGAAATTGAAAACGTTCTTAAAACTTTAAAAACCGTCAAAGAAACCTGTTTAAACAGAGAGACCGATGTAGAAAATTAATCGAAGCATCTAACTTTCCAGAGAAGAAAGGTTATGAGGAGTATAGGAAGAAAGTGACCGAGGAAGAAAAACAACAGAATGAAAAAATATTGGGGAAACAAAAGAAATTCCAAACTATTAATTTTGCAAACGTGATCCTTACTGGTGCGAACAAACAAAAAAAAAACAAATCAGGAATGGGTTAAGTATGCCACCCGTAATGAAAAGGATAATAAAAAGAACTCACAACATTTCCCTGGATGGATTAAGGAAAACCGTGATAAAATTTTGACAAAAACAGCATCAGAAAGTACAAATTAATTGTAAAATAAAAAATCTGATGTGGACACCACACGACTTCCTTGTACGCCTATTAAGTTACATTTATAATTTTTTTTTGTTTAATGAAAAAAAACATAACATTTCATTTCATTGATAACTTTTGATATTTTTTCATTGTTATTACATTATTATTTATTGCAAACCTTTTTTACAATAATTATATATAATAATTATTAATAAATCAATATATATAAATTAAAAAAAAAAGGAAATGAAGTCTCATTCGAACAGATGTGCCCTTGTAAGATCCAAATATTTCATTAATTAAAAGTTTACTAGGCTATAACTCTGAAACCAATGAGAATAAGTAGCACTTACGATGATATATTTTTAAAAAGTTCTCAACGAAAACTTATTACTGCATTTAAGAAAACGTCCAAAATCCGATTTTTTTCGGATTTTGGACTTTTGTGGACACTTTTGGTTCAGTCAATTGCAATCAAAAGGGGAGGTGCGTAACTAGATGTTACAACAGTCCTGAATCCAAAATTTCAACATCTACAGAAAAAAAATATAAATTCGAGTTATTAACCCATTAAACCGGAAGTCCGAATCTTGGAGCCACTAGATTATCATCTTTTCCGGAAATTAAAGAAATGTGTAGGCGGAAAACGCGTTCAGACTGACGGTCAATATATCCTAACACCACCGAACTGTCATAGACTACATTTAGGAACTCGCAGCAGTTTTCTTAACTAGAAATTCTCAAGCTCGTTTTTTTTATCTCAAAAATGCTTATATCAAAGGAGATTATATTAAAAAATGCCATATTTTTATTGTAAAAATGGATGCTGTGTTAAATTAAACCGTAATCAGCTTGTCATGAAACGATTCTTACTTACAAATATCACCTCTTAAATAAAATCCCAGATTAAAAGCAAATTTGTGAAGTAAAAAAATATTAATTAAAAAAATATAAATGCTGGCAAAGTATTGAAAAAAAAATTAGTCGGAAATAAATGTTTTAATTATTTTATAACAGGGAGCTTCTGAATGAGGGGAATTATTTTAATGACTCTAATATGCTTTAAAATTAGGATTAAATACATTAGAATCAAAATCCTTATATATTTTTTTAAATTGGTGCCCTCACATTTAAGGAAGTTTTTTTGTGACTTCTATGCTAACAGAAATAAGTTTCAGTCATGATAATTCGGAATTGCCAAAAAAAAAGGATTGATTTTGGGGGCTCCCTTATTCTAGCGAGAGTAATCAGGTAAAATTATTGTTAAAAATAAAGGTAGCCCCAAAGTAGCAATACAAAAAAAAAATTATTCAAAACATTAAAAAAAATGATACCCAGCCATCATTTTAAATAAATTTTAATGTAATTTTTTAATAAAAGGGTGAACATTTTTTATCGATCTTTTTTTTGTAAATGTACGAATTATTTGGAGATAAGAAATTTATCAATACTTTCACATTTTTATTTTTAAACGCAATGGGTATTATACATAGAGCTTTTAAACTCTTAACAAATTAAAAAAATCTGATGTGGACACCACATGACTTCCTTGTACGTTTATTAAATTACATATACACACTTTTAAAAATACATAAAATTTTATTTCATTAATAACTTCTGATATATTTTCTTCTTTTTTTTATTGTTATTACTGAATTAATATTCATCGTATTTTTTTTTACAATTAGAGGTTAATAATTATTAATAAATCAATATATTTAAATAAAAAAAAAAAAGTTAAAAAAAAGGATATGAAGTGAGATTCGAACCGGTGTGCCTTCCCCTTGTGAGATCCAAATATTTCATTAATTAAAATTCTAATTGGGGATAACTGTGGAACCGATGAAAATAAGTACCGCTTATGATATATTGTTGAAATGCTTTCAATAAGAGCTTATTACTGCGGTTAAGTAAAAGTCCAAAAACCTATTTTTTGGATTTTTCATTTACATCCATACATTTCATTCTCTGAAGTAATACCCGACGGTAGTTCCTGAGGCTAAACAGAAAAAGAAAAAAAAAGATAGCGTTTCATTGAGTTTACGTATGTTGTTAATATATATGTTGACAGTATCCACTTTAAAAATTATTCTCTTTGTATAAAAAGTGACCCGAAAGAAAAAGTAATTTGTTACTTGTATTTGAACTTGTCAACGAGAAATCGTTTATTGGTGTTCCTATATCCTGAGTTTCCTTGAAGAATTTTTGTCGGGGTAAATACCCATCGCCTGAGGGTGATACTTCGTTTTTTGAGTTGTATGCCCAATTCTCATTCCTTTATCCGTACTTCCTTCCTGTCCACCAACAAGAAATTTTATTTCGGATCCGTTTGCTGAAAAAAAATGTTTATCCTATCATTGTCATTTTAATTGGGGTTAAAACGGACCTACCTATCAATTTTTCTAAAATAGAAAACATTTATTATATTGTTTTAAAAAAATTTAATGAAATTTTTTTTTAAGTATGGTGTCACATTTTTATGATTGCACTGTATATCTTTGCATAAGATTAATTTTTTTTTGTACTTTTGCAACTTTTTATTGGAAAAACTAATCAGTTTTAAACTTTGTTATTTTTTGTTTGCGAGGTAGTGAAGGTAAAAGTAATTCTAAACTTTTTATCAATTGGGAGGAGATAAATTTTAAGCAAATGCTAATTTCATGCTAATTCCGGTAAAGTTCAGCAACTTAGTTTTTTTTTTTTTTTATAAATATATATTAACTTCATACATTATTTATAAATAACTTGAACCAATTTATATTAATACATATTCCCCCTTCCCTCTTTTTATACAAAATATATAACATTACGTAATATTTTTAATCGTTAATTAGAAGTTTGTTATTTTATCCAATAGGGATTTGAGATTTTATACTTACGTGAAGTAAAATGGCTGTCAAAAAAGTACAGGTAAAAATTATGGAGAATAAATTACCTGGAAGTAAAAAGATAGGTTAGGATGATTATAGATTACTGTCTCGTGTTGAACTAGGTTACGGTGACAGGGCAAATTAAACTACACTTCTTTCTTTAATATTATTAAATTTAATACGATTATTTAAAAGTAGCGTAACAGTCTCACGGTAACGTGATGTTTCTTTATTACTTTGAATGAAGGTAATAAAAATGAGAAAACATAAATTTTAAAAATTAATGGTTTTGAAAGTATTGTAAAGTTAATTTAAGGTGTACGAACTGATTAGCTGAAGGAAACATTGCTTCTTGGAAAATGATCTTATGTTATATTAATCTAAAATTACTGATCTGTCTTAAAACATCTGTACATCTTGTTTCTGGTCTTCCAAAACGATTCCGTTCAGCAGGTTGATACTTTACAACCTAAAAAACAAGGACATCTTAACTTTTATCTGCCGTATTCTTTTGTTCGGTTTATTAATGGAAAGGGATTGTCAAATATCTATTTAATTGTTAATTTCTCCGCTATTTTAAAATATATTATCCTAAAAAAAATATCATATTTTAAAGTCGAAAAAAAATCGGGTGGGGCTGTATTGGGGCGCACGGCCGAGGTTTAACGTGAACCTTTACAGACCTTGGATGAAATTCGTCCGAGCTACAGACCGACCAACTTATCTGTACACTTAAATGGGAGAGCCACCATCGTATTTAAAAAAAAAAACTGAAAGTTTCCAACGGAAAATTTTAGTTTCTTTATTTGATCAACTCTACAGATAAATTGGTCGATCTGAATGCAGCGAATCACTTTTAGTATATTGTGTTGAAATAAAAACGAGTCATTAACCGCGTACTAAATTTAATTTCAACATAAAACACACACACTAAATGGTACATGACATTTATTTCGACTAATATTCGACAACAATTTTTTTTCAACATTGGTGTGTGATATGAGAAGTAAAGGAGATAAAGCATAATAGACAGCGGTATAGTTGCTCACGCCGTCAGCATCGTTCACTGCGCGCGCCGTGTCAGCCTTGCGACGCTCCCGAAACAGTTTCGCTGGCTCGGCACCGGACAATGAGGTACCTGTGCGTGGCTTATAACCTCCCTTTTCCAACGATATGGGTAATTTATATTTCCGGCTGGCTTTTTGCGCAGGCTACCGACATTGAATTTTTATACTTTTTTACATGTTTTCTTTAAATTTTTACACGTAAATATTGTCCAAAATACACTTATTATTACTTAAATCGATCTATCTCGACAAAAATTCTAACAAAACACACACGAATCACTGCGCTATCACGTTTGGGTCGTGATCGACACTGAATGGAAATGAGCAAGAACGCCAGTTTTGGTCGATCTGCGCTGTCCCCCCATCCCCGCCAGCCCACTCGCCAGTGACGCAAACTTAAAGTTGTATCGACGAACTGACCGTATGAGTTATAAAATGACATAGCATTTAAGTCTCTGAGATTAATAGTTAAGGAGTTATTAAGGCAGGATTATGTAGAACTTTTCGTTACCGCTATAAATTTCTGTTCTGGTACCCGTATGTTTCTGTGTGATTTTAAAGACGTTTCACGTCAAAATTATTTACAACCCCTAACTTAAGGACGGGATTAAAATAGGAAATTAGTAATTCGTAAGGAAAGCTGTATGTAAAGAAATTACTGTTGCTAAAAGATCTCCGAAGCATATTGGTAGTGTCTCTGTCTTTCACTCAGGGTTCCATGTTCAAATAACACTGAGGAACAAAATACAATTTTTTTTTGTCTCGGGAAGAAAAAAATGTGATTCTGAGAGTACGTTTTCTCCTGAATTTCAAATATAATATCGGTATTTTGCCATCACGCAAGGTTTCAAAGAGATAGGTATTTATAATCTCAAACATTTTAATACTTCATTCTTAACTACACAATATTCAAACTTTTGACTCGCCTAGAAAGTAAGAAATGACTATTTTCTGCTATATTTCGCATGTGGAGCATCCCTCTTGATAGTCTAACAATCATCGGCCAGCATATTAGGAATCCATTTGCCTTGATACCTTCGTGTATAGCGAAATCTCCTGATGAAAGTGTTCCCCGTGCTCATCGCTCACTGCGCTAAGATTTTCCGGGAAGAAATCTAGGTGCTGCGAGTGCAGGAAGTGTACTTTTAAGGACGTATTACAACCTAAATTTTTATAAGATATTATAAGATCGTCGATAATATCACGATAATTTTTCGCCTTTCGATTTCCCAAAAAAACTGTTACAATAAATAGTTTTGCCTGAGCTACAAAATAATCCTTTGTTTGAAAATATTAATTTAATTTGCCAAGAAGATGGTACTCCACCGTATTACAATTTATCGGTAAAATAATGATTTGGCAACAATTTTGAGAATAGATCGGAAGACGTGGTACAACTGACTGGCCGCCAAGATTATCCGATCTTACACAGTTAGACTTATCAGTTTGGGGAATTTTGAAAAATAATGTTTTCTCTTATAAGCCTAGAAATTTTCAACAGTTGAGATAAATAATCGAAGATAAATTTAAAGCGTTAAACGCAAACAAATATTTGTGTAAAACATTCATTACAAGTATAAAAAATCGCTGTGAAAAATATACTGAAGTACATAGGCAACTGATAAGGTTTTAAAAAAAATTATAATAAATTTTAATACGAATAAAAAATATATTGTTGATTTAATAACACAGGTATTGTTTTCAGTTTTTGAAATATCGTATTTCTAGGTCAAGCGACTTTTGCGACACTATATCCTCAACTATTTTTCGAGAAATGTTTTTCATTAATTTATCACAGTATTTCAAGATCTGGTTGAAGAAATTTTCATTTATGTTTTTTGATCGGTTTTCTAATTTATTTATTTAGTAGGTTTTGGTAGCTGAAGAAGGTT
The DNA here is from genome assembly GCF_047948215.1 of Lycorma delicatula. Classification (NCBI taxonomy): domain Eukaryota; kingdom Metazoa; phylum Arthropoda; class Insecta; order Hemiptera; family Fulgoridae; genus Lycorma; species Lycorma delicatula. The sequence goes on along the minus strand of NC_134461.1, from coordinate 141,433,117 downwards.
TTATCCTTTTTAAACGAGAAAGATGACTTGTTTTATTATACAGTATCCTTTAAAGTTGAGCCCAAAACTCTAGGAAGTGATTCAACTTAATATACTGAAGAAAAAATGTCCAGTGAACATAGGCCCGAAAACGCATATTTTTCTGTCTGTCGGCCATTTAGTGTTTTTAAGAAAATTTTTTTTTTTAAGAACGGTTGGATATAACTCAAGAAAATTTTGTACTTTATTTTCACCTAACATTTTTTAATAGGAAGAAAAATAATGATACTCTTCTTTTGACAAATTTTAAAATGGCGGTCGTTTCAATTTTTCAATCTTAAATAGCTTAGGAATTATTAAATTTATCAAATCGTGTTATATTATAAAAACTATGAAGCATTTTTTTTTTGTAAAGAAAACGACACCTTAGTCGTAAATATCCGACGACAAACAATAGAGTTATTGCAAAAAGTAGGCTTAAACCGATATGGCGGCCATCTGTTTTTTTTATTATCGTGACCTCACTTGATAAATAAATCAAATTTTCTGATTAAAATTGCTAATTAATTTTAATCAGAAGCCACGATAATAATAAAAAAAAAATATCGGCTGAGACCTACCTTTTGCTATAACTCTGTTGTTTGTCGTCGGATTTTTACCACTACGGTGTCATTTTGTTCACAAAAAAATGCTTCATAATTTTAATAATATAATACGATTTGAAAAATTTAATAATTCCTAAGATATTTAAGATTAAAAAATTGAAACGAACCGCCATTTCGAAATTTGTCAACGAAGATTATCTATCGTTCCTATTAAAAAATGTTAGTTTAAATTAAAGTGTAAAATTTTATTGTGTTGTTCTTCAACCGTTCTTGAAAAATAATTTAAAAAAAAAAAAAACACAAAATTGCGGACAGACAGAAAAATATGTGTTTTCCGAACTACGTTCACTGGCCATTTTTTCTTCAGTAGAATAACTTCCTAGTAGTTTGGCATCGCCTTTAAAGGACATTCTGTATATTTCTGAAATCCAAAAAATTATTTTAATTAACCCAAGATATTAAAAACAAAAAATCTGTTGAATAAAATGTAAGTACGAGTATAATCTGTTCGAATGTGATAAACGTATGATTTATAGAAAAAAATTATTTCTGAATAAAATTTTTAAAGTACCAAAATAGGTAAATAAATTCTTTTTATTTCCTTAATGAAACGGATATTAAATAATATTTTTATCGCACAGTCTCCTCCAGGTGCATTATAAAGTATTATTAATCTATTAAAAAAATTTTATAAAATAAATACTATAAATTGATGGTTCAATGAACCATAATAGAATGCACTTGATACTAAATTACGATTAAGGTCAATCTTTTATAGGAATAAGTGAAAGAAAATGATACCGGATATTGTTGTTATAGTACGAAGTTATATAAATAAATTTTAAAACTCGTATCTGTGACGTAGTAATTAAATAACAAGTTGATTCGTGTAAAGATATCCCTATTAATACACAAACTCATTCACCTTTTTTTTCTTTCTTGTCGCGTGTTAGGTTATATGATATTCCTAAATAGAGAAAAGGAAGGCAAACGTTAAGAGAGTGTTAGCGTGACCACAATGTAGGCTAATATATTTAGATGATACGGAAATTTTATATTATTTCTTTTAAGTGTCATACCGGTAAATTATAATAAATTATCGTTGTTATTATTATATTAATTTTATATTTACTAAGAAATGAGGCTATCACTACAAAGTTTTTTATTTATATTTTGTTACACTTACAAAATAAAGTTGTTTTTTTCTCTAGTAAAGATTTTATCTTTGTACTTATCATCATAATTTTATTTATAATTTTTTAACTTATTTATGTTTAATGTAGGTGGTCCTATATTTTTTGTAATTTAAAAAGAAAATATACATTTTGCAAGTTGACTGGTAAAGTAAAACCTTTTATTCATTATTATATAACGGTTCTGATAATTATTTATTTTCGTTATTTTTAATTAACACAGAAAAATAGTGAAAGACATTAAGTAATTTATATTAAAAAATCTGATACGGACACCACATGACTTCCTAGTACGGCTATTAAATTACATATACACATTTTTAAAACTACAAAAAATTTTATGTTACTAATAACTTCAGATATAAACATTTTTTTTAATCGTTATTAATTATTATTTATTGTAATTGTTTTTACAATCGCAGGTTAATAAAATTGTTAATAAATCATTATATTTAAATTTTTAAAAAAAGTAAAAAATTGAAATGAAGAATTAGAACAGAGAGGTTAAAATTATTAATAAATCAATATATTCAAATTTAAAAATAGTTGAAAAAAGAGAGATGAAGTCTGATTCGAACCGATCTACCTTCCCCTTGTAAGACCAAAATATTTCATTAATTAAAATTTTATTTGGCTATAACTCTGGTACCAATGAAAATAAGAACCACTTATGATATATTGTTGAAAAGCTGTCAATGAGGGCTTTTTACTGAACTTAATAGAAAGTCCAAAATCCAAATATTTTGGATTTTGGGCTTTTTTTGGATATTTTTGGTCACGCCTATCGCATTCAAAAGGGGAGGTGTACAACTAGATTTACAACAAATCCAAAATTTCAACATCCTACGACTGCATTCTATAAATTAATTTATAGGATTGCAATTTTTGAAATGAAAACTTCCTTAGGCGCATTGTGTCAGAAGTTTTTGTACATACGAATTACATTGGAACATGGGGAAAAAATCGCTGACTCGTAATCAAAATCTGTAACGTAACGCAAGACGCTAAGCATATATATTTATATGAAAGAGAAAAAGGCATAGAACGAGAATATATACACGCATATATGAGTGTATAGTATAATATGTAGTAGCAGTGGATAAGAGGTGGGAGAAAAAAATTCCGGTGATTCACAATAATTCTCTCTCTCTATCGCTCATAATAATGGAGAAAAAAAATTGTTTAAATCCAGTGTAAGTGTAACATATAATATTTACTGAGTTTGGGTAACATATGTGAAGATTTTCAACACCTAATTTATATGCGTTAAAAATCATTAACTTTGAAAGTATTGTCGATAAAGATAGCTGTTTATTGTTAAAAAATTACTTTATATGAAATATTTGGTCCTGCAATTCCGTGGGGACGAATTTCGCTCGCGCTAGTATCTCGAGAACGGTGGCCGCTAGACGCATGTGACTACGACCTATCGTTCCAGTTGTTCGCAAAGTATTCTTTTAGGTTAAGCCATTCAAAATCGCGTTAAAAGTGTCCTAAGACGCACCGTTTTCGAGATACGCTTCTTTTTTTTATTTACCGAAACATATGGCTGAGAAATCCCGTTTCTTATGTAAAATATAAATAAAATAACATTAGCTGTCAATAATTAGCTATCACAACTATAAAAAATTAAAAATCCATACCCGCTTTCGCTGAAAGTAATGATGAATGATTGATTCAGAACATCATTATAAATTTACAGCGCCGACGCAAAAACTCCTGTTTCCTGTTTGGTGGCTGCACCATAAACCAGATTATTTACTTACGGAACTATTTGAAGTTCCTGTTGTAGTTATCCCTCCTTAAATATGAATTCAGTAATTAAATATTCTTCCCTTTTGAAATAGGTAATTTCTTGTGTTTTTACTTCCTTGTTCGAAGTAAAGGAAGTATTGTGATTACGAATAATTTCTGTTTTCAGATTTCAACGGAAATATCCATTTTTACCATCCTTAAATCCATTTTGACTAGTTTCGATGTGATATCTGACGTAGTATGTATCTTGTGTAACTCAAAAACGATTAGCCGTAGGATGTTGAAATTTTGGATTTAGAATTGTTGTAACATTGGTTGTGCACCTCCGCTTTTGATTGCAATCGACTGAACCAAAAGTATCCAAATAAGCCCAAAATCCTAACAAATTTGGGTTTTGGACTTTTTCTTAACTGCAGTAATAATCTCGTAACATAAGTGATACTTATTTTCATTGGTTCCAGAGTTAGAGCCAAATAAAATTTTAATTAATGAAATATTTTGAACGTACAAGGGGGAGGCACATCGGTTCGAATCCGACTTCATTTCCTTATTTTTTTAAACTATTTTTTAAATTTAAATATATTGATTTGTTAATAGTTTTAACCTCTCATTGTAAAAAAATCCTCTATAAATAAAAACTAATATCGTTACTAAAAAAAGAAAACTAATATAAAGATAATTCTGTAAATGTTATTTACTTTTACTGAATTATTACCAGTGGATGTGCTTAAACGAAGGCGTGATATTTGTAACGTCCTTCACTATAATTCCTGTTTTTGGTTATCTGAGTTAGGTGTGGTTCATATTATCTCGGGTAGACTGGAGCTTTAGTGTAATTGAGGTGTGCAGGATTTAACAGGTATTTTGTGATAAAAGGCTTAACGCCTAATAAATGAAAAGGGAGAATCGAATCAAAACAGAGAGGTAAATATGTGATAGGTTACATTGTACTATAAAATAAATCTATTTTATGTATACGATATGTATACCGTGTGTACCAGGAAGAGATAGGTATAAGCTTTTGGTTTAGTATCGCTCGCCCTTTCTCCGCATCGATTCTATTGAAAATTTACAGACCTTTTAACGAAGGTTGGAAAAATTTTCTTTGAAATTTTAACCCTCTAGCATTTATAGAAACAAAATTGATGATGTATTGTTGAAGAGCTGTTCGAATTGAATAAAACAAGTTAATAATTATTCATATCCATGACTAATTATCTAACTGTTTTTAATTATTTTAATTCTTATTATCGTCTATTTTAATAATTTTTACCAGCTATTTTGTAATGAATAAAAAATGTGGTTTATCAGAATTTGATGTTTTTATTTGAAAGCCGCCATTTTGTTTTTATAAATCTTAGAACATTGAAATTTTCACAGAAAAGTTTTAGTACCTTCGTTAGAAGGTGTGTAAATATTCAATAGAATCAGTGGAGAAATGGGCGAGTGATAGTAAATCAAAAACGTATACCTCTTCGTGGGACACACGGTGTATGAACAGCAAGTTAACTAAACAGGATTTGTATATTTTGTAATTTTTCTTTTAAGACCGTTCTTTAAAGATATTAAAAATTGTTTAATTACAAGAACAGATATTGAATTTGTGGGTACCGTTGAATTAAAATGTTGAATAAACGGTTTAATAAAACTATTTCACTGACGATGATAGTATAGTAACTGAAAATGACGTTTTTCCCACTCTGCGTTTTTCTTAAAACAATATAGAAAATTTTAGTACATTTATATGCTTTTTTGTTTTTAGAAAAAAATGAGCTAGAAGTGCTTTCGGGTTTTAAAGATAATGAGATCTAAAATTTGGCGAAGTGAAACGTATCACAAAATTTCAGTTTCAAATCATTTCTTTTCAATCTTCCTTTGTCTAGACCATACATAGCCAACATACGGCCCGCGGGCCGGTTGCGGTCCGCGTAATGAATTTATGCGGCCCGCGAAACTTTTTCAATATTAGCTTTTTTTTATATGCAATTCAATAATGGAAAATACGGAACTTTAAAAAAAAGTTGCCAAGAAATATTTAGTAACCTTCAGCTCAACTTATATTTTTAGAACAAACTTTTTCTTCAATGAATCTAAATAAAAGTACAACAAATTCCATAATAAAATTTTATTTATTTAAATGAATCGTTTTAGTCTTTAACATTTCTTTAGTTTTAATATTTCGTTCGGCCCGTGAAAAAAGTGTTTTTTTGTTTCAATTCGGCCCGGAGGCAAAAACTGTTGGCCACGCCTGGTCTAGACTCTAGACTATGATAATGCTTCGAACATTCTATAAATCATACCAGATGAAAATATTATGTATTTTTAAGTATATAATAATGTACTGAGAATGGAGAGATCCTATTGTTGGGTGGGGATGAAGGAGATAATTTTTTTTTAAACCTCCGGTACCATCGTTAGGTATTGCTTCAGAGGATAAGATGAATTAAAATTTGGGAACTTAGGTTAATATAAGTTGGGCATGGCATAACCGGGTCCAAGGTTGCTGCCCGGGGGATTTGAGGCGATGGCGCCTCCCGCAGCTGTGTTTATGCTTAAGTGGGGGTCCAGCTCTGGGAGGCGGGACAAAAGAAAAGACAAAAAAAAATAATTCCCATTTAAGACAATAATAATATGACTATGAATTCTACATATCAAAGAAAAATACTTAAAACATTTTAATAAAGTCTATAACCCACCGGGTTAGTCTAATGGTAAACTCGTCGTCGTAAATCAGCTGATTTCGAAGTCGAAGTTCTCAGGTTCATATCTTAATAAAGGTAGTTGCTTTTATTCGGATTTGAATACTAGGTCGTGGATGCCGATGTTCTTTGGTGGTTGGGTTTCAATTAACCACATATCTCAGGATGTGGTTAATTGAAACCAGGCCTGAGTTGTTTAAGACTACACATTTACCATTACAGTTACATTACACCGATAAGTCGCTGACTAATTGTTGATGCGACTATAAATGAAAGTATTAAAAAAAATTCTGGACGTTATTAATAACAATAACAGATAAAAAAGTTAACTTCGACTTAAATATGTCGTTTAGATATATATATATATATATATATATATATATATATATACAAAGACAATTCTGTGTCCAATTTAAATACTTCAACTTGTTTCTCTTTTAATAAACAATAAAACTTTATTCTTATAGAAAATTGTTTTAATTAAACTGCAGTTATTGTTTTATGATTTTATAAATATTAAAAATAGAGTTAAGAATTAAAAATTACATCTGTTTAAATAAGTTACACACACAATTACATATGTAGCTTTTTTTTGTTCATTAAATAAACTTTACTTTTGTATGAAATACTTTTCTTGATACACAAACGTATTATACCCATACACATTCGCGTGTACCACATACATAAAAATATTTGAATGGTGTATCACACATAGTAATTCGTTTAATAATAACGTAACCTTGGAATCCGTTAACCACAACCTAAAATTAAAATGAGATGTATAACTATTTGACAGAGAGCGTTTTACGTGGGAAAGTGACGAACTAATTATATTGAATTGTTAATTTTCCCATGATAAAACTAGAATTTGACAATTGATGGTAATAATAGAGTTTGTTTTCTTTTGCAATTAGTATTTAAATAATGAAAAAAAAATTACTTGAATAAAATTTATTAAAAATTTATGTTCTAATTATTAATTATATTCTATATTTAAACGGAAATTAAGCCCTTTTTATATTTTTTTGTTTTATTGTTCTACCGGGCAAGAAACTTAAAATTCAACTGATACGACAAAGCAGTGTTGCGACATTTGTGAATGAAATTACATATTTTATTAAATATTATGAATGAAACGTAAATTATATATTTACAATTGCAAAAGTTTACATATTTATCGTATTTTTTCTGTTCAAAGTGAGCGCTCTGCGCAGCGATTCATTTTTGTGCTCCAATGATAATATTGAGAGTCTCCTGACGCAAAACGTTGTTATCAATGCTGTAGATTTCTTGTTGGATGTTCACCCTTAAGGTCATCGATAATATGGACATTTGGTTCATAAACTCTATCCCTCAAATAATCCCAAATGAAAAAATCCTAATTAGACAAATCTGGAGAACGTGGAGGTTATACCCCGCGGCAGACGGTTATTTCTTCTATAAAAACCGCGTGAAAGCGTACTAGTGAATCGTTGATATATGATACTTTGCTACTTCTTGGAAGGAGCCTACTCTTTTTACACGACTGACCAAAAATGAATGTAATGTATTTAGGTGTACGAGGTGTGTGAGAAAAGTACTGAGACTGACGTTTTACTTACCAAAGTTTTTATTTTTTTCAAACAACAATATTATTCCCTTTAAAGTAGTTCCTTTGGGCAGCTATACACCGGCGGAGTCGTTGTTCCCACTCCTGGTAGCAGCACTGAAACGCTTTTAACTGGTCGGTCACAGTCTTTCGAATGTTCTCCAGAATTCCAAAATGACATCCTTTTAAGACATATTTCAATTTCGGGAAAAGGAAAAAGTCACAAGGACTGAAATCAGGTGAATAGGAGGATTGAGGAACCGTAGGAATGCGTTTTGAGGTCAAAAATTCCGTCATGGAAATGAGGTGTGACGCGGGGAATTGTCACAAACCTTTCGCATGTCCAAATCGTCTGTAAAAATTTGATGTACGATGAAAGTGTTTAAATTTAACTGTTCACTCATCATCCCTGTTGTTAAACGACAGTCTGATCTCACAAGAACCCTCACACGCTCAACGTTTTCGTCAGATTTTAAAGTTGAAGGTCTCCCTGAGCGAGGTTGGTCTTAAACGTGTTCTTGGCCTTCCAAAAATGATTTATGCCAGCGGAAAACTTGTGCTCCCCATAGGCCTTTTTCAACTTTTCAAAGGCCACACTCGCAGATTCCCCAAGTTTAACACAAAACTGATCGCACAACGTCGCTCTATATTCCGATGCTCCATTTTCGTAACGCAACAGAAACACAACTTCACTGATGGCGCTGTCTAAAATAATGTGCTGGCTGAACGGAGTTGAAACTCGTACTGAGCATGTGGAAGGGATGAACAAACCGGTCTAGCACAGACCGGTAGACACAGCGTTACCAGATCGCTTGCCGTTTACTTTTCTCACGCACCTCGTATGTAAATTTGTTCCACCGTTGCAGTTCAACAGCTGAACTGATTTAGATGTATGACCCTCCGTTGGAATCCTTACGTTACCGGGAGTGTTAAAAGTTCTATATATATATATATATATATATATATATATATTTATAATTATTATTTTTTTTAAATAAATTTAAAAATAAAATGAAATAAAATTATACTAAATATAAAATTGTCACCCGGACGCTCTTTAATTATCCCATATTAAAGAGTAATGTTTGTTAGCAGTGTTTTTTTATGGCAGTCGTGTTTTTTCAATTTTTATCCCTTGTTTCTCGTTTGGTTAATTGAGCGTAGAATTCTTAATAAAAAATTATGGTAAAAAAAAAATGGAGGCTTCTTTATTATGCCTCTTATGCCTCACTATAAGATTTCAAGAAACAGCACACCGTGCACAGATTTTCCCGTCGTGAACTGGGAAACATAAGGTGAGGTTTTTCACTCATCCGTTTATTTGTATTATTCGAATTAACTTTCCCGGATAAATGAACTTCAAAATGATTTTACAATTATTTTAAGAAGCCAATAGCAATAATTAAGACGTTCGGTATGTCTGTTCACTTAATGTATTGCACCATACGGTTTCAAATTTAAATCACGAGAATCTTACGAGAATATATGTATTTTACACCACTTAGTTGTGATAACGTATGTATAAATTTTTTCAGACTGATAGAAGTTCTTCTTTGAATATCGGCTAAGGCCTAACGGAAGGTCGCGTTTTTCGTTTGAAACCGACTTCGTTTTACGCCATCTTTTAAACGAATCATTTATGCTCCTCTTTGCTGGAATATTGGCATTCGGAAATTTTTCCTTGAATATCTGACGCGTTTCTTTAATGATTTCAGACTGGCATAAGCTTCCGCTGTAAAAACCCTTTTCTCGATGAATAAGACATTTTAGAAAATCAAACTTCCAAAACTCTATCGCACTGAAGCATGAACAGTTTCAGTGATAACAGTAAACGAGAGTAGTAACATATGCATCCATTACTGGGGCTAGTAGCAGCGTTAAAGGGGAACTCAAATAATTGCTGTTAGAGCCGAGTTCAGTTTTAAGTTGCTCAGCTGATATTATTAAAACATAAAACAAAATACATTTTACAATTAATTATACAGTATTATTTTATTTAATTCCGGCCAATTTTTTTACGATAATTTTTATCATGTTATACTTTTTTTTTATTAGTAATATACATTCTAATTCATAATATCCTGCTTGACTGAATGCTTTTTTTTGCTCACCAAGCGACAAAAAACACATAAATGTGAAGGAATGGTAATTATTTATGTAGTATGTATATATATATATATATCTTTGTAGCCCTATAATCTAAAGTTATAAAAAAAAATATATATTCGGAGTTATAAAAGAATATAAAATTAACAAAAATGGAAAGATAGTTAGAAGTTATTTTATTTTTATAGATACTGAACTATTTCTGTAACGGTTAGTAATTATTAGATACGTTGTTTAACATGCGGAAAATAATATCTCTGTCTTATCTGGTCAATCCAGAAATTAAGCCAGTACAAACAAGGAAGTTTCGGTTTGTAATTTCTAACGGTTAATTTTTTTTTTAATAAACCAGTGGTTCCTAATTTACCAAAATTCTTAGCGGATGAATCCGATTATCAAAGTATTTTTCTTTTTTTTTTCTTTTGTCTGGATTAATTGATTTGGAATAACAATGAACGATTTAATTACAGTTATAGTTTTTTCCCTGCTCTAGCGATGTTTGCTGCTATAGTTATAACGGGAAAGTATATATTGTAGATCGATCAAAAAAGAATCTAAAAAAATGTTTTTTTTTTTTAATTTGTAAGGTGAGCTTTGTGCTTTAATAAAAAAAAAGTAAATGTAAATAAAAGGTAAATTATGTGCGAAAAACATTTTTTATTCCAACGCTCCCAGAAGCAATAAATCTATTTTTGTCAGACGAATGTTTGTGCATATATATTGTCCTGTATTTAGTCTTTAACTCTGGGCCCAATTGACCGATCTTATTCAAACTTGGTAGACAGATACTATCTTCAGTAGAAGGGAAGAATAAAAGAAAGAGGTGGAAGTATTTTGGCCGAAATAAAATCTTAAATCTTTAGCGGAGCAGTTAAGCAAAAACGTGTTTTTCTTGCAAAAGTTGTAAATTTTTTTATCAAGATCACGAATTATTAAAAATTTTTATTTAATATTCACCCTCTCCCCAAAAAATGAAATTATCCTTTATTTGTTAGCTATTTCTTTCTTCAGAAAAGAAATTAATGAGAGTTTTTTGTATCTATAAAAAAAATCAGTAGGCTTTCAAACTAGTATAAACATTTTTTTTGCTTTTCCCACTCCGCTGATTTGTTTCCATAGTTCGGTAGAGTGTGGGACGGGCAAAAAATGTTTTTTAATCTTTAAAAAAATTTCTTAAATCTATTTTATATGGTTCTATGGTTTAAATCGTAATAAAAATTAGTTACTTTTATATGGATTTGAATACCAGACGGACGATGGATATCGTTGTACTTTGGTGGTTGGGGTTTAATTAACCATACATCTTAGGAATGGTCGGTTTGAGTTTGTACAAGACTACACCTCATTTACAAGCCATACTTATCATCCTCATCTCACTGGGCCTTTGGTGGGGGGGGGGGGGTGCTTATTGTACTCTAATTATTATAAATCACCGATGTAAATGTATAGTGAGGCATTTACATCAGTGGCATCCCAAAGAAGCCTGGCTTATTACTATGAGATGTAAAAGGTTAAGGACAAAAGCCGTCTTCCGTTAAAGCCCATCAGGGTTAGGAACGGGGGGGGGGGTGTGGTATAGCGACTGAGAGCGTCTTCCCCTACGACGGAGATGTGATGTACCCAAGTTAAACAGATTGCAACGTACACATTAGGAATAAAAAAATATATATATATTTTAAAAATAAATCTATCTCGCAATTAAAATGTTGCATTTAAAATGTGAAAATCTTAATCTTTTCATAGCCTATATACTCTTTAGTATTTCTTGAAAAAAAATCTGATGTGGACAACTCACGACTTCCTTGTACGCGTATTAAATTACACTTACACATTTTTTTAAAATGAAAAGTACATAAAATTTTATTTCATTAAAAACTTCTGATATTTATTCATTTTTGTTTTTTTTTTAATTATTATTCATCGTAAAAATTACTTTATAATAATAAATAATGAATCAATATATTTAAATTAAAAAAAAAAGTTAAAAAAAGAAGATGAAGTCTGATTTGAACCGATGTGCCTTTCCCTAAGATCCAAATATTTCATTAATTAAACTTTTATTTGGCTATAACACCGGAACCAATGAAAATAAGTACCACTTATGATATATAGTTTAAAAGCACTCAATGAGGGCGTGTTATTGCAGTTAAGAAAAAATCCAAAATCCAAATTGTTTTTTTTATTTTGGGCTTTTTTGGCCACTTTTGGTTCAGTCGATTGCAATGAAAAGGGGATGTGCACAACTAGATATTACATCAGTTCTAAATTCAAAATTTCAACATCCTATGGCTAATCGTTTTGATAAAAATTGTCACCCCTCATTCCTAGAAAATGAAAATATTGTTTATTTAAAATTATGGGTGTTTTTGTATTTTTTTAAAAATTAATTTTTTGTTTTTTAATTTATTATCACTACTTAGGAATTATTTTCTTAAAATTTTTTTTTACTAGAATGTTTCCCCTTCAATATGGGAGCCTATCAAATTTAAAAAAAATCACAATTTCCAATTTTTAATGCTCTAAACGTATTTTGTTAAAGTCACTAGCATAACTTATAACCCTCACATGATGGGAGAGCTGTCAAATTTAAAAAAAAGAATCGAAAAATTGTTTTAATTTTTTTAAATTTAAAAATTTCAGTTTTAATAATTAGAAAAAACCCTAATTGATGAGCCCCAAATTTTCAAAAAAGTCGAAAATATTTTCTTACTTATTTGTACGAAGTAAAGAAAATATTTTGATCGCGAAAAATTTCGGTTTTCAGATTTCAACAGATATATCAATTTTGACCATCCCTGAATCCATTTTTACTAGCTTCGGCGTGATGTCTGTACGTAAGTATGTATCTCGCATCCCTGAAAAACGATTAGCCGTAGGATGTTGAAATTTTGTATTTAGTACTGTTGTAACATCTAGTTCTGCACCTTCCCTTTTGATTGCAATCGACTTGACCAAAAAAATTGGTATCTGGTCAACTAGTGAACTATAGGTTGCTTACTGTTCATTAATAGACCAGATTACAACGTACAAATTAGGAAAATAAAAAAAAATCATTATCTACCCGTCGAATAGATTAACTTCTTGTTAATCTACTTATTTTATTTTTACTTCTTTTGTTTTTGTTTTACTTGTTTTGTTTTCTGAGTAGCAGTTGTGTGCTTCTACTCATAATACAGATATTTTCAAATAAAATTTGTTTATGAGATAACATTTTCTCAGCTATCTATTGGTGATTTTTATTTTTACATGCGTTTAAAAATAAAGCCATCATTGACGAAAAACTATAAGTTTTCCTTAATTTGTTATTAAAACAAATTAAGTAGTTATTCGCTCATGTCCGCTGAGGTACACTTTTATTCTACATACTTTTCCGAACCCGTTTCAATAATTTATTTCCTGTAGTGAATTTTTTCGAGGCTTTTGTGAGTCTCGGTTATAGGCTCTGAGTTGACTCGTTTATAAACTTCATTTTGGTTTTCGATAAAGAACAAAATCATTATTTCTCCTTATTTGATTGCTTATTTTTATGATAACTGTAAAATAATTGGAATAATTTTGTTACTACCAGTATCATGTAAATTGTAATAAAAAAAAGGACACTGATATAATTCATGTCCATTAATAATGTTCGTGATGACTTAGAATTTAAAAAGCATCGTCTGGTCGCTTTGGAGAGAATTTGCATTAATGCTTCATTATGCATTAATTGAGGATTCTAGACAATATATTTTTTAATGTGTGTTTATAAGTATAGATTAAACGTCGAAAATAGTAATAATTTTGAAATAAATCGGCTGTTGAAGGTCATACTTTTTCTTCACCATGCCTACGGTATCATTCGTGGTAATTCCTCTCTCCCCGCTAAGCTGTTTACCGTTAATTTTATTACTCCATCATTTTTTGTGCTTCATTAAAATAAACGATCTTTAATTTCAACCACTTTGTTTATTTTTTGGGAAGACTATTTCAAATCCCATATCTTTAAGTAACGTGCTTAAAATAGATATAAAATGTAATCTTTAATTTCCGTAAATTTATTGTTATTTTAAGTAGATAAGCAAAGTAGTGTAAAATGAATTGTTAATTTTTGTTTAGGTTATTCCAATTGAAGTGAAAGACAGTTTTTTTTTGTCAAAAGCTGTAATAATTCAATAGATTTTCTGAAGTAGTTTGTAACGGTATTTTAAAAGTTTTGTTGGACACATTGGTCCAGTCGATTGCAATAAAAAGGGGAGGTGCACAACTAGATGTTACAACAATCCTAAATCCAAAATTTCATTATCCTACGCGTAATCGTTTTTGAGTCATGCGAGACATATACGTACATACAGACATTCACATGTCACGCCGAAACTAGTCAAAATGGATTCAGGGTGGGTCAAAATTGATATTTCCGTTGAAATCTGGAAACCGAAATTATACAATAATAAGTAATAAGAAATAATTTTAATATGAATAATATGAAAACAAAAGCCGCTTAACAAATTGACATACAAAAAATATTTTAAATTGACGTATTTAATATTTTAAACTCTGAAAAGCAGTTAAGAATTATAATTGCAGTTACCTTATAATAGTGTACACTGTGAATTTCTATGCAATAAGTACGAATTTTTTTTTATACGCGTAGCTATAATTATAGTATCAAGAATTCATGCACGATTCATTTTAAATAATTTCGTTTAGTTATTATTGTCAGCCTAATCTGTTTATATTATTATAAAAATGGTACCTACGTGTAAAGGGGACTACTAATAAGTAGTAATCAATAATACCTTATTAAATTGTTTACACGAGTGTATTAGTACGTGGTATACGTGATGGGTGGAAATTCGTTGAATAACGAATACGTCACACGACTCAAAATGAAAAAAAAAATCGACCTTTACTTATTAGTTATTATACCACTACAACATCAATGCATGTAAAAAGCTCATCGACACTCGTTTTATTATAACACGTGTGTGATTGTAAAAGCGTTAACGAAAATATTAGGATGCAAAAGATTCTGTAACCTTCAGCCGCCGATTCTTTTGAAATAGATTATAGCAATGAACATACAGTATTCTGTTCAATTACATCTTTTCAACAGCCTCTTTTTATTCTTCAAATATCAAGAACCAATCGCTTTCCACATTCGTGCAGATAATTGATTTATATTTGTTAAATATACTGAGTTTCTTAGAGACTTCTACGTTTAGTACCGCTTTCCTTTCTTACCTTCGTTCGTTTATCACTTGTTGACCCGTTTTGGAATCATTCCATCGTCAAAACTTTTAAATTTCTGTTAGTCTTTATATAGCGTTTAGTCAACGTCATTCCCTATATTTGACGTCGCCTTATCTGGCTCTTTCTTGTCTGTTTGTCGTTCATTAACAGTAATTAATCACGGAGTTCGTTAAAACTTCGTTGGTAAAAGACGACGAAGTCGACGAACCACGTTTACAATTCTAAACATTACCTAACCTAACGTTGAAATGAAAATAAGAAAAAATAATAATAGGTGTGAAAACATTATATTTCAGTTTAACTAGATTAGTATTAAAGATATACTTTCAAAAAATACCTCGAATTTTGTTAGACAACGTTTGTTTTTTCATTTGATGAAACGCGGGACTCGAATATGTCATTTTATTCATTTTTTTAAATGTACCTTTACGAATCACGCCGCTAGATAGCAGTACTCGATATTAATAGGTAGCGTACAAAAACTTGATAATATACTTGAAATAATAAAATTTAAAAGAAAATATACTACAGCTTGTTTTAATAGTAAATGCTGTTAAGTAAATGAAAGTACTGAAGATGAAACATTTATTTTTAATTCCCATCACTTCTTTAAAAAAAAAAAAAATTAAATAAAAATATTACTTTACAAGAGATTATACTAGTTTTATTAAAAAAGGGATAAATAAAACAGAAAGGAATTCGATTGGTAAAATCGAATTTAACGATAAAAATCGAGGATTACACTTTCAAAGTAATAACTGCAATATTACATCACCGGTTTACGATTCGTAAAGATCATTATACTAGTTTTTTAGAAAAGGAAAAATATGGTGTGAAGTAAATGATGACTATAAAAAAAAATTTGGCCGTGAAATTCAATTTCTTTGTTCTAAGGCAATATATTTTAATAATAAATCCATAAGATAACAATCAGTAATTTATTAAAAAAATAAAAATAAAAGAATAATCTAACAAAACGGCAGTGATAGCCGAAACAAATTACAATGAAATTTTTAACCGTTCGGTAAGAGTCTCGCAGATATCATTTTTCCGCTCAAAAAGCAAACATTTCTGTAATATAAGGAAAACTATTTTAAAAAAAACGATACTGACATCAAAAAAGGTAGTACACTACATTTCTATTATCAAAATCTGTTATTAATTTAGAATTTTCTTTAAAAAAAAAAAATACATGTTAAATATATGTAATAGGCAATAGATATCCAATAATAGATAATAAACAATGTTTAAGCGTTCCATATAATAAGCAAAAATAAGAAACATTTGTTACAATACTCTTATCGGGCCGGTAAGAGATTTGTAACAATTTTTTTTTTCTTATTATATGGAAGGGTTAAACATTTTTTAAACTTATTATTGTTCATCTATTGTCTACTACATATATTTTTTTTTTAAAGAAAATTCTTTTTCTAACATGCGAGTGATTCATAATTAACGCCCTGCAAAAATTACTGAAGATAAATTGATGAAAATTTGGATACACGTTCACAGGATTTTTGAAATTCCAAGTTTAAAGGAGTAAAAATGAAGTAACAATGAAATTTACTATTTTTTTAATTTCTGGGTAACAAATGAAGACCTGAACTTGATCTTTGGTTGTGTAATTTTCATATGAGTATTTAAATTTTTTCTGAAACCCAACAAATTTAATTTAATTTGTCTGTAAAAAAATGAAAATATCGACTTCATTTTTGGTGTATGTAATCTTCATGTGAATATCCACAAACCAATTTGTAGATATTCCGAAATTCGTCCTTGAAAAGGGTGAAGAGAAAGGTAACAAAGGTTTGAACAACGATTGCCAATATTCCCCGTTTCCGACTATACTTTTTCAATAGATTTGTGCTTGCGAATACTCTTTAGATAAATATGTAAAAACCATTTTCGAGTTTTTTGAATTAAACTTTTTTAAGGGGTCCGACGGTGTACGGCGCGGCGACTCAACCAATACAACCACCGCCAGTGTTAGTGTTGGCTTCACGTGCCTTCGGTTACTTGACTAAAAAATATAAAATAATTGACCGCAACGCAAAACGCAAATAATTATATAACGCGTGCGAACCCGTGACGAGGATGCTAATTTTACAATGAAACTTCATCATATGTTACCCTCACCCACCAAAAAAAAATCTTAAGTAACTTTTTACTTCCATGTACGAAATAAAGAAAGTATTGTGATCGCAAAAAATTTCGGTTTTTGAATTTCAACGGAAATATCAATTTTGACCATCCCTGAATCCATTTTTACTAGTTTCGGCGTGACGTGTGTACTTACGTATGTGTCTTGCAGGACTCAAAAACGATTAGCTGTAGGATTTTGAAATTTTGTATTTAGGACTGTTATACCATCTAGTTGTGCACCTCCTTTTTTGATAGGAATCTACTGGACTAAAAGTGGCAAACAAATCCAAAACATTTGGATTTTGGACTTTTTCTTAACTGCAGTAATAAGCTCTCATCGAGAGCTTTTCAACGATATATCATAAGTAGTACTTATTTTCATCGGTTCCAGAATTATTGCCAAATGAAGTTTTAATGAAATATTTGTATCTTACAAGAAGGCACATCGGTTCAAATCCGACTACATTCCTTTTTTTAACTTTTTTTTTAAATTTAAATATATTGATTTATTAATAATTATTAACCTCTGATTGTAAAAAAATTACAATAATTCAATAATAACATAAAAAAGAATAAATATCATAAGTTATTAATGAAATAAAATTTTACGTACTTTTAAAATTATATCTAATTTAATAGGCGTACAAGGAAGTCATGTAGTGTCCAAATCAGATTTTTTAATATATCATTATTTTTCTACTATATAATAATAAATAACCAATACCAGGAAATTATTACAGTTTTGTTGCTAACGTTTTTTATTAAAAAAAATAAAACGGTGAACAGAGAAAATGAATCGAGATAGGGCATTCGTTCGCATAAATCTTTTGTTTATTTTTATAGTTACTGCAGAAATTAATTATTTCATTACGGTTTCTTCAATCGTTGTATCATTAAAAAATTTAGTAAATCGTATAGATAACTAGTTAAAATGGTCGCTATCATCAACAGTATGTTTTTATTTAGTTTTACTGAATCGTTGCATAAATTTAAATGAATTTCCTATATTTTTATACTTAAACTAAACTGTTAGTAATTTTCTTTCCTTTTTAATGTACTACGAACTACAGATTTTTTACGTGAATTATTCAGTCAGATAATTGTATTTTTATAACCGGGCATGATTCTGTTCAGAAATCACGCATTGTACGTTGCATCTAATGTTACAAAATAATTATCATACGAGTTTTCCCACATTATATATGATTGTGATATAATATTTCACATGATAAGTTTCTCTGAGAATTTTTTAATTCTTCTGCTTGATATATAATTGAAACAATAGTGTCGTATATATATATATATATATATATATATATATATATATATATATATATATATGTATTATTACTTATCGTACGTTTATAATTATATTACATATTAGCTTCATTATTATGAAATAGCTAGAGTTGACGGTTAAGAAAGATTTGTTTATTATTAAACATGTTTATTTAACAAGTTATTTTATAATTCGTTTCTTTGGAATTAAATCTCTCTCACTCTAGTGTAATATGCGAATTGGAAACTATAAAAATAGAATCATTCGTTTCAAATCTCCGTGGCTTATTTAAATTTTTTTATGAAAAAATATGAACACGGTAAAAAAAAATTAAGATCCGTTGTTATTTTTTCAAAATATTTTACTTTACTGTGCGTTATCCATGTTTATTTTTATTTTTCTGTAATTTTCTTCTTTTCGTTCCAACCTCTACGGATCACATTTCCGTGGTTTTGACTATTTTCTTTTTGCAAAATGTTTTTTTTTCTTTTGCCCTGTTGTTGTCACCTTTCTTCCGTTCATCTGTTCAGGTTTATATCCTTAATTTTCTTCCTTTCTGGAAACTTACATTCCGAATCACTTTTCGTAATTTATCTCTGTCTTTACAGAGATGTTTAGAAATGTTTAATGTTTTTAGATCTGTTTCTATTTCTTTAAACCGGTTGGTCTCAGTGGCTTTGTTAATGTAGAAATTAAACATTTGTTTTGTCAATCTTTGGCTGTTCATTCTGCATAAATTTACATAAAATTGTAATCTTCTTTTCCGAATTAATTTCCCTATTTTTCTGTATATTTGTAAATTTCTTTCTCGCTTTTCAGTTTGAAATTTTATCTAAATATTTGTACATAAATTTTTATTTTTATTTTTGCTATTATTCTGAAAAACTGCTGACATTCTGCCTCACACAACGGTTCTGGTAGGACTACAGTTTTATATGCCTCAATTTGGAGTTGACGGGGATTTTTTATTTTTAGGTGTTCTTCGTGAGATGATAGGCAGTTTCCATTTTTCGTACTCTACTCTTGATTCCATTTTTTTTTCTTTTCAATTATATTCGGTGTTATGATTTCTCCCAAATATTTTGGGAGAATTTTAATAAGTAAATTTTTTTTGCTTTTGAAAGTTCTTGTTGAATCCACATTAAACTTTATTTTTAGTAAAAATGAAATACTAAGTTGTGGAAAAAAAGTAGTTGGAAACAATAATTTTGAATTGATATTATAAAATGTAAAATAATTTTCCTGTCATCGTAGCTCTAGGGGTGTGCTGCAAGAAGAAAAGTATAGTTATCAGTCAACAAATTTGGTACGGTTTTTTTTGTATTTCTCGATGTTTCATGACCCAGGGATCCCAAATAACGAAAAAAGTGGAAAGTAATGTTCCTGCGTACGTAAATATGTTTATGTGTTTGAAACTTAATAGTTTTGACTAGATAACCCAATTTTAATGAAGTATGGCTTAGAAACTCGTGTATATGGGGCTCTTTTTTCCGTTTAGTCTCCGGAATCACTGTAAGGTATTACTTCAGAGGATGATTTATGAGTGTACAGTCTTGTACAGTCTCAGTTCGACCATTCCTGAGATGTTAATTGAAACCCAACCGCCAAAGAATACCGTTATCCACGATCTAGTATTCAAATCCGTTTTAAAGTCTTTACTAAGCCTTTACTAGGATTTGAATCTTAGATCTCTAGACTTTGAAATCAGCTGATTTGCGAGACGAGTTCACTACTATTAGACCAATCCAGTGGGTTGTGTATATCGGGCAATTTGTTGGTAAATGTTTGGTATCCGCATTTCAGGAGGTTGGGTAGATAGATTTTTTGGCTCAGTTTTCTCAAACTTTTTCAACATTACACCATTTTTACGTCCAGTAATTGCGTACATGCTTATCTTACCGCTTAAAAAAGAATTGCCCTCATATTCTCTTCCATACCAAAAAATCGTTAAAAATTATCTTTTTATTTATTGCATATTTTTAACCAATTTTTTTGTCTTCCTAATCATAGTAGTAGTAATGGGCGTGATTAAAAAAAGGAATAACCTTGAAGGCAATATTGGGGTGGGGGAGCCGATCGCAGTTTAAAAATATCAATTTTTGGAATTTTTAAAACTTTTTTTAATTTATTTAAACTATAATAATATTACAATAAAATTTACTATAATTTACTCCCACTACTAAAAAAGAAATCTTACGTAATTTTTTATTGATTGTACGTTTTTCAGTAGTAGTTTTATTTTCCCGTCTACCGCTGTAGATCTAGAAGGGAAATTATTGTAATCGGTCCAATTTGGACTTATGAGGTTTTTACTGGATTTTGACGTTTTGACACTTACCGAATGGAAATTTTCCGAATTTTAATGTTCGTATGTACGTATATGTGTTCAGTATTGGCCTTTAAATCACCTTATATCTTCAGAACTACTAGACCAATTTTGACCAAACTTGTTCAGATTACTTCTATATATGGAGTATTGATGCCATTAAATCTTCAACTTAAAAGGTCAAGATGGTCAAGCTGTGGAGCAAGGTCACCCTCAGTATCTCGAGATTTCGCCTAATTAAAGTCATATTCTTCTTAATAAAATTTGTTAACAATTAATAAATAACAATATTTACAAAAAAAAATTTGCAAAATCGCACCTCCACCCCATAAAATGCTGTTGTAGTCCTCTAGTCGTCTGCTATGTTGTAACGTGACAGGTAAACGGTAGAATTAAATAAATTAATAATATTTAAAGTGTAAAAAAAAAGTAACTTGGTTTGACCGGGTGTCGAACACAATCCCTCGGTCGACTTGGTACCTGGTACCGCGTTAAGCCACGCGTTTAAACCAGTCTGCCGACCGTACAAGCGAAATTTGTTCTACGTATGTTGTGAAATTACATTAGTTTAGTTAGTGCTGACCGTCGTCACTAGTACCGCCACAAATCGCGCGAATTAAATACGGTATGCGCGTGCTTTAGTTAGAATCATTGACTTAAATAAACGAAAAAATATTATATTTAAATAAAAAAATAAATATTTTAAATTATATTTTGTGTGCGCACGCGCGCGTGTGTATTTAAGCCGTGCATCAGAAACAACCCACAGTTGTAGGACTTACCCGGGACGCAGCTTTAGCCACGTGATTGCTAAAGTCGTCGTCACTGGAATATACTGATAAATGAATATATATTTTACTAAATATAAATTCGGTAAATTTTTTTTTAGTTTCTTCCATTTAACTCGGTAAACGTAGACATTTTCTTGGGAGGTGATTTTGAGGATGGGGAGCAGAACAAAGTAAAAAAAAAATGGTGTTTTAAACCTTTAAATTTTTTTCATGTATAATTATTTTTCCACTATATAAGAATAAATAATTAATGCCAGGAAAGTATAACAATTTTGTTGTCAATTTTTTTTTCTTTTAAAATTTTATATTTTTAAACATTCTGAATTTTTACTCGTTTCTTTTATCGGCAATAATACTTTAACATTTCATACGTTCTTTAAATCACATATAAAGTAAGTAGAAAGGATGTAAAAAAAAAGCAGTTTATAATCCGAGGGATGAAAGTACATAAAACAATGGATCGGTATTGTCTTTGTGATCAGTGTAACACGTGGTACATCCATACAGCTGTATAGATTCCAAGGTCATTCAAGGTTACTAACTCAGCGTTAAAAAAACACGAGATCGTCCATGCGTCGCCACGATTCTTTTCATATTGTTTAACGCGCAACGACCGCCGACCCAGTGTGTTTCTGCTTGATTTCTCTTCCCCCTGTAAAAACTAAATTCAATCTCTTTTAATATACAGCAAATTACCGTTGAACAGATTGTCAAAAATAGAAATGACCTGTTATTGATGCTAAACCTAACTCGTTGATATTACTCGTACGAAAGAAAATAAACTTGTATAAAGGAAATAAATAAATGAAAGAAATATCATTTCTGGAAATATACAATCTTCTTGGATAATTTTTGTTAGTGTATTTCATAAGAATTCCAAATAAGTATTCTAATTTTTTTCCATCATTTCCAGGTCGGTTTGATGAACTGTTCTGGTGCTTTATAAAATCTATATGTTATGTGATCTTAAGATATTATAGCACGCTCGTGCGAACGGGGGACTAAGGAGTCTATAGCCCCTGCCGAAATTATTACACTTATTCATTCAGGAGTTAAATCTAGTAAGTCGGGTCCAAAAAATTCATTTTTAGCATTTTACTTTTAATGCATCTCAAAAATGTTTTCACAAAATTTGAGATAAATCGGTACATAATCATCTCCCTACTCATTAATCCCTTCCTATATACCTTAACCCGCCGTTATTCGACCCTGCAAGAGAAACTCCGTTACTCGACCTGTGAGCGTCGCGCTCACTCTGACGTAATGCTAATACAAATAATTGATTGCTGAGGATTTCCCGCAAGCCAGAAATGTAATACATGTTTATCGAATTCCAAACACATTCGTAGACAGCATTCCAAGAATCTTCAAAACGTTTTCAAGTTGTTTTGCCAGGTTCAGCTAATAATGGAAAAGTGGATGAACCAAAAACCTTAGTGATGTATTACGATAATAAATGTTGTGAATCTGTCCTCCAAGCGGAATATCTTATTTGGCGGAAGGAGATAAAGTCATTAAATTTAAAATGCGATCTAGAAGTGATTGAAGTATCGGATCGCTGCAATAAAAAGTATTTGCCGAATATCCATTGTCTTGCAAGTTTTAGCGACTCTTCCGATAACAACATGTATTAATGAACGCTCGTTCTCCACAATGAAGAGAATCAAAACGATTGCGTGTAACAAGTCGGAGGATGGAAGATTAGGTTCGTTAGTTTCTTTGTCAGTGCATTGACATATAACTGTTAATCTTGATGAAGTTTTAGATATAGTTTTCTAATAATTGATAACTTTTACTGGAGTATAAATGTGGATTATCAAAAAAAATTACGTACTAACATTATGATTCTTATTTGCGTACTAAACGATGTATTAAATCTAAGCATATATTTTGTATTTTTCAAGTGCAATAAAGTATAAAAACCCGTTTCAATATAAAATGATTTTCATTATTATTATTTTATCATCATCATCAGTCCCTTTAGCCCCGCGAAAAACATCCTAGCTACGTGCCTGTATAGTTACTGTATCATTTTATGTTCTGCTCCTTTTTTTCTTCTTTATACTATTAAATTAACCAATTCTGAATACCGATAATATTCCGTTTACCCCATATTTATTTATTTTCTTTTGGATGTGATATTGCTGTTATTCCCTTTCAGACATGTTCATTATTTTTTTACCAATCAATCTATTGTTAAAGATTCCTTTGTACTATCATATTTAAAAATTTCATAATAATTGCTTTGCTGTTTTTTTATCGTTTCGTTTTTTATTACATTTTTTTTTTTTTTTATTGAAATATGATCTTTCGTAGTGGTAATTTGTTTTATTAGTATTTTTTTCGTAATTGTTTGTTTGTAGTTGAACCTTTACGTAGAACTCATTTTTGTGATTGTTTGTTAGATGATTATCTTCTTTTCCTTTTTACAGTTTCATTACTTTATTTTTTAATTAAATCCTTTTTATTAGGAATCAGTCAGTTGGGTATTTCTAAACCGTTGGAAAACATTCAGTTTTAACCTACGTTAAAACTTTCTCTTATACTGATGTTAGGAACACACTACTGAAATATGGAACCCTTATTAGAACAACGTTTTATTTATTTATATATATATATATGAAATCAGGGATTCATTTACTTTAAAATCGTCAAACTTAATTACTTACAGCTTCATTTACTATAACCTTTCACACAAACCACGGGTCCGGCTTTTGAATTATAACTTGAGAAAAATTTCGTTCTAATTTCTGTCCCAAAGGTAAAATGAAGTTTTATTGAAATTATTGGAATTTAAATTAAGGATTAAATTTTATGGATCGCTATTACTTTTGACCTGAAAAATTGAATTCAGTACGTATTCAATTCAATTTACTATTTAATTGAGTACATCATATGTATTTATTATATGACTATGTGTTTTACGTCTAAAGGATTTTTTTTGTTGCGTGTATAACAATAAAACATCTTTAAACGTTACTGAATATTATGGAGTCTACCATATATAAAATGTAAACTGTAATTTTGGTCTGCCGCATATTTTATATTTTAAATCCTGCGTGCCCGTATGTGTGTATATGTACGTATAAAGTAAGAAACATGTCGTGACAATCAACATTCATAAAAACTACTAAAAATAAATTGATAAATTTGTATACACGATCTTATGATGTTAAGGGTTAAAATGGATTTAAAATTTGTTTTTTGAAACACAACTATTTTTATTAATTTCTCGAAACAAATGATGATCTCAACTTGATTTTTTGTTGTATAATCTTCATGTGAAAATCTGAAAACCAATTTCCTGATTTTTTGGAATTTTGTGTTTCAAGGTTTAAAATCGATTTTAATTTTTTTTTGATACCCGACTATTTTTTTTTTTTAATTTCTCATTAACAAATGAAGATATCAACATGATTTTTGGCATGTGTAATCTTCATGTAAATATTTAAAAACCAATTTCTAGATTTTTGAAATTCGACGTTAAAAGGTGTAAAGAGAAAGGTAACAAAATTTAGAACAATGATTGCAAATTTTCTTTACTTCTGACTATTACTACTCACTAGATTTGGGCTTGCAAATACTTTTCAGATAAATATTTTTTTAAATTTTTTTTTTCTCCTGCTCCCCTGGGTCGGATCGGCATTCAAGCAATACTCAACCCACGGGGGAATCTTTCGTTCACCTCATTCCCCTGCCTCGAATCACTGAGGCAGATAAATATCTAAAAACCATTTTCGGGGTTTTTTGAATTTAGATTTTTTATGGGATGCGACGGTGTACAGTGTAGCGGCTCAACCTAATCAGACGCTGCCACTGTTACTGTATATGCGACACGACTGGCTACACATGCCTCCTGTTACTTTACTACAAAAACATAAAATAAAACTAATAAAAAAAAGAAACGAAGTACGGCCACCTCCTGGTGCTGTTTGTCGGTACACGCTAAGAACCGAGAAAAATATAAAAATTTTTCCGGGTAAAAATATATTTTTAATGATGAGATGTATTTTGCTCGGTTCTCGCTATAACTGCTGTTAGAGGCTAACTATTTTGAAACTCACATTCTTCAGATCACTCAAAGTTTCGAGTCTTGTACTGCAAAATTGTTCTGAAGAAATTACTATACGCCGGCAGTTTTATGAATTAAACAAGCTTTAATTTTTATTATCATTATTATTCTCACAACCGTGAGTTTATGAACTCAGGGAAGTCCAGCGGGCAGACTCTCCTGACTAAATGGGAAAGGCGATCGAGGCGAGCCCTGGACCCGCTAAACATCCCCTGACCGCGACAGGAAACGCAAGAAACCATATAGCGCAGGAGAAGTCGCGACTTGGACGCTGGTGTATATATACGAGTGGTTATTTCTAAAGTAAAGACCGTTTGATTGTAGAAAAATTTATTCTGAAAACTTAAAGAAATTTTTTATATCTCTTTAAATACATACCTTATACTACTTCTCTGTATAATTGCCACATGAATTAAGACATTCATCGTAGCGATATACCAGCTTTAATATACTTTCGTCAATTCTTCTGCCGCCATTGCATTTAACCAGTAACAACATTTTTAAGTTCATCGTCACCCTCGAATTGCTTACCGCTTAAAAATTCTTTCAATTTCCCAAAAAAATGGTAATCAGAAGGAGTTAACTCTGGATTATATGGTGGGTGATCGTAAATTTCCCATTTAAATGTTCATGTAGATCACGTGTCGGACCTGCAACATGTGGATGTGCATTTTCGTGCAGCAGGACGACGCCGTCGGTCAGCCGCCCACGTTGCCGATTTTGAATGGCGCGCCATAACTTATGTAGAGTTTCGCGGTAGGCGTATTTATAGTCGTTCCAAGTGGCATGAAATCAATCAGAAGTATGCCAAAACGATTTCAAAAGTCTGTAGCCATCAGTTTGCGTCCAGAAGGCTGTGGCTTGACCTTTGTCGGTCTGGTTGGTGATTAAGGATGACGCCATTCACTTGACCGCCGTTTTCTCTCTGGCGTGTAATACGAAATCCATGTTTCATCGCCGGTAACGATTGAATTAGGGAACTCATCACCTTTTTCTGTATAGCGCATCAAAAATTCCAAAGCAGATACCATTCCGATTTTTTGTGACGTTCTTTAAGACATGCGGCATCCAACGTGCACAAACCTTTCTGAAGCCTAAATGAACAATGCGACCGATACTGTTATCGGTCGCATTGTTCATGATGTTTCAACAGCTTTCTCTTGAAACATCAGGAAATGAAGGGCCAGGTCGAAAATCGTTGAGCAACGATCTCTTTTGATTTCATCATCGACGCGTTTCAACAAGTCCTCGGTGATTATTGAAGGCCTCCCCGAACGTTCTTCGTCATGCCATTAATTATGTTATTTCTAAACTTTTCCCACCATTTTCGGACGTTTCTTTCATTCATTACATTAACACTGTACACAGCAACCAACTGCCTATAAATTTCAGCCGGCTTAACGTTCTGACGGTTTAAAGAAGGTATGACTCCACGTAATTCGGCGGCAACATCGATTTTCCTATACATTTTATAACGTAATAACTCCCACCCGATCAAAGATACTACAACGCGACAACTTACAGACAACAATCCAAACGTATGATTCCACGTATTTCACAGTCGGCGGCAACATAGATTTTCTTATTCATTGTATAACGTAATAACTCCACGTGATAAAAAATACTTTTTTCTTTTTTTTTCCTGTTTAGCCTCCGGAAATCAAAAATATTACAACGCGACAACAATGGAGTGTGTACATTACTATCGTGGCCATGAACGTCACAGGTTTGCCAACCTTAAGGAGAGAAATTTCTCAGCGGTCTTTACTTTAGAGATATTCCTCGTTTCTCTCTCTCTGTGTGTGTATGTTTACATATATATATATATATATAAATGGTAGACTTCATAAAAATAAGTAACGTTTAAAACGTTTTATAGTGATCTGTATATACACTTAAAATATACTTTACACATACAAGCACATAAAACAGATAAGTTAACGCTATCATCATTGATTATCGGTTTCGTATCGTAAAATATGATTGACTATTAAAACAATAATTCTATTACAAACATTAAACTAATATTGGTTTATTGCGTAATTACATTACTTTGATTAACATAACACAATGAATTAAAATTATTTTCGAAAAAAAAAATAGTTGTGGTTCGGCATATATTACCACCGCGCAATATCAATTTTGCGTAATAATCGATTATTAGATTTTTTTTTATAAGTTTTTTTTTTGGTGTAATATTATTTTTTACAGAAATTAATTAAAAATACATCTGTTACTGGAATGAAAATAAATTTCAATCTGAATTTAATACTACGACCTAAATCTTCAACTATCAGGATTATCGTGTTTCAACATTCTAAATCTTATTTTGCCCTCCTTTTTTTATATTATCTGCCTTTTTTTAATTCTATATATCTTAATCAGGATTATTACGTAATGTATATGATGGATTATTACATAATATAGACGATGGATGAAGCGTACTGCTTCATCCATCGTCTAATAATTTTACTTCCTAAATAATTATAGCGTACAATGCATTCTTTAATTTATTGTTATTTCATTTTATTGTTTAATCGAATTGGATTCGTGTCCTTGGCGAATTAATCTGTAATTAACAGGCTAGGACAAATTCTTAGGGCATGTACACACAAGAGCGATGGATCGTGCGTTTAAGCGCGCGTTAGGGAAAGAAGGGTATGCATATAAAGCGTTGTGCTCACATATACGTCGCGTTGTATCCACTAATCTAGCTATTTTTTTATGTATCGTCGTTTAAAAATACGAAAGGGCAAAGACAATATCGGGTGCATCCAGTTTTACGTGATAGGTTAACTCACGATTCTTTTGTAACACTGTATCCAAATTTGAGAAAATATGAGCCTAAGTTTTTTAACTACATTAGAATGTCTATTGAATCCTTTGACGAGTTACTAAAACGATTAAGGATGATATAACAACCCCTTGTGCAAACTTTGTGAGAGATAGTATTCACCAGAAGAAAAACTCGTATTCACATCGGGGTAAGTTTATACGATGTATGTTCAGAAAATAACCGAAGTTTTACGTGCTAACGGAAATATTTAATCACGTGCGGTTGGCAACATTGTGTTAACGCAAAACCTCCTCTGTGACCACATGTTCTTGGATTGTCGATATCTCGTTTAGTTTTTGTGTTATTGTTATTTGAGTGCAACGTGTTTGAATGTTAGTAGCGATTTTTGGTAATGTGCGTTTTACGGAAGCAACGATACAACAAAAAAACTTTATATGAAACATGGGAAAACTTCGCAAAAACTTTACAAGTTTTGAAATAAGCGTACGGAGATAATGCCGTGGGTCGTATGCAATGCTGCGAATGGTTTTTACTATTTAAAAGCGTTCGTCAGTCGGATGAAGATGACCTTCGACCAAGAAGGTCTTCGAATTTAACCGGTGACACAGACGTTCAGAAAATCAACAATCTGGTGCGAGCAAATCACCGATTCACTGTCAGAGAACGTGCAGAAAGGGTTACCATCTCGATCGGGATCATGCCATGACATTTTGACTGAAAAACTGAACGTGCATCGAGTTGCAGCAACGTTTGTTCCTCGTTTGTTAAAGAACAGCAGAAAGAACATCGAGTGGACAATTGTCGGCAACTCCTTGAACAAGGCGATGGTGATGAAACATTCATACAAAGGATCGTGACGGGAGACGAATGTTGGGTTTACAGCTACGAAATTGAGACAAAAGTTCAATCAAAAAATCGCACATTACAAAAATTGCTACTAATACTTAAACATGCTCTACTTAAACAAGATTAAACTAACGAGATATCAACAATTGAAAAACAAGTGATTACAGAGAAGGATAAGCGGAACAAATTGCTGGCAACCGCACATCACTAAATATCTCCGTTGGCGCGTAATTAAAAACGTTCGGTTATTTTTTTAACAGTCCTTGTATTTATATCATATATAATTAAAAAATGAAACGTATTCAAGTGTATAAAAATGAAATTACAAAATGAAAATCTGTTTAAATTATTTAAAATTTAATGAACATTTATTTATTTATTTAAATGCATAATATTATAAAAATGGAATTACAGAATGTAAAGTATTCAATATCAATGTACATAATATTGATAAAATATGCAGTTTCAAACTTATAACACACAAACGCAAAGCATTAAACACAAAATTCACACCAACTAAGATTCAATGTAAAAGGGGCTGGTTGTACACTACTTACTCGGGGCTGAGGAATTTGGAAAGATGAAGCTGCTGCGCTTGCTTGGCCGTATTGCCCAGAAAAATCTGCTGAACAATTGTTGGTTGTTTTGGTTGTACAAACGATATAGCATACTTTCTGGTGCTTCATACGTGTAATTTGGATTGTAAAAATCTTGGGCTCTTTGAATGGCCTCAGGCGACTAAATTTTTCTTCGTATTCTACCTTGATCAGGAACTTTTTTTTAATTCTTTATACAAAGATGAACAAAAATATTTATCTTCATCCTGATTGTTTTTTTTTTCAGTTTCTCTTTATTCCCTTAGCAAAAACCTTTTTGTTATTATGTCAGAAAAGTCTGTTGGGTTTAGCTTGATTTTTTTGTTGCTTGGAGCGCCTGAGCTTGACCGAGGTGAATTCAAATCATCATCATCTTCTTTCTCCTTATTTAATGATATACTATTTTCAATAAATGAAACTTCACAAGAATTTTCTTCTTTTCTACAAAACAATTCATCTCAGAAAAAATATCCAGTAATTTTTCCCGATCTTTTATATTCTTTCTTTATCTTTTTATATTTTTATTCTTGTAATCGAAACGCTCCATAACCCGTATAGCTCGTCGATTTTCTACTTCTTCAATAAACAACTCGCTGTCAAAATTTTCAAACTTCACGACTATACTTGTAGACAACGCGCGCTCGACTGAACGATGTGTCCGGTTTAAATAAAAAACAGTTCGACGGGGAACTCGAGAAGCGCATTGGATGCGGCGTTGAGTAAAAGCGCACGATGGCATATATTCGCAGCCATTTGTTCACTATCTCGCGTTGGCTTAACGCGCGATCAACCGCTCTCGTGTATAAAGGCCCGTATGACTGTTTTTTTCCTATAGATAGGTTGAAAACATTTCGAATATCATTACAAAGATAATCTGAATAGAAATCGTATTTAACCTGAAAAGAAAGTAAATTAATATACGAAAAAATTAGCTTAGAATTAGGCCGATGTACGGGAAAATTATTATTACTTAATTCCTAGTTTAATTTAAGCTTTCTAGTAAATGTAATATAACCCACCGGGCTGATCTGATGGTTAACTAGTCGTCGCAAATCAGCTGATTTTGAAGTCGAGAGCTCTAAGGTTCAAATTCTAGTTAAGGCAGTTACTTTTAAGCGGGTTTTAATGCTAGGTCATGGATACCGGTGTTCTTTGGTGGTCGGGTTTCAATTAACAAAACATCACAGGAACGGTCAACCTGAGACCGTACAAGACTACATTTCATTTACATTGATACATATTATTCTCGTTCTGTAATAAAGGCTAAACAGAAAAAATAGAGAGCAAATTTATTATGGATTATGTAATATAAATAGACGATCATGAGCCGACGGACATACAGAAGAGCGGCGAGCGTCAAAGAGGCAGAATGTAAGCGGCATTTCGAAAGCAGCCTTATAAACATATTGGTAAGCGACAGAGCGGCAGTTTGAAAGCGGTATTTCCGTTCTGTTGCTGTTACCGAGATCGTTTGAAATATTCTATGTTAATACAACTTGAAAATAAAAAAAGACATGAAGGTCATCCCATAAATAAAAGTCGCTCTATTTATGGAGACTTTTCCGTAATCTTCGTAGTTTTCCTGTACTTACGTATGTCTGTAGAAAGCTTTGATTCCTTACTAGAAAAAGCGAAAAGAAAAATTAAGAAACGGCACGCAAATTGGAAAAGACCGATCTGCGTTGAACAACGATTAGTTATAACGTTAAGATAGATAAAACAATATAAAAAACATTTCAAATTTTTTTAAAGAATGCAATTTTGTTGTTGCTTTGAAAGAACTGAAAAATCGCTTTATCCGAAACAGGTAATTACAAATAAGTAATCGGTATAGAGTAATAAGTTTTTAATATGAAAATAAGATACACATAATTGGAAAATAAATTGAACATTTACAATGATAAAATGAATTATTCGGTTCATTTACATAATATGATGTTTGCTCGCTCATTTGAGTGACATTATTGCTGTTCTATTGCATTTGTGTACATTTCAGTTTATTAAGTACGAATAGTTGATTTCTTTTTCCTGTTTAGCCTCCGGTAACTACCGTTTAGATAATTCTTCAGAGGATGAATGAGGATGATATGTATGAATGTAAATGAAGTGTAGTCTTGTACAATCTCAGTTCGACCGTCCTGAGGTGTGTGGTTAATTGAAACCCAACCACCAAAGAACACCGGTATCCACGATCTAGTATTCAAATCCATGTAAAAATAACTGGCTTTACTAGGCTGTAACTCTCGACTTACAAATCAGCTGATTTACGAAGACGCGTTCTTCACTAGACCAACCCGGTGGATCTTCGGTTTCATACTGTACTGTAATAACTATAATCGCTTTTCTTTTACTTCTAAAAATTGCTCACGAGTGGACTAAAATAACAAACAGAACCTGCGTCTGAGCATCCCAACCCCGTAGGGGAAGACACCCAGCTAGTGACGTTCCGATCGCCACCCCCCTCCACCGAACCTTACCTGCGTCTGAGCAGCGACTCTCTGCCGCTCCCTTTACTTCCAGTATGGTCAACGCTGAAAGCATGCACCAGTTTGAAATATTTTCTTTACCTCTCACTGGTCTGCCGCTTGCCGCTCGGCTGTATGGCCTTAGCCTGAGACATTTGATTTCTAAATTTTGATGTTATAGAAATACGCAAGTGCAAAATAATAAGGAGAAATAATATCACTTAATTTAAGTTCCTGTATTTAATCGAAAGCTTTGTCTGTGTACTGTTGCAGAAATTCCTCTGAATAGGATAAATAGCACAGTGGCGGTTCGTGTATAAGCACTGAGGAACTGCAGCACCTTCACTCGATAACATTTAATATAATTAGTCCTTTTTTCTTTAATCCTTTCTTTATACTTGTACATTATATATAATCCTTAATTTTAATGTTAGTAGCCATCCCCCAATTTATGAAAAATATACAAAGACTGTGCGCTTCACAGTTCC
Organism: Lycorma delicatula; assembly: GCF_047948215.1. Taxonomy (NCBI): domain Eukaryota; kingdom Metazoa; phylum Arthropoda; class Insecta; order Hemiptera; family Fulgoridae; genus Lycorma; species Lycorma delicatula. The sequence goes on along the minus strand of NC_134461.1, from coordinate 141,400,161 downwards.
AGCGGCGTGGTGTTTGTCTGTTATGCACATGCGCACGTAGGAAGCTGCACAGAAGGCTGCGAGGGAGAGAGAGCACTGTCGCTCCCACAGTACCGTACCGAATTTGGCGTGCTGGTGGAAGGTATTTTTTTTTTTACTCCGCGTGTGATCAAGGAGAAAATTATTGATCTTTTAGCATAAATTAAAACAAGAAGAATGGATTTCATTTTTAAATGAATAGATTAAGCTTGAACTGTAACAATTTAGGTTAAAGTAAGAAAAAAAATTTTTGGTTTTGTTCTTTAGGCTTTTATCTAGTTTCGGAATAAATTTTCTTTTTATACGTGTTTGTTTCCTTTTAAATATTTTAAAAAAAAGGACTAAAAATTTTCTGGAGCAACACCTTCACTAATTTTAGTTACGAGCTGCCGCTGTAAATAAGTATAAACTATTTTAAAAGCTTTGAATACTGATTGTCTCATGAAATAAGGATCCAGGACTGGTTTTGCAAGTGAAAATAAAGGAAAAGGTTCATTTTTACATGAAAGGTTTCGTTTTACAGTTATAGCTTGCAAAAAATTTCGTTTTATTTTTACTCCAAGGGTAAAATAAAGCTGCACTGAATTTCTTTGAACTTAAATTACGGGATAGATTTAATGAATTCATATTATTTTTATCCTGAAAAATTAATTAAATTAGATTTCGGAAATATATCGGTAGTGATTTTTGAAAAAATTATTGCAAAACACAAAAAAATGGATAGTTAAAAAATTTTTTAGGTTACGTAAAATAACTTTCTTAAATTGCCAGTAAACGAATAAAATTTTGCACAAAATTTGTAGTGAATTTAATTCTGAGAAAATCTATGTTTAGTAGTGTCGACTGTGCATGAAGTTTAAAAAATTCGATTTTTTTTATTAAAAAAACATAACAGATCGAAACGTAGCTAAAAAAATATTGTTTTATAATTTTTAATATATAATTTTAAACATGGGTACTGCTTATACGTTTTATATTTCTTAGTTTTTTCATTTGTAAAACATCTCCTGAAACTGTTTTTGGTTTCTTGGTTAGACAACTTGTATACATGAATTTAATAGACTTATCATAACTTTTTCAGTTACAGCAGACAAGTAAAAAAATCCAGTTTTTCTTGAAAACCGGTTTAAAGAGCGTAATTATACTTCAAATAATGGTTATAATACTTTCCTATGGTCCACAGCGGCTGGTGTGTCTGGGAAAATTCGTCGCAGGACTCATCTCTTAGGATACATTTTTTTAAAATTATGGTCAAAAAAATATAACTGTAAATCTGCCCAACGTTTTTATAAAGAAATTTCTAGCGACTTCTGTTTTCAGGCATTTCTATTCTGTAAGTTTTTTTTAGGAACATTTTTTTCAGTTATTTCCTTATTTTGCTTTACCGCTCTTAAAGAGATTACCTTGTTTAGTTGACGGCTATCTTGTTAGTTGTTTGAGTATTGTTTTCTTTCTTTAATTTTACATATTTACTATCATTTGGTTTATTTAGGTGCGTGAGAAAGTCTGTTCGATTATCAATGGATTACTTATTTATTTACTCATTTTTATTAATAATTTTTTTTTCATTCATTTTATATTTAAAATGATTTTTAGAAAAATGAAAGCTAATTATCTTCTCTACGTATATGGTATTTCATCGTATAACGGATATTTACAAATTTAATCGTCGATGATAAAATTATTTCTTCACCTAACATATAATTTATTTTGTCACACGTTCTAGCGATCTACTTTTAAAAGAATTACTCTACTTTAAAAAAGTAATTCCCAAATGAAGTTTACGAGGTCAATTTAAAGCATTCAAAGATTTTATAATATTTTTATTTTTATTTTATAGCGTTTAAATATATCAATTCGTTGTTGATTATCGTATTGGTTAGTGAACTTGGGGCCTGAGGCATGTCGCTTTTACCACGTCCACTTCTATGGGTATAAATATACAGAAAGAATGCATTTTCCTGTATTTTTCAGCTAAGGTTTAAGAGATTAGTAGCTTCAATTTCCTTACAGATCGTCCATAATTTTTCTCTTTCCCAGTCTCTACTTTTCGCATCTCCTACTGATTCTTGTAACACTATTTTAATCATTAATGAATTCCCATAACAAAAAATCTAGCGGGGTCAAATCTGGGAAGCGAGATGACCATGCAATAGGTCCTTCACAATCGATCCGCAGACCTGGAAAATTCTCGCACTTCTAAGAGGTAATGAGGTAGTGCCACGTCTTGTTGATAGTAATGGTGTCATCATTGATGATAGTAATCTCAATCATCATCGTCTAACTAAAAACATATTCGGCAGTTATGGGTATAAATCTTGCCACTGATGTGAGTGTTGACTCATCTAAAAATTCCATTGATAAAAATGTATTGTTGTCTGCAATTCTGTCCCATCATTTCCTCACAAAACTGCAGCCGAGCAACTTTGTAGTCATCTAAAATGTATTGAACCACAGTTAGTTTGTACGGGATCAAGTGGAATCGTTTATGCAATACGCGTGACGCACGTCGAGTTGATTTCTTTGGACTACGTGCAAAGCTTTCTCCTATTTGTTCCACAGGAGTTTCAGGAACGGATGGCTGTCCTGGTGATTTTCTAAACTTTAACAGAATAACCTGTCTCGACGAAGATTTGAGGCCAGGAATAAATTATATTCCTACTAGGAGGCTTCCTACCATACGCTTTACGAAAATTACGTTGAACTGCACTTGATTGCAAATCGTGAAACTAAAACGCACAGCGAGCACGTTCCGCACCATTTAATTCATCCATTTCTAACAAAAGTGGTAGCCGAATTCGGTATTAATGTACTACGTTAGTCAAAACTTGCTACGAAATGAGACCTCAACGAAATCTGTAAGTTATGTAAATAAATTTTTATATGCTTTAAAGTTGTGAAGTCCTTTTTGAACTACCCAGTATAAAATGCTTTCTTCAAATTTACAAATGATATATATATATATATATGTTTATTCTTTTTAAGCCTCTTCTGAAATTAATTTGAGGGCCAAATTGGTATTTCTTTTATCAAATATTTATCAATAAAACGTTATTTAAATACATTTTTTGCGTTGGGAGGGGGTTGCGTTTTCTCTATTACATTCGGTTTTATAACTTTGTTGATCTTTATACTACATAAAACTCTTACTACCAGTTACAAGTTACTCTCCGAAAAAACGCCCTTTAAAGGCTAATCGAAAACAATGAAATTTAGTTAAAAAGTAATTTATTTAAGTAATAAATTAATTTTTTTTACAATTTTATTATAAAATGTAATAATGATGCAGGAAAGTGTTAAAAAAAAAACAAAATAGCTTAGTGGTTGTGTGATACAATGACTGTACTTATGATACACGTGTAAACGCGCGGACGTTTGTCGTATATATTAATTTTAAAACAGAATTCTTTAACCGTTTGATATTAAAAATAACTTCTTAAATAAATGTTCTTAAATAGAACTAGAATGGAAATTAAAATCTATATTTAAAAATAATAGATTGTTTTAATTTTAAAACGTGCTGTACATGTGTACACTGATGACTTAAATAAACAAGAACTGATATACTGTAATTTTTTTTTTATTAAATAATATTATTTAACTTTAAACGGATTTTAAAATAATATAACTGATAAAACGTATATCGTGAATTATTATTTTTTAAGCATATGTTGTTATTTTTTCTTTGATAAATTAATATCGATATGCTTAATCTTTTATCTTTTTATTCATTTATAAAACTGAAAAAGTTATATGTTTTAATTTAACAATGAAACGATGTCTCTGAAAATAATATGGTTCCCAACGAGAGCTACAGAAGTCTGGACACTATTATTTTTTTCTTTTTTTATGTGTTTTTGTAGTGCAGGCATTATGATTTTATGTTTTTTTAGATTTAAAAAAAAATAATAATAATTCTATTTTAATGAACTATTTCCGAATTACAGCGTGTTCCTAAAAGAATCATCCGATTTTAAAATTTCATAATTATTCAGTTTTTAATCTGTTTTGATCGAGCCAAGTACTGTTACAAAGTGGGAACTCTCGACTTTCACGCGTTTGCCGCTAGGTAGCACTAGAACTTCATTCCCTCAATCTTAAAGAAAATGCGACTTCATAATAGAAATCGTATTGTGATCTACGCTTCGAGCAGTGTGAGTTCGTAATTACTGTTCTGTAATTGATTTCAGTTAGTGATTGCCTACGTGAATACATTGCTGAATCTTCTACCCTAAAGAGTATTAGGCAATGGTATAGACAACTTAAAGACACAGTGTTGTCTGTGTAAGGGGAAATCAAGTGGTCGATCCCGTGTGTCAGACGAAGATGAAGAACATCCGTCAAGAGTTTCCACGTAGGCCTCGAAAATCAACTTGCTGTGTCGGTAGAAAGATAAACATTCTCAGAATGTCGTTATTTGCGTCAGCGTTTGGGGTCTTTTCTGTTTTCCCCCACAATGATTTTTTTTTTACGTTACGTATCAGTATTTCATCTCTAAAGGTCAAGAAGTAATGCAATACTGAAGCTCTACAGTTTTTAATTATTGGGTTACTTTTTTGGAATCCGACAACCATCTTTTTTCAATTTTTTCCTCCAAATCGGTGGGTATTTGGAGGTATTTGAAGAGAAATTATAAATATAATCTAACCAAACTCAACCTACGCTCGCTAGTCAAGCGAGCCTTCAATTCAACGCCTTTCTCCTTTGAATCAATTTCCCTAACTAAATGAAACGACATGTTCACAGCACAATAATTAGACACAGACTGCAGCAAAACCAGCTTCTAGTAATGTTGTACTAAGTAACCAGACATGTTTAAATATGAGCAATTACTAATACATAATGTAAAAAAACCATGTATTTGTACAGCATGAAAGAGGCTCTTCCAAAGTTAATGTTTTTTGTGCAGTTTCTCAGGAAAAGGAATACGGTTTCTTTTTTCTTAGAGAACCCTGTTATGGGAACAATGTATCTTGATATGCTTGAAAACTGGATTTTCCCTCGGTTAGAGGTCAATTCAGAAGATTTAATTTTTCAGCAGGACAGAGCACCACCTCACTCATACGTTCAAGAATTATTTAATTATAGAATTCGTCAAGAATGTATTAGTCATATGGGACCTAACAATTCAGCTTTACATCACTGAAATCACTGTGTGCAATTTTTACTTGCGGGATTTTGTAAAAGATTTTGTGTATTTGCTACCCCTTCCATCTATCAGTGGTCGAACTGCAGAACCGCATAACACCAGCCATGGTAGTAGTGAATAGAGAAATGCTTGCTAAGGTGTGGGAAACATTCGACTACTGGGAGGACATATGCTGTGAATCCGAAAGGAGCGTATTGAGCACTTATGACTTGGTATATAAAAAAACTTCATGAATAAACCGTTAATATAAAATTAATCATAAGATTTTATATTCAATATTATTTGAAATATAAACAATTCAATCGGATGATTCTTTTTGGGACCTGCTGTATTATGAACTTTTATTGGTAGTTTTAACTCCTTGTATTTCTGATCTTTTTACCTTGTTTGATAGCTTCAATGCTCATTGGTGAGTACTGATTATTTTCTTTTTGGCGAAATTTTGCACTTGGTGGAACCATTCAGATCCACCAGTTTGGTCTAGTAGTTAAACTTGTCATCGCTCGAAGTCGAGAGTTCTATTTTCTCAAAATTTTGCAAGCGTAACATTACACTCGGTACATGCGTACATGCTTATCTTATTTAAAAAAAAGATTTGCACCCATATTCTCCTCCGTACCCAAAAATTGGAAGAAAACTATCTTTTTTATTAGTTGCATATTTTTTAACAGATTTTTTTTTTCTGGTCTTAAACATAGTAGTAGTAACCCCAATGAGTTGGTCTAGTGGTGAACTCACCATTACAAATCGGCTGAGTTCAACGTCAAGAGAGATTTCAAATCCTAGTAAAGGCAGTTAACTTTTATATGGATTTGAATACTTGATCGTGGATACCAGTGTCTTTGGCGGTTGGGTTTCAATTAACCACCCATCTCAGATATGATCGACCTGACACTGCACAAGACTACAGTTTATTCACATATATACATATCATCCACAGTCATCCTTACCATGGTTCCAGAGGCTAAACAGAAAAAAGAAAAGAAAGGTGGAATCGCTCAAAATTTCAGAAAAGGAAAAATTTACAACAAATTTTACAGGTTTAATATTATTTCCTAGAAGATATCATTTAAAATGCTTCCTTAAAATGAAATTGCAAAAGAGATTAATTACTACCACTTAGCATTGAAGCTGTTAAAGAAAGTAATAAGATAAGAAATATGAGGACTTAAAAAGAATTATGAATTTTTTTTAAAAACACTAACTTTTTTATGTAAAATTAACTATTTTATCATTTTTTTTTTTTGCTTTGAGTAGAGTGTAGTCAAAATCACTTATTGACTTCATTTTGTAACAAATGATATATTTTAACAAAATATTTGACAAAAAATAAATTTAAAAAATTTTCAAAATTTTTTTGTGCGTTCTAGGATATCCTTTTTAAATTGGTTTTCATATTTATGGATGAAAACCTGTTATTTATTAACAATATCATTAAGTTTAGCTTTGTAGTTTTATTATTGTACTATTAAAATAAAAAGATATACACATTTTTATAGACTAATAAAATCTACATCGAATGAAAACGACATAATAAAATTTTCCAAATCAAATCAAAGGTGGTGATTTAAATTATTGTTAAATATTCCTTATAACATCAAGCCATAATTATTCTACCTACAATTAAATTTGGTTACTATCTACAACAAAATAAGTTAATTAATATAAATAGAAAAATAGTATAAACTTTTTAATTAATTTTGATATTTTTTATGAAGTTTTAGTTAGATGTTACATCGAAACTAATTACGAAGAAATATAATTAGTTATAAATTAACAAATTTATTTTTATAATTAATGAAATGTTAATTAATCGTTTCATTTATAAGACAAGTTGTTACGTGTGTGTAGTATAAAAAAAAAACTGCAGTTTATTTTTGTTTTTATATACATTTTATGGTAGAAATATTATGAAAGCAAATTACAATATTCAAAACATTACTGACTTAATGCACCCGACTGGACTGAAGTGGAATTCCTGTCCAAGATCATATACCAAATCATATCTACTGATGCATCTTTTTTGTAACCATTAAACATAATGAGGATATTTCAGTTTTATGTTAGAATTTGAATCTTTTGAATCACCTTATATTAGCTTTAATCTGGTATTCAAGAGAATTTGTTTCTTGCTATAGGACTGGCTATCCTAAATGGAGAATATCTCTATTAAATACACATTTATGTATGTTTATACTTGTTAACAAGAGATAAATATTAAAAATTCTGATGTGGACACTACATGACTTCCTTGTACGCCTATTAAATTACACACACATTTTTAAAAGTACATAAAATTTTATTTCACTAATAACTTCTGATATTTTTTTATTTTATTGTTATTATTGAATTATTATTTATTGTAAAAAGTTTTTTACAATTAAAGGTTAATAATTATTAATAAATCAATATATTTAAATTTAAAAAAAGGAGTCTAGTCGGATTTGAACCGATGTCCTTCTTATAAGATCCAAGTATTTCATAAATTAAAATTTTATTTGGCTATAACTCTAGAACCAATGAAAATAAGTTCCACCTATCATATATTGTTGAAAAGCTCTCAATAAGGGCTTATTACTGCAGTTCAGAAAAAGTCCAAAATCCACATTTTTTTGGTTTGGGCTTTATTGGACACTTTTGGTCCTGTCGTTTGCATTCAAAAAAGAGAAGGTGCACAACTGCTGTTTAAATGTAGGACAAGAGTTCTAAATCCAGAATTTCAACATTCTACTGCTAATTGTTTTTTTTTTTTTTTTTTTTTTTGTTATGCAAGATACATATATGTACAGACAGACATCATGCCGAAACTAGTCAAAATGGATTCAGGGATAGTCAAAATGGATATTTCTGTTGAAATCTGAAAACCGAAATTTTTCATGTTTACAATACTTCCATTATATCATCGTACAAGAAAGTAAAAATTTATATGCCACGCGTATGTGTTTATCATTAATTTTCATGAAAATACAGAAGCCATAAAATTTTTAAAATACAAAAAATAATCAACATCTTGAACTCTTGAATTGCAAGTTTTCATTTAAAGAACGTAGAATTAGAATCTTGTTGGCTGATTACATTTTAAAGTTTTAATAATTGTAAAAATAAATATATGGAATTTCAATATATAAAAATATTTCTTGTAATATAAATACATTGTATAGAAATGAATATCATAAGACTAGGAGAGAACTTTAATATTTTGTAATGCAATTCTTTATGTCCATTTATATTTGAAGGATGAATTCTTCATTCATTAAATTAAAAAAAAGTGGTTTTGAAAGATGATCAAGAAAAATGTTTTATTGCTTCATGGATGTAGCAGTTATTAGGTATTTACACTTATACTTAATTGTTAGTATGTATGTAAATACAATTTGTTTCAAAGTGATATCGGGGTTTTAAAGTTATGTAATATTTATTCAGTTTTACTTATATTGAAATGAAAGAGCGACTCAAACAGTTTTTCCTATAAGTGTCCAATGTGAGCACCATTCATCACATTGACACACATCTAGCTGATAGGAGAGTTCATCACATACATTAATCAGCAAGTATGGATTAACTGATGCGATAGCTCCTTCAATCATGTGTTTTGTCAGATAGGTCAGCTGGTAATGATGGCACATACAGTAGATCCTTTCTTAACTCCCAGAGAACAAAGGTCGCATAGGATCAGATCGAGTGAACGTGGAGGCCACGGTAAACAAGCGCTGTCATCTGGTCCCTGGTAACCAATCTAGCGATTGGGGAGAATTTCATTTAACCAATCATGCTTATGAGGGACCAATCATGCCGTATGCTTATGAGGAAGCGTTCCATCTTATTGCCAAATAAATTTCTATGGTTTGTATTGCATTTGAGAAAAGAGCCACAGTTGCAGCATCTCAAGATAATTCATTTCAGACAAACTTGCTTTTGTGAAAAATAATGACCTGTAAACTTGTAGTCGGGATACGACACAAAAAATATTCATTTTAGGGAGAACCTTGTTCACACTGCAATATTTCATGAGGATTTTCTGATCTCCAGATACGCACAGTATGAGTGTTTGCTTTTCCATTAACGTGAAATGTTAATTTTTCACAAGTACGACATGATAAAGAAAGTCTTCATCATCATGGTGCATGATTTCATTTGCAAAACTAGCACGCAAACCGTAATCTGTAAGGCTTTAAAGCTTGCTTACAGCTGAAACTGTTTGAGTTGCTCTTTAATTTCATGTAAATTAATCAATGTATGTGAAACTTGAGAAATATTGCATCGCTTTAAAACCCCGATATTCATCTTGAAACTCGATATTATTTTACCTACTCATTTTTTCAAAGAATGTTTATAATGTCATAAACCAGTCAATGTACTGTAATCTCAATGATATAAAATACTGCTTTTTATGTCTTAATATTATGTGTAACCTTCTCCATAATGATTGTATTTTGTGTGTATTTCATTGTTTTTTTACCATATTTAATTATATAAGGGGTAGCTGAAATGTAATAATACACACCGCAATGTAACAGAAGAAAATTTTGCAATAATAGGTGCTCCCATCTTATAGTTTCATTCACCCTGTTATTAACATTACAAAAGTTGTTGACCCATGCCCTCTCATTTTTTGTCAGTCGCTATTGTTATGGAGTTGAGTACAGTACTATGTCAACACATCCAGAACATTATGTAGTGACTGAATCTTTAACAGTGAAAAAAGTGAGCGTTAGTGACATTCATTGTTGTGTAAAACCCATTTATGTTAATGAAATTGTTGATCGAAGTACTGTGAGTAGGTAATAAAATTTTGTGCATGAGAAGCCGGTAAAGCAAATATTGAAGATGAACCTAGCAGTGGTCGATCGGTTTCTGTGACCGATAAGAGGCACCAAAAAGAGATGAGAACAACTCCTTTTGGTGGTTCTAAAACACCTTAGGATTTGTCAATCCCACAGCCGATAATTCTGTGACCTGATAATGCTCAGCCATTGCGTGCAGTTGCTGAGGTTCTCGTGAATTTGAAATTGGAACTTATTTTATACCCTCCATATTCACCAAATTTGGTGCACTATGAGTTTCACTTCTTTATGAAATTAATGAGAGGGATATTAAGGATACTCATTTCACTATGGATGATGAACTGAAAGGATGTAAGGTCATGGATCAAGTAAAAATTGCCAGCATTTTTCATTTATGAAATAAAAAACTGGTTCACCCAGTTTACAGAAATATGTAGGAAAACTTACCATAATTTTATATTTTATTGTTGATTAATTATTTATAAATTTTTGTTCATTTTAAAATGAAATTTGTTTTTTTATATATGGTAACTACGTTAATGATAACTGTGTGTAAAAGTAAATGTAGTAAGTTTTTGTAGCAATTAAAATCTATGTTTATGCTGTTTATGCCATATTTGTTTCAGTTGATTACAGCTTTTCATTTGCGAGTTTTGAGTGACTGTTGCATTATATTTCATCCACCCGTGCGCTATATTATTTATTTGATTTCTAAAATACTTATAAGAACTTTTCTTCAAATATGTAATTTCATATGATGAATTTTGTTAAATAAATATACGTTACTAACTGACCTATACCATAATTTTAACGTGAATCAATTACTGTGAATGATTGAGGAAATAAAGAAAATTAAAGGTGTGTCTAAAAATTTGTTTGTTCTTTTATGATTGTCTGTGTAATAAATTAAACTTTTATATTTGTTGATATTCTTGACCTTTTTCATATTACAGTTAAATGTCAATTATCAATGAATTTTATCAAAAATAAAAATTTGCTTTATTATTAAAATAGAAGTAATTAATAAATTAAATTATCACAATTATATTTTATTGTCATTTGTTCTGTGATCAATTAATTAACTTGTATGTTATCTACATTATTGTATAAACAATAATGCATTTTGAATATAATAATAAATTACTTTTTATTCATGCTTGACTTTTAAATTATTAAATTTAAATAGCAAAAATTATAAATTACAACAATTAATTTAATAATTATTAATTGCAGAAAAATATTTTTTAATAATAATCATATATTGAAACACTATATAATTTGTTTAATTATATGCAGTTAATAATGTTAAAGAGATAAAGATTAAAATTGCAAATACTATATTATGTATAATCAAGAATTTCATAATGGCCTACTTTCACCTACTATATACATCTACATCTATTGAAATCTAAGAAGTTTTTTCATTCTGAAGCTCAGTTTTGTTGTTAAGAATTTTTACAGTATTTGTTGAAAAATACTGTACTTTTTATTTATATTAATATATAGTGCCTTTTCTTTTTTTAAAAATGCTGCCTTCTCTTTATTTTTCCTTTTCTTATGACAGATATTTCAAAATTAGTTAAGAAAATTCTTTTGGTATTTCAGATTAATTAGGTTTTAAAATATTAAAATTAAAGATAAAGAATTTCTTCTTTTTTTTTTTTTGTCTTCAGTCATTTGACTGGTTTGATGCAGCTCTCCAAGATTCCCTATCTAGTGCTAGTCGTTTCATTTCAGTATACCCTCTACATCCTACATCCCCAACAATTTGTTTTACATACTCCAAACGTGGCCTGCCTACACAATTTTTCCCTTCTACCTGTCCTTCCAATATTAAAGCGACTATTCCAGGATGCCTTAGTATGTGGCCTATAAGTCTGTCTCTTCTTTTAACTATATTTTTCCAAATGCTTCTTTCTTCATCTATTTGCCGCAATACCTCTTCATTTGTCACTTTATCCACCCATCTGATTTTTAACATTCTCCTATAGCACCGCATTTCAAAAGCTTCTAATCTTTTCTTCTCAGATACTCCGATCGTCCAAGTTTCACTTCCATATAAAGCGACACTCCAAACATACACTTTCAAAAATCTTTTCCTGACATTTAAATTAATTTTTGATCTAAACAAATTATATTTCTTACTGAAGGCATGTTTAGCTTGTGCTATTCGGCATTTTATATCGCTCCTGCTTCGTCCATCTTTAGTAATTTTACTTCCCAAATAACAAAATTCTTCTACCTCCATAATCTTTTCTCCTCCTATTTTCACATTCAGCGGTCCATCTTTGTTATTTCTACTACATTTCATTACTTTTGTTTTGTTCTTGTTTATTTTCATGCGATAGTTCTTGCGTAGGACTTCATCTATGCCGTTCATTGTTTCTTCTAAATCCTTTTTACTCTCAGCTAGAATTACTATATCATCAGCAAATCATAGCATCTTTATCTTTTCACCTTGTACTGTTACTTCGAATCTAAATTGTTCTTTAACATCATTAACTGCTAGTTCCATGTAAAGATTAAAAAGTAACGGAGATAGGGAACATCCTTGTCGGACTCCCTTTCTTATTAGGGCTTCTTTCTTATGTTCTTCAATTGTTATTGTTGCTGTTTGGTTCCTGTACATGTTAGCAATTGTTCTTCTATCTCTGTATTTGAACCCTAATTTTTTAAAAATGCTGAACATTTTATTCCAATCTACGTTATCGAAAGCCTTTTCTAGGTCTATAAACGCCAAGTATGTTGGTTTGTTTTTCTTTAATCTTCCTTCTACTATTAATCTGAGGCCTAAAATTGCTTCCCTTGTCCCTATACTTTTCCTGAAACCAAATTGGTCTTCTCCTAACACTTCTTCCACTCTCCTCTCAATTCTTCTGTATAAAATTCTAGTTAAGATTTTTGATGCATGACTAGTTAAACTAATTGTTCTATATTCTTCACATTTATCTGCCCCTGCGTTCTTTGGTATCATAACTATAACACTTTTCTTCTTTTTTTTTTCTGAATTCAAGTTTTCAGTATAGAAAAAAGAATTTCTATATTTTCAAATGATACTTTATGATTTTATTTTTTTTATTTCATCAGTTTTTAAGTTGCAGAAGTTATTAGTAATGTTATTGGTGTTGGCAAAATATAGGTTTTTTGAATCCTAGCAGGGGTATTAAATCCAGGAACTTTAGAATAACAGGCAAATATGCTGCTATGGTCTGATTCAACGTATAATTATTTTTTTTTAAGTAGAGAAAGAAATTAATTTGTAATATTTTGTTATTCTCTGACAAATAATACAAAGATACAATTGTGCTTCTTATATATGTTATGCTTATACATATTTTTTTTTTTTGAGATGTGTGTACATTGATTGCTATGATCATTTAGCCTGAATGGAAATTTGTAGCATATGAAAAATTCCATGCCTGATCAGGATTTGAACCCAGGACCTCCGGGTGAAAAGCAGAGATGCTACCACTTGTGCCACGGAGGTTGGCTGGTATGCATATTTAAGAGTAGGATTGTTTATCCTACTACCAGTGGCATAGTGTGGGTTTCATCCACCCAGGGCATAGGCAAAATTCACCGCTCCCTTATTTAGGTATTTAAATACAAAAATGGTCCAAAATTTACAGAAATTTACAAAAATTTATTCTAAAAAACCTTTTGGTAAGAATAAATTTGTTATTGTGTATTGTACAGGGTACAAATAAAGAAGTTATGTATGTATGTTTTATAATATAATAAACATATTTGTTACAAAAGTTCTTATATGTATGTCACTTATTGATATATACACAGCATTTACGATGTGCACCAACAAGATTAAGTTATTATTACATAAAATTAAGAACACATAACAAATAATAGCGAATAGAATGTAAAACACAAATCAACTTCCAATTAGAACTAGAATGATACTGCTACTATATATATTTTTACTGAAAAATTAATAGAATTAAAAATAAAACTTCTGTCTAAACTAAAACTTTATTTGTCTACTTTTTCAAGGAGCAAAGTTTTTTATTGCACTACAATGTCTACAGTACCACGTATGTGTATGTGTACAGTATCACATACTTCTTGCTCAATACACATGTAGACCATTAATTAATTGTTTACATAGAATTTTTCGACAAAGTTCAATAATTTAAAAATCACATCACAATATGCATTTAAAATCATGAATTGAGGTTAATTGAGTCAATGTGAATTGGATGACTGATGGTGCAGGTGTTATTAGACAATATTGAACAGTATTTTTTATATGAAAGAATTAATTCTCGCTGAATATTCAGAGCACAAAATAAAACACGGGGTATTACCGCAAGGCAACTGGTCAGTACAGATGGTGTTGCCAGTTACTAGAACGAGTGAGATGACTACACTCACTTAAAGAAAGGGGATTCCCCGCTTCCATCACAGATTAAATAATAAAAAAATCCGTGCTCATTTTAACTGGTCTGAATTGTAGGTGCAACAAAAATATGAAAAAAAATGGTTCAAAATTTTTTTTCAGATTACAAGATATTATTTATTGTAAAATTTTGCCATGCTTAAAAAGTATCACCTCTACTACTTTACGCCACTGCTACTACTGTCTCATTTTTCAACAAATGAAAAATGAAAACAAGAATAGAAACTTTCAGAATAGGAAAACTAACTGGAGGAAGGATTGATTAGGATAATAAACTGATATATTCCATCATAACTGGATGTAAGCTAACAGGAGAAGGATTGATTAGAAAGTGCTAGGAGAATCAGTAGAAGATTTCACAAAAACAATTAAAAAGTAGAAGGGTGCTATCATGATATAAAGCTTATCTAGGAATTGAGAAAAATGGAGATTAATATAATAGAAGGGACTTGCTAAAGGGAAGATTACCATTAGATGAAGATGAGCATTTTCTCAATTAGTTCATTAGACAGATAAAAATTAATATTACTAGAATTGATAGAGCTTTACACTTTTCTAACAATCAGCAGTATTGAAAATGTGGTAAAGTTATATCCTGTAGTAATCTTAGAGTTTCTTTGAAACTGAATTTCTTTCTTCATTAGTATAACAACTGTTAGTGTAAAGCGGTTACATGTTACAAGGATATCATTTGTGCTATATTTCCCTTTTCTTTTCTTTTATACTACAACAATATGCGTTTTTCTTTTATACTATCTTCCCTTTTGAACTGAGAATCATTTTTATATAAAATATCCTCTTGCCCATAGTCAAAGTGATCAGTACTGATAGATTTCTGTAATTAAATCCCCATCAGCTAAATATGAGTATGTTGGATTCACAACCCCCTAGAATGCCTTAGAAAGAAGCATTCTGGAGACTGAAATATACGAAGTAAAGTTTAAAGTTATTTTCCAACTCTACAGTTCTTGATGGACCTTGGTCCCCTTACTGTTTCCTTCTGTTCCTATCAGTATCCAGTTCCATAGAACTATCTGTTTAGATATGTTCTTAAGGGCTTCTGGACTTTTAGTACATGGAGAACAATATCATGACAAACCCCATGGAGAACAGGAATTCTGCTGTGTTTACCATTAACCAGGAATATCCAGTTTGGATATGCTGAAACTTTCGTTTTGATTGAAATAAATTGTTTTATTTTTTTTGCTTGGTTTTTACTTTTGAGTCTGTGTATATAACACGCTGTTTAATGTAAAAAAGGGGTACATTAATTTCTAGCTGTGTATTTATCTATTACTGTGTTACTTTAGACTGTAATGCAACAATTGTCAAAATGTAAACTACTGAGGTATGAGCTGACTAGTCAGAGATGATTTTTATGAGAATAAGAGATAAATACTAAAAATACAACTGCTAAAAAAAAAGCAATGTTGACAAACACAGCTCATTTTGTTCTTGTTTGGTTCTACCATGATTTTGTATTATACTAGCCAATAACACATTTGAATTTTGAAGATCAGAAGGTTGGTTGTGAAGATATAACAAAATTTCCAAATAACCGTGATGTAATTAGATCAAGAGAATGTAATTTGATTGAGAGTTCACCTGATGCATGTAAAAGTTAGCCTTCACATACTAACAAGGATTCTGTTTGAATTTTGAAATTTGAAAGATTGTTTGCAGAGATATAAGAGCATAATATTGCACCTACCAAAACAGTGCCCCAAGGGCATCTGTTTGTTACTAAATAGTGATGATTGATCTAGCTTCGTACAAGGTGCTTGCATCACCTCACGAATCTAGCTTCACACTTAGTCTCCACGGGAAGCCCATTATTATTAAATGGAAATTAAAACATTTTTTTATATTATTTTATTTTATTTAATGCGAATTTAATTCTATTATTTTTGTAATATTATTCATTTGATTGATTCGAATCATACAGTTTAAACCCAGCTCACACAATGATAGAGGCTTACAGTTAACAGTTCATTAATTCAATTCTACTACTACTACAACAATAACAGCAACACACACACACAGACATATGTATGTATGTATGTATGTATATACATATATATGTATGTATGTATATAGAGTCTAGATAAACCCAGTAACATAAGGATTCCAATGCATACATACATCTAAATCAGTTTAGCCATTGAGCTGCTACGGTGGATCAAACATAATACATACATAAACCCTACATACATTACACCCCTTTTTGGGCAGCCATGTTAAAAGGAGGTGTATTTCATTATACAACCAGACTCTGTGGTAAACAGTAAAGGTTTTTTCCTTGCAACGATTAATATCCTGCATTTCACTTCGCTTGGTATGCTAATATTCAGTTTTATGATGCCAACAGGAACTTCTCCAGATTGTCCCTTTAAACCTGGTACAGGAAAATTGTATTCATCAATGCACTTTTGAAATATCAGGTTGACTACTTGGTTATGATAAATCATGTTTTATGTTAATATTTACAGTTTTCTTTGTTTATTAACAATCAAAGTTTTGCTATTTAGAAAAAAAAAATATTCGAACGTTTAATGTAACCTAACATAATTTTTTCTTTCATCTTGTAACTGTTCTAAAATATGAATTTATATATAATATTATGTTATTAATAAAACTATAGCATTTACTATAAAATTTCTAGTCTTGTAATTTATCATTATTAAGCTGTAGTTATTTAATAGTTTTAATTTAGAGTTCAATGGCTTTGAACAATTAGTTTCACAGTTGAATGAGTTCTGTTATTACGTTGGAGTCTATATTACTTTAAAGATTGATAGTCTGATCCTGAAGTGATCAGATGATGATGTTACTATATTTAGAAGCATTGTTACTGTTATTAACAGCAATTGCATTAGTCTGTGTATCTTGATTATTATTCATAAATAAATAAGTCAATTTAATAAAGTTTTAAATTGAAATTTCTGTACAAATTATTATTCTATGAATGGAAATAATGATTTTGATTAAAACTAGGCCTCAAGAAGAATCATTGATGTGTTAAAAATATATTCTATATAGATTAATTTATTTTGAAAATTTTCACATACAAAGTAGTCTTAAATATAATTTACTAAAGTACTTTCATTATAAAATTTAACTTAAAATTTGTTTTATTTATTTATAATAGCTGTAATGTGCTCTTACTGCTGTTATTCAACTATGCTGTAGAAATGGTAATTAGAGAAAGGCTCAAAAATGCTTCTCAAAAGTAAAAAGAGGCCAAAAAATCTTAGGATCACTTTAGTGAAAGATGAAAAAAAATTATATTAGCTGAACTCCCACAAATTCTTCCAGAAATGAGATTTTATCTATTACCTGGAAGGAAACCTGTTGTAAAAAATCTTTTTCTATTATTTTTTTCTTGACAATTAGATATTTACAATTTGTTCCTTCGGAACAATAAATAGATGTGTTGAATGTCTAAATAACATCTTATAATAACAGCTGTAAAACTACAATTATTTTTATAATGCAAATGTATAACCAAAATGGTTGTACGTAATTAACAAGAGACATCAGTCACTCTTGTGACTAATGTTATGTAACTGGTTATATAACAGCATAGCTATTCCCAAGAATAATAAGCTTCCAATATAGTCTTTTTAAGAAAAGTTAAGTGTAAATTGATTTTCCATTGTCCAAAGGTAGAACTTTCAGCTGATGATTCATAAAGACAGAATTCACGATACTATGTAACAAGTTGCAGAAAAAGTTAAAGGCTGTAAATTGGAGATCACAGATTTTTTATGCCAGCAGTAATCAATTTCCAGTTACGAAGGAATAGTAATAGTACAATTTTGAGTAACTACTAAGAATACCATAAATTGATACGATAGACCGACTAAAAAGACAGATTATTCTTTTTAGTCAAAAAAAATTGACAATTGATAAAATTGCCAATCAAGAATGGAGTCCATTTCCACTAAACTAAATAACTATTACAGAGCAGTATGCCAAGACCATCACAATGAATGTGATATTCAGCTTCAGATGTTCACCTTAGGACATCTGAAGCTCATTATATTTGGTTATACAATGAACATTGTTACTCTCAGAGAAAACAGTTAGACGTAAAACCATAGTGAGCATATATTAATTCATTTTACTTTCGTTGTACATACGTATAAAACAAGAGTTTTCTCTTTCAAACCTAATTGTTAGAAAAACCTTTATGTGAATTGTGACATAATTTTTCTAAGTAATTATTTTTCTATTTTTCATTTATTTTAATATTATTCCCGTCTTTTGTAATTGTAATTTTTATAAATTACAATGCTTACTTTATTATTTTTAAAAAAATATATATTTGGTATAATACTTATTTATTTTGTAAACTTGTTTTTAATATATATTTCAATAAATATTTTGGTTTTGTTTGCAGTGCAATATTCCATTTATATATAAGTTTTCGAAAATTAATACCAGGATTCGATCAACTACATTTTCACATAAATAATTCAATTGTATTGTGCTGTTCTAAATTGTTCAATAGTAACTAAATAAAAGCTTGTATAGATCTACGATTGTATTAAACCTGAACACGTTTCGTACAGAACTGTTTTGCAGCATAATTTTAACAATAGTATTATATTCATTGTAGCTTAAAATTTCTCCCGCCAAACGCGCCTCGCTACTGTTACGTTGTTATTGATATAGTATTATTATTCTAGCCCCATTTTCTTACAACAGACTATTAAAAACAATGGAGAAAGCAGTTTGTAATAAGATTCGGTGCTTGATTACAAGAATAAGATGAGCTCAGTGTGCCGGAAGACTCGTTGTCTCCCGCTACTTTTTATTTCTTTCTTAACGTTCTTGAAATGAGTGTAAAGCAGACGCAGTTGTAGCTACAGAAGAATTCAGATCGCATTCCTCCCCACTCAAAGGTCATCTCCTTGTATACTATACTACTGTAGTATGATAGTTTTTTACTGTTCCGCTAGATGTCGGCAGTATCATTGAATGTAGTTTATAGTTCCTGATCGTGTCGTTAGATAACGTTAACTCTTTCTTTTGTGAATATCACTGATAAAACATTTTTTAAAGTAAATTTTATCCTATTTATTTTCAGTTTTATAATCTTCTATCGACTTTTCTGTTTCGGAAACTTAATTAAGTTTTGTAACCATGATGTTTTTATTTTTTATTTAGTTAAATACATTACCGATATTATATGCACAGTTTATATATATATAAAACAAAGAAATTTGTAGCTATTGTCGTACTCATTTATTAATTTTTATTGTTAAAAACAATTACAGTTATTTAGTTCTACATACTTTTTTAATAAATTGTTCTTTCCATACTTTTTACAAATATTTTTTTCTTATTATCAAACAAAAATTTCTTTAATGAATTCTTTTTTTTCTTCATATTTCATCCAATGATAATTTTATCAAATGACAGTTGCAATTTTTATATGTTTAGTTTCTTTGTGAATTAAGGAATCCTTTAAAACAATCTTGTAAATTATTGATTAATTATTGATTTTCTAATCCAAGAGTTTGTCTCTTTAATTAATATTGTTGTAACTGGTACATCATTGGTCATTTATTGAGAAACTTTAAGATGACTGGGTGTTTAGACAGATTACATCATTCCCTTGGGTGCCACTGGTTGTAAAATTAAAGTAATTTTATCTTCATGTGTGTTAATTTTTTCTTACTGTAACAAAAAAAATTGTTGGCAATCTGACATGAAACTCGTCATTCTCAAAATTTTCACGCCCAATTTCAAGATAATAAACATCCAATATCATATTTATTAAGAAAGGTGAGGAAATAAGTGATTTTAATTATCTTCTGAAAAAAAAAAACAATAAAGCAAACTAGTTTTGATATTTACTGAAAAGTGGAAGTTGAACTGTTACAAAAAGGTTAAACCTCGAGTAACATAAAAAAAGAATTAAAATTCTATTTTAAAAAGATTATTCCTCTTCGTTTTTTAGGATAAAAACTGGACTGCTGAATATAAACGTGGGATTGTACATCTTTTCACAATGATGCACGCTCGGGACATCCAAAAACCGCTATTACTGACGAAATTATCACAAAAATCCACAACGCCGTGTGAAATGTTATACTGGAAGTAGCGAGGTTACCAACATTGCTAACATAGATCGTATCTACATAGAACGTAGGTCGTATCAATTATATTTTACACTATTTTTTTGGGTAAAAAAAAACTTTACGCTCGATGGGTTCCGTGTTTTTAACAGGTGACCAAAACCAAATTCGACTGAACATTTCTAGAGGGTTTTTTAGATTTATTTAAAAGTGATACCGCTGAGTTTCTTTGATTTAATTACAGTAGTTGAAACATTACACGCAGAATTGAACGCAGTTCAAACAGTGGATGGAAGCACATGAAATTATCCTGAAGAAAGCCCCAAGACGGTTCCATCTGGTATAAAGCAATCATGGCTACGGATTTTTTTTTTGGGGGGGTTATTCTAGAGATAGGTTGGCCAGATGTGGTTTGATTAATTCAGGCTTGTGTCCGGAGTGTAGGGCCATTTATGATGACGCCATGACTTATATGTCTGCCCCAGGTACGAACGTGCCAAAGTAGCTAGAGGAATTGAAAGGATCAGTTCTCTGGTTTTGATCTGCAAGATAATTGGAAAACCGGTAACATAGTTGCCGGCTTCCTTATTTTTAGCTCTGCGGGGGATGGCTGAGGGGATCTAATGCTGTTATAGATGTATAGATAGAATAGCAACCCGTGCGCCTAAGGGCTCGCCTGGGTACTTACTTCGCCAAAATAGGCGTTTTGGCATCGAGCTCCGGTTAGCTGAGATTCTCGCTGTTAGGATGAGAATGGGTGTGTGGAAAACTATGATGGAGCTGCGGTGTGATAGGGTGTAAGAATTGACTTCGCTCCCGAAAGCGGACCAGAGTAAAGAGAAACGGGGTATATTTTCTTTAGCTTATTAAATTTGTGGGTACTTACGTATTAACGCCACCGCAGCTACAGCTTTATTTAAAAACAAAGTAGGCAATCGGATTTCGGTGGAAAATGAACAGTTTCTTTATTAATTTTAATAAATGGTTATTTATATTTATTTATTTTATAAATATAATTTAACCAAACTTAACCTAGGCTCGCTTCGCTCGCTAACCTTTACTAATTAACACCGTAATTTTTTGAGTATATATTTAATAAATTCAGTAATTATTGCAATTAATCGTAGGTTAAGTTTGGTTAAATTATATTTATAAAATAAATAAATATAAATAACCATTTATTAAAATGAATAAAGAGACGGTTTTGAATCTATGTCAAACTCTATATCGGTCCATTTTCCACCGAAATCCGATTGAGTACTTTGTTTTTAAATAAAGCTGTAGCTGCAGTGGCGTTAATACGTAAGTACCAATTTGTGAATTTGTTTGTTGAATAAATCAAGAGAATTAAGTAAATTGAATTGTAGTACAAAATCATCATTGTTGCGATTAACACTTGTTTTGCCGGTATGAAGGTAGTATTTTTAATGTTTAAAGACTTAATCTACTAATGATCTGAACGTGTAGTCTAATTGAAGTTAGATATAGGAATAGTTTTTGAGTAAAATTGGTGTTAAATGAAGGCGCTAGGATCGCTCTTCCGCGAATCGATTAATTTAATAGTTAAGGGTTGTAAATTGCGGTAGGTGTTCGTGGTTGGAAGAGGCCATACGAAGGCGATAATAGGTTGTGTAAATACACTGATGGAAATATCCACCGAGGAATTTTCCTCGGTGGCATCCTAACCGAGGCCAAATTAGTGACTGCTGTATTAACAAGTTTAGAGGGTCTAAAAGACAACCGGTAAAAAAACCCATTAGGGATAGGAACGTAGAGAATAGTGTGACGACTGGGATTGTCACAAGGCGGGTATCCTTCCCTATGGGGTCACTACTGGAACGATTTTACGGTACTACTTAGACTAAACGTTCACATCTGGCCAAAAAGAAAGTGGTCATTCAGAACGATATGCATGGGCGTACATGTCTTGGGTTGTTGCTGCAAAACTCCATGACCTAATTTTTTAAGTGCTTTCAAATACCCCGAATTTGGCTTCCAGCGATTACTTTCTCTTGCCTAACCTGAAGAAATGACTCGCTGGACGAATAATGAGATCAAACCCGAGACAACCGCTTAGTTTTCAGAGCTGGACAAATCGTATTATACTGAGTGTATTAAAATGTTGCAAAATCAGTGATGTAAATGTATTCAATTCCAAGATGAGTGCGTTGAAAAATAAAATTTTAGAAAAATCGTGTGTATTTTATCAAAACCTTCCGAACGATTTTCCTATGAGTCGATTTCTTCAGTCAACACAATTAGATAATTTGTTATGTACTTCTTAGTTTAATTTATTTTGCCATAATATCTATCGTATCATGTACAATAATTAAACTTATGTATATTTTTAAGTATCATCGATCTATATTTTATAATAGGTATATAATAATTTTTGAATGCTGTAATTGTAGAAAGAAAAAAATATGCGAGTATAAGCTACATTCTGAATTAGCCCTCATTTTTTTAAAATTTGAGTTATATAGGAGTTTATATCGTATGAAATCCTCCCATCTAATAAAATACTTCCCTTTTGAGAGGTAAGTATGAATAATCTCCTCCCACCTTCAAAACATTGGAAGGATTTGTAACGGGGAGGAAAGAAAGAGGTCGGAGACAAATCAAAATGGTAGACAGTATAAAAAGGGAAGAAGTTACTATAAAATGAAACAGATGGCACAGAATCGAGCAGAATGGAGGGCGGCCATGTGAAAACTTGTCTTTGGACAGAACATTTATTATTATTACCTGTAAGAAAATCGTGCAACATTATTTAGATTAAACATTGTTTATAGAAATATATGATTTCTAAAATCGCTGTAACATAACTTATATAAATATATTTGACATTAATTTTTATAAATTTTTTTTGATCACTTAAAAATATAAATAATAAAGGATTGCGTTTTTTTCCAGATTCTATTTCGCCTCAGCAGGCTTACCGATTTTATGGAAATGATTCTCTAGAAACGATTCTGGAAGAGACGTCTGATGATCTCCGGAGTGAATCAGATTATTCTGGTCCAGCAGGGTGGCCTGATACAGATTCTGAAACTGAAAGCGTTATTCACGTTGTTCCATTAGGTATGTAAATTTATGAGTAAATGTTATTTAAAAATGAATACGTTATTAGTCTTTTTTTGAATATTTTAAAGTCTTTAATCTTTCCCTTCGTATCTTTTTTTTTGGTTTTTATTTAGTTATTATTTTCGCAGGTGTAGATAATGTGCTACAATATAAAGAGTGACACAGAGATGTAAGCCCGTTTTGGAATTAACGCGACATTTAATTTTTCACCAAACTTTATTATGTTGGCTGAACATGTGGAGAAACAATGCCATTTATGTTAGGTGGAAAAAGTTACATCTGGAATGTGAGATCATCTTCCTTGATATATGTTTCAAGTGGAGAAATGAAGCTGACCCACACCCACCCACGTGATCTGCTGTACGTTTCTACGAATACTTGTCTTCAGTTGCTGTAACGTACGTGGTTTTTCAACGTACACCGCTTTTTTAAGTATCTCCACACGAAGAAGTCGCACATCTAGTCGGAACATCTCGGAACATGGAAATCACTTAACCAGGAAGCAATTGTCGTAGGGTTTGCATTGAATGAGCGACAGTGAATGATGTTGCCCAATATTTTTGTAACCGCACTTCTAGACCCATGTCCAAAGGCTGGAGTTCTGGGTGGAAAAAGGTGATAATCATGTACGTGTACCGATGAGAAGTCACTGTCACCGCTACACTCTCCTCTTCAAAAAGTAGAGACCCATAAGATAACGCCTTGATATCGCGCATCACACTGTCACACGGGATGAATGTGGAGGTCGTTCATACACCGGACCAGTATCTACAGTTTTGCTGGTTGACGTATTCGTTTAGATGGAAATGCGCCTCATCGCTCATAAACACGTAGGCATCTGATTCATCGTGGAGAACTTCCATCATTGCACCAAAATCTTCCCGTTGTTCATATTCTCTTGGGAGTATTGGTGCACGCAGACCTTCTTATATGAGTGTTATTTAGGATCGTTTTTCAAAATTCTTCTTATCGATTCCCGTTCCAGTCATAATGCTATTGCGTGGCGCCGTGCAGAACGTTGCGGAACTGTAGAGAACTGCTATTCTCACTCTCTCCACATTTTCTTGTATTCTCATCGTACGTTCAATCCTTGGTAGCGTTTTCGAAATCACATTACCTGTGTTTCCCAACCGATTTCAGTATGGTTTTCCATGATGTGACTGCTCCGTGTCGGCAGACGTTGAAGTGACGGAGGAATGACCTATGAGCTGCTACAACCGAATCGCCGTCTCTTACATACGCTTCGTACGTGAACGTGCGATGTTCCACTGATCAATCAGGCACGATAACAGAAATAAATGACATTAGTTCACACACATGTAACGGCAAATAAATTACAGGTTAGAGTAATAGTAACAGGGTTCGGTTCATTCCAAAATTGGTATACATCTTTGTGTCACCCTACAAAGCTTTATTGTATAAGTATGTAGCTGGGTTGGTGCAATTTAAAGGTACCCCAATAACTTGTTCTCTTATACACATCTCCGTTGAGCTTTTAATGGCCTCTGAGCTCAAAAGCATATTTCTTCATTTTAGCACTAAAATACCTGTGATGTGTTCCTGTGGTGATAATTCTTGTGGTTTGATGTATTCCTGTGGTGTATTATTGGATATGGCTGATATTGAACAACATTTAATTTTACTTTTATTGATAAAAATTCTATTTTTTTTATTTTTTTAGGATATTAAAATATGTATGATTTTAAAAAAAAAAAAAATAAGAAGCCTTATATGTGGTTTAGTACAGCCTGAAAGTAATCAATATTTAAGTAATATCCAATTCATAATTTCAAATCGCGTAATTTTTAATTCATTATCAGTTCTTCCTAGCATCTATGTAAATTGCGGTCGATTTGTTTTAAGATGTAGATTCAGTGCTCCTTTGTACTAAAAAAAAACCGTCGCGTTCTAGTTAAGGTTAAATATACTCATCGTAAGTGTATTTCTCTACATTTGGAATTTTTGAGTTGAGAGTGATATTTTAGCTCTTAATTTAAGGCCAAGGCTAGATTAGAAAGGGATGACGGATTTCTATACTGATGTAATCAAAGTTATGAACTTTTCATATCCAAGGTAACACCGCTGTAAGGATTACTTGGATGAATTCTTGTTTTTTTTTTTTTTTTTTTTTTTTATTAAATTTATACTCAGTTTTAAAGAAAAAGGAGAATTATTTTATTTCATTTTATATTATTTTATATTTATTTTATTTTATGTTATTTTTTAATTTATTTTTCTATCTTTTTACACAACATTTTTAATATATTTAAAAATCCGATGTGGTCACCACTTGCTTCCTTTTACGGCTATTAAATTACATATACACATTTTTAAAAGTACATAAAATTTTATTTCATTAATAACATCTGATATTTTTTCATATTTTGTTATTTTTTATTGTTCTTCAATTATTATTTAACATAATTGTTTTTTTTTTCAATTAGAGATTAATAATTATTAATAAATCAATATATTTAAATTTAAAAAAAAAAAGTTAAAAAAAGGAGATCTGATTCGAACCGATGTGCCTTCCCCTTGTAAGATCCAAATTTTTCATTAATTATTTGGCTATAGCTCTGGAACCGATGAAAATAAGTACCACTTATGACATATCGTTGAAAAGCTCTCAATGAGGGCTTATTACTGCAGTTAAGAAAACAATCCAAAATCCAAATGTTCTGGATTTTGGGCTTTTTTAGACACTTTTGGTCCAGTCGATTGCAATCAAAAGGGAGGTGCACAACTAGATGTTACAAAAATCTTAAATCCAAAATTTCAGAATTCTACGGCTAATCGTTTTTGAGTTATGCGAGATATAAACGTACGTACGAACATCATGCCGAAACTAGTCAAAATAAATATTACCGTTGAAATCTGAAAACCGATTTTTTTTGCGATCACAAACAATACTTCCTTGTACGAAGTAAAAAAAGTGTTTTAGGTATTTATATAATAATACAATTCAGTATGAATACTGAACAAATTTAAGATTTGAGTAAGCCAAGTAAGCTAGTAATCTATACAGATTACTGGATCTATAGATTAAGTAAGCCAGTAATCTATACAAATTTAAGAGAAGTTATAAAACATTTTTTAAAACGAAGTACATTTTGTATAGATTAGGCCAAACTTTCATTATGGGTCACCGGTATTCTTAGAGTACCGCCATATTCAAATCTAATTATTTAAAAATATATTATAAATAAAAATAATTCAAATATATACTTACATTTATTAATGTATTTATTGAAGTCTTCTCTTCAATAAAACGCTCATAAAACAAATAAATAGGTTTTTTTAATTATTTTTTTTTAAGCACTAACGAGGCAACTGGAAACATCGTGTGATTTGGCTTCGGTCGCCTCAAAGTGCCACGGCAATTGACTGCCCCCTAGCTACATCCATACGGACGTATCCCTTCGGGGTCCCCCCTCGTCATTGAAGCAACCCGATCACCTGTTTAAGAAGGCCGGATAGCCTCAGAAGGATGGCTATCCGCCTTGGCCCTACACTACTAAACTCCGGGAGAGCATTACGCTCTTCCTTCGCTTCACACCCCAAAAACTAACTCTCGAGGGTCCTGTACACCATCATCGGACACGTTCCGACACATCAGCACTTGCTACTGATGAGCCAGAACGTTCTTAGATGAAAGGGCTGCCTCTCCTTCCCTACACGAGCCGTGATTCATCTTTTTTTTTATTAAAAAATAAAAAATAAATAAATAGGCTTAGTCGAAAACTCCGCACGATAATCTTAACCAGCTAGATTTTAAGAATAGTGTTTTAATCTGGTAGGATGGCCGGATCGGCTCTGATTAGTTCAAACGAACTAAAGCTGTGTAAGCCAGTAAGTGGCTGTAGAATTATATCTCCATGCAGCGGATAAAAGAACTCGTTAACAAGCGGTATAACTTGAGTACCACTATGCGCAATAGTTGAGAAGTAAAATTGAGAGGTACTACTTGACTACCAACGTTCATCAAGGAGTTAAAAGGATTTCGTATTGAATGTTTAATGTTATCAGATCAGTTAGAGGGTATGTGTATTTATGTAAGGATTGCTGTATTTTGATGAGGGTTGGAATTAATATAATCTTTTTTAATTTTATGTTAGAAAGTTCTGGAAATGATTATTTGAAAAAATACTTCCTGATTGTAAAAATTAGTCTAATGAATTTGTAATTTGTTTCTGTTTTAATCCGTAGAACTCTCAAGAGTTTATTAGTTTTGTTCTGAAAATAAATCTTTATGTGTTGTGAATATCTTTGTCATAGAATTAGGGGAAAACTTAAAAAAACTAAAAAAAATAGAGTTCGCCACCTAGCGATTGAAATTGGAAATTCTGGAAACGGTTTTTGAAATTCGCGTTTGATATTAAATAAGCATATTTGAAGCGCGTTTGGCGTGCAGGTGATAAACATTCTTTTTTAATATAGGATAATTAAAGAACGTGCGGGTAACAATTTTGTATAAGTAGCTATAATTTTTTTTAATTTATTTGAAGATATATATATATACACACACACACACACACACACACACATATATATATATATATATATATATATATATATATACATATATATATATATATATAGCCTATGACACTCTCGGTAACCTAAGGATTCCAACGCGGGGTAATACATCTAAATGGGTTCAGTTGTTGAGCTGCTACGATGTAACAGACATACGTACATACATACACCCCAAATACATTGCACTTCTTTTTGGGCAGTCGTGTGAAAAATTAAAGCCTCTGTTCCACCTGTTCAAAATATTTACATTTTAGATGTTTTAATTACATTATGTTAGCTAGATTTCATAAGAAAGCTACCTATTTTAATGGATGCCTTAATTCGACTTCCGGAAAATTTCGACATATCTTCGCGTTTCACATCCTCCAGACCCCAAAATCACCATCAGTTCAAAAGTATATATACATATATATTTCACTTTCTTGTGGATACGATAACTGTCGTAATTTTGGGCCAATCACTTTCAAATTGATACATAAAATATAACCACTCAAAATCTCGGTCGAGTTCCTTAATGGGCAAAAGTGGACCATGGGGGGAGGGTTTTTCGAAAAAAACAAAGTGTCGTTATAACTTTCTTATTAAGAAATATCGAATTCGTTTAACGTTCCTATTATTCTTTGGATAAGAGCCTAAAATTTATCTAAGTAAATTTTTTTTATATCACCAACCTGGTCCTGGGGGTAGAAAAAATGGGGTTTTGAAGACAAAATAAATCATACCTCCCTAATAGGCACAGTATCGAATCGGTTTAAAACGGTCATTAGTCCTCTAAATACATTTCCTAAAACCTTTTCCTTAAACGATTTTTGATGTGACCAACCCTTACGTTAAGGGATTACCAAAATATTGCTGATATTCTGAGATGGGGCTTGTCGTATGCTAAACATGTCAAACCGTTGTCGTATTGAGTAAATTTGAAATTTTTATTAACTTTAAGATGGAAATCTTTTTCTTCCCTACTTAGCACCGGTGAAATCTACCTCCGCCTTCCGGCGTGCCGAAAAGGATTTTTTTAGTTTCAAATATAGTACCTTAATACAGGGTTGAATTTATGGCGTTTTATTAGTTTTTACTATAGTTAAATGCAAAATGTAATTTTAAATATGATTGTAGATTTGTAGTATTGTTAAAAATAATTTTCATTCAATTACTGGTAGAGAAGTTAAATTTAGAGAAGAATAAAGAAGAAATTAAGAGAAGTTAAAGAGCCGGAAAAATTCTGCGATATTGTTTTAAAATATTTTTTTGAAACAGCGTTAATTTTTAAATTGTTATATCAACATAACTTTTCAATAATCCCTAGCCATAATATTTTTTGTACAATGACCCCTTCGATTTGTTTGAATTTCAGATCGTTGATTATAAATTATATGACATAAACGACGTTCAACTTTATCTTCAGGATAATATTCAATTCTCTTTCATTTTTATTTTATTGTTTGAATACTTTTTTATTAGTTGTTTATAACAAAATGGAGCTAAGTAAAATAGACAGTGAAAAAATAGTGCGAGAATCGATAGCTTATGTTAGATACTACTAACATAAGCTATCGATCGAAAATGAATTTTGCTGTCAGCTCGTTGAAAAATTAAAAGAAAAACTGAATTATTTAAAGATCTTTGTTTCCAAGAATAAGCAAGTTTATAAGCTAGAAAATCCATCTTCGTGATTGTTATTTTAACTTTTACGGCTTAAAAACACGTACACAGCTGCTGCAATTTTACTCGAATGAAATTGTTGTTTGAAGGGTTTTAAATAAAAATTTTATATTGTCAATTTTTCAAATCGGTTGAGTAAAAGAATAAAAAAATGAAATATTTTTAATTAAATATTTTTTATTTTTACTTGAACGTTGTTGATACTGCTACCCTACTTTCTTAAGACAGTATAAAACTAAAAAAAAAGAAAAAAAGAATAAGGCAGTTTTTTTTTTGTCTTCAGTCATTTGACTGGTTTGATGCAGCTCTCCAAGATTCCCTATCTAGTGCTAGTCGTTTCATTTCAGTATACCCTCTACAGCCTACATCCCTAACAATTTGTTTTACATATTCCAAACGTGGCCTGCCTACACAATTTTTCCCTTCTACCTGTCCTTCCAAAATTAAAGCGACTATTCCAGGATGCCTTAGTATGTGGCCTATAAGTCTGTCTCTTCTTTTAACTATATTTTTCCAAATGCTTCTTTCTTCATCTATTTGCCGCAATACCTCCTCATTTGTCACTTTATCCACCCATCTGATTTTTAACATTTTCCTATAGCACCACATTTCAAAAGCTTCTAACCTTTTCTTCCCAGATACTCCGATCGTCCAAGTTTCACTTCCATATAAAGCGACACTCCAAACATACACTTTCAAAAATATTTTCCTGACATTTAAATTAATTTTTGATGTAAACAACTTATATTTCTTACTGAAGGCTCGTTTAGCTTCTGCTATTCGGCATTTTATATCGCTCCTGCTTCGTCCATCTTTAGTAATTCTACTTCCCAAATAACAAAATTCTTCTACCTCCATAATCTTTTCTCCTCCTATTTTCACATTCAGCGGTCCATCTTTGTTATTTCTACTACATTTCATTACTTTTGTTTTGTTCTTGTTTATTTTCATGCGATAGTTCTTGCGTAGGACTTCATCTATGCCGTTCATTGTTTCTTCTAAATCCTTTTTATTCTCGGCTAGAATTACTATATCATCAGGAAATCGTAGCATCTTTATCTTTTCACCTTGTACTGTTACTCCGAATCTAAATTGTTCTTTAACATCATTAACTGCTAGTTCCATGTAAAGATTAAAAAGCAACGGAGATAGAGAACATCCTTGTCGGACTCCCTTTCTTATTATGGCTTCTTTCTTATGTTCTTCAATTGCTACTGTTGCTGTTTAGTTCCTGTACATGTTAGCAATTGTTCTTCTATCACTGTATTTGAACCCTAATTTTTTTAAAATGCTGAACATTTTATTCCAGTCTACGTTATCGAATGCCTTTTCTAGGTCTATAAACGCCAAGTATGTCGGTTTGTTTTTCTTTAATCTTCCTTCTACTATTAATCTGAGGCCTAAAATTGCTTCCCTTGTCCCTATACTTTTCCTGAAACCAAATCGG
This sequence comes from Lycorma delicatula, assembly GCF_047948215.1. NCBI lineage: Eukaryota > Metazoa > Arthropoda > Insecta > Hemiptera > Fulgoridae > Lycorma > Lycorma delicatula. Next base: position 141,368,984 of record NC_134461.1, on the reverse strand, counting down.
TCTTCTCCTAACACTTCCTCCACTCTCCTCTCAATTCTTCTGTATAGAATTCTAGTTAAGATTTTTGATGCATGACTAGTTAAACTAATTGTTCTGTATTCTTCACATTTATCTGCCCCTGATTTCTTTGGTATCATTACTGTAACACTTTTTTTGAAGTCTGACGGAAATTCCCCTTTGTCATAAATAGTACACACAAGTTTGTATAATCTATCAATCGCCTCCTCCCCTGCACTGCGCAGTAATTCTACAGGTATTCCGTCTATTCCAGGAGCCTTTCTGCCATTTAAATCTTTTAATGCTCTCTTAAATTCAGATCTCAGTATTGTTTCTCCCATTTCATCCTCGTCAACTTCCTCTTCTTCCTCTATAACACTATTTTCTAATTCATTTCCTCCGTATAACTCTTCAATATATTCCACCCATCTATCGACTTTACGTTTCGTATTATATATTGGTGTACCATCTTTGTTTAACACATTATTAGATTTTAATTTATGTACCCCAAAATTTTCCTTAACTTTCCTGTGTGCTCCGACTATTTTACCAATGTTCATTTCTCTTTCCACTTCTGAACACTTTTCTTTAATCCACTCTTCTTTCGCCAGTTTGCACTAATAAGGCAGTATATATACTAAAATCTATTGACCCTTTAGAGACCAAAATTGAGAATATATTTATTATTGATGGAAAATAACATTATGAGACCACATATGCACCATTTTTTTTTTTGATGACCTATCATTTTTCCGGCAACACCAAAATCCCGTCGCTATAGAACCTCTGTGGTTTCTGGTCAAAAAGATGTGACACTGGCCTCTTTTGAAACTAACTTAACACCATTCAGAGATTTTTGCAGAGACCAAAAGAAAATGATAGTCTGTCGGTGCTAAGTTTGAGCTATACGGTGGATACACTAAAACCTCCCAGTCAAGTTCTCTTTTTCTGACGGATCTTAAAAAATGTATGCGGTCTGCAGTTGTCAGCGTGTATACGATATCCTTTCTGTTGACCAGTTCAGGCCGTTTCTTTTGAATCGGTAGGTACAATCTCGGTAATTCTCGACAGTACAGGTCTGAGTTTATCGTTATGCCTGGCGGCAGTCGCTCGTGATGCACGATGCTCTTCCAGTCCCACCAAACGCCAGCATCACTTTCCTGAGCGTCAGTGTGGGCTTTGACACAAAGAATGGAGCTTCTCCTCGCTTCGACCACGATTTTTTTCGCACATTTTTGTCATAGGTTATCCACTTTTCATCACTGTTGATCAACCGCTTCAGAAACGGCTCGATTTCATTACGTTTCAGTAGAGATTCGCAAATAGAAATTCGATCGAGAGTAAATTTTTCTGTATCAAATCATGCGGCGTACAAACGTCCAGCTTATTTTTGTAGCCAGCTTTCTCCAAACGGTTTAATACTGTTTGCTGATGAATATTTAGGTCACTGGCGATTTCATGACTGCTCACATATGCCGGTCTTTCTCGACTTTTGCCAGAATAGGCTAACGTGCTATTTCGTGAACAAAAGGCTCAATAAATACTAAAATTCTTTATCGATTAATTCTTCTTGATTCTCGAGACTGATCTTTTTATATTAATTTTTTTTTCTTTTTATTATGAATTATAAGAAAAACTACAAAGAAAGAAAGTGCAGTTTTTTTTATTTACATATAATTTTATTTTTAAAAGTTCTTCATTCTTAAGTTCACATTAGTGTACTAATTTTATATGAATAAAGTTTTGTATAAATTATAACACAAACTTTCACGTATTTTATAAAAATAAAATAAAAAGGTAGGTAAAATGATTTGCTTACTAATAGTAGCTTTGTGAACAGTATATCTCGCTCATTTTGTACTGAATTCTTTGCAAGAAAATTTAATTAATAATATAAAAATATTAAAATAATTTTCAAAACGAGTTTATCGATTGTACGAACATATGTAGACGAAACGCTAAAAGATCGAATTTAAATAGCGCCCTTAATTATTTTTTTATATATTTTCTATATTTTGTTATGATCGATTAAATCAATTTCCTGTTAACCGATCGTGTATTAGTTAGAATTGAAGAAAGCTGTAGAATATTTGATAAAACACCATTAGTTTATCTTTGACCAATTATTTCTGATGACTATTGATTTGTGAAATTTTTATGACAATAATTTAGGTAAATGACGATGAAATTTAATAGAAGTAACTTTTATGGTCGCTTCTTGTTTGGATCGTATATACTAAGAGGTAGTTTAAATTTTTGAATTTTAGAAAGAGATAATATGAAATAAAATTATCTATTACGCTTTAATACTAAAAATAAAATAAATGTTACATATGTTTTGTTAAAACTAAAAGAAAAATGTTGTTTAGTATAACATTGTCGTGATTGAGTGACACGAATTTGGTTGTGTTTTTTTCTTCTAATATTTTAATTAAATTAGATAATAAACTTCTTTGTTGGTTAAAAAATATTAGCGGTAATAAATATCTTTCAAAATATTTATGTTTCTTAAGATATTATTAATATATCAGTTTCTGTTTAAATAATTAAAAATGTAGCTTTCGTAATTTTTTTTGATCCTTCTTAATGCCTTAATCCAGAATCCTTATTCTTCGTAAAGCATTCCATTTGTGGGTTTTTGTTTTATCAGATTCTATATATAAAGGGGATTGATATTCTAGGAAAAGAATTTAATTACATTAGAATATTAAGTAAAACATACCGTAATTTTAGTGTTTATTATTGTTTTTAATTAATTTCGCACGGTACAATATTTGTTAATAAAGAAATATTAGATTGATATATTTTAAACTCATACAAACTTCGTGAGAAAATTTTTCAAAAAAAGAAAAATCTATTTCATATTATTAAAATAGTTTAAAAAAGAAGACTGATAAGATCCTTTATTTCTGACTTTTTTCTTCCCGAATGATGAAAGGATTAAATTCCTTCTTTTCACTTGAATCCACTATCTTAAATTGACTTGGAAGTAGTATACAGCATGTTATGTGTGTGTGTGTGTGTGTTCGCGCGCGCGAGCATGTGTGTGTACATATAACGGTAAATGTCCTTGAGAGAAAACTGTAATCAAAGGTTTGTATTTATAAAACTTTATCTTATTGTTATTTCACGTGTTTATTTTTTTAAATCTCTTGATTTACAAGTCAATGTGTATATTTTTTTATTGTTCGAAATTTCTTGTTAGTTTTATTAAATGACATTCTTAATGTTTATTAATAAAATACTTTTTTTTGTGTAATTAGAGACGATTTAGAGCTACAATTCTAAATTTTGCTTCAATTTGCCATAGGTTCATTTTTGAGAATACTATAATCCATATTTTTCTATAAATGGACATTTTCTTTAATCATTCTTCGTTAAATTTATTTATTTAACATTTTTGTAGTATTCAAAATTTAATGAATAATTTTTATGCAGAAGGCCTACTGTTATTTAGGCAATCACGATTACCGTCCGAACTGGGCTAATACCAATCGATATTATGATTTGTAGCGGTGAATAACAATACCGAATAGGGGAATGGGTGGGAATGAATTCAATCGGTGGGGAAACGAGCTGTGATGCCAACAGACATTTTACTGGTATTGCATTTAGTTTTTTATAAATATTTATTTATATAGATCAGTGTTCCAGTTACAGTACTGTACTTCGCGCGCTGCTTTTGACGTGTTATTAGATTTCTGTCCGCTCGTTCAAAAATATTTTTGTGGGCTTGATATGATTGTGTACTATACATATATAATCTGTTCTACTCGTGAAAATAATGGAAAAAGTTCAGATAAACACGTGTCTTAAAATGCTTTGTTTGCGAGTTACGACTAGTGAAAAATTTCGCTTGAATTTCAGCTAATCCTGTGAACTAAGGTCGTACTGAAATTTTTAGGACGTTAATTAAGGGACAGAATCTGTGATTTCTTATGGTTTTAGACCTGAAAAACAAATAAAATAGGTCCCAGAACCGTATATGCGATAGTTTTGAAGGATCTGGGGTGAAAATCAATAAACTGGGGTAAAAAAACCTTGTTTTTTATGTTTGACGTATAGTAACACTGTTAAATGGGTGATAAACACATAAAAATTATAAACAAAATTTGTAGAGAATTTAATTCTGAACAGAATAGTATAAGATAAGTTGAATAAAACAAAGAAAAGTTAGAAAAATTCGAATTTTATTTAGAAAGAGCACAATAGACCAAAGTGGATTAAACTTACCAGATTATAATAAATGTCCAAAAATGAGCTTGTCATTTTCAACATATTTCGTGGCACGCTTCTGTATTGCTTTTGTTGCTCCTTTAATATGAACGGTCTAAACAGCTGATTGTGAAGAAGGTCGCACATACAATGACCCATTTTAGCACGTGCATTCAATAATAATTTTACGAAATATGTTTATATGAACTTTCTCCATTATTTTCACGAGTAGAATAGGTTATGATATTTCCTGGAGAACGTTGTGATACATTTTGTTAGTGAGCTGAGGAGGGAGCAGAAAACAGTAGCCTTAACAGACGCTGTTAACTGACATTATTTAGGGAAATTCTAAAGTAATTCCCCTGTATAGACCTCATCTGTTTTCCTGTTTAGCTTCCGGAAATTATCGTTTAGGTATTAGTACAGAGAATGAATGAGGATGATATGTATGAGTGTAGTCTTGTACAGTCTCAGATCGACCGTTCCTGAAATGTGTGGTTAATCGATACCCAACCACCAAAGAACACCGGTATCCACGGTCTAATAGTATTTAAATCCGTATAAAAGTAACTGCTTTTAGTAGGACTTGAACGCTGGAACTCTCGACTTCGAAATCAGCTGATTTGGGAAGACGCGTTCACCACTAGACCAACCCGGTGGGTTCCATTGTATAGATGTGATTATACAGTAGTTCACATTTGTCACAGATATCATATCAATTCTAAATATTCTTAGCTTTGACCCGTGCAAAGTATCGGAGGTACAGGATAAACCAGAATGATGAAATTTTTTTCGAGAGTACAATATTCGCTTTTTGTTTTCATTATACGGCGAGTCCTTATAGTTATCACTGCGAATATATCATTTATAAGACTGAATATCGGGGCCGGTTTTTTCAATCACTATAAACGTGAAGCATTTGCGTGGGAATGCAGATTGAAAGATAGAGAACAAAAATTGCTATGCCTGACCGAGATACGAACTTGAAATATTCTGGGTGAATGGCTGAGGCGCTACTACTCTGCTACGGAGTTCGGTAATGGTGTTTCGGAATTGATTTGTATTCCATATGTCGCCTGTATTTCTTTCGATTTCAACACCCAATAGGTAGTTTTAATATAAAATATGGTTTTACCTCATAAAACAGAACACTGATTAATGCTTACATAAAATTCCGTTAATTCAGAAAAAAATTTGGTGTTTAAATTTTCATTATAAGAAATATTTCTAAATTTTGAAATAGAATGTTTTATAATAGTCAATAATGAATAATAATATACGAGGGGTGACTAAAATCTAATGCACACTGGAACGTAACGGGAGAACAAAAGTCACACAAAGCGACAGGTGCTGCCATCTTTTAGATGCATTCCTCTACTGCTAACATTACAAAACTCGTTGATCCACGCCTTCTCATTTTGTCAGTCGCCATTGTTATGGAGTCGAGCGCGCCTGCTGAGCCAGTTTGTCTAAAATAACGAACAGTTTCAGAATTCTCAAAACTGGAAAAAGTGAAAGCTTTAACATTCATCGTTATCGGCGATGAAACATGGGTTTTGTATTACACGCCAGAGAGAAAACGGCAGTCAACTGAATGGCATCACCTCAATCACCAACCAGACCGACAAAGGTCAAGCCACAGCCATTTGGACGCAAACTGATGGCCACAGTAATCGGTTTGGCATATTGCTGATCGATTTCATGCCACGTGGAACAACTACAAATACAGAAACCTACTGCAAAACTCTACGTAAGTTACGGCGTGCCATTCAAAATCGGTGACGTGGGCGGCTGACCGACAGCGCCGTCCTGCACGATAATGCGCGTCCACATGTTGCGGATCCGACACGTGATTTACTGAAAACATTTGGATGGGAAATTCACGATCACCCACCATATAGTCCGGACTTAGCTCCTTCTGATTACCGTTTGTTGGGGAAATTGAAAAAGTTTTTGAGTGGTGAGCGATTCGTGGGTGACGATGAACTTAAAAATGCTGTTAATCAGTGGCTAAATGGACTGACGGCAGAAGAATACGACGAGGGTATATTGAAGCTGGTGTTTCGCTACGATGAATGTCTTGTCTTAATTCATGTGATGATTATAGAGAAGTACTATAAGGTATGTAGTTTAAAAGAAATAAAAAATATTTATAAAGTTTTCAGAATAAATTTTTCCACAATGAAACGGTCTTTACTTTACAGATAATCTCTCTTAGATTTTCTTGTTTTTTTTCTTATCAGTTAATAATTAATTATATTAAATTCACTTTTTTTAATTTTAATTTTTTGACGTATAAATTTATTTAAATTTTTTCTGTTCTTTATTGATTGTGTAAATTTATTGTTATTTTTTAATACTTTAAATACAATTGATAAATTATCAGTTACGCTAGTAAAAGTTTCTCAATATATTTTTATGCACTTATTATTCATAATGCTTTATATTCCTTTTAGGGCTCATTCTTGCACGAAAACTGTTGCGTGAAAGTGTAATTGAAGAGTGGAATGAAATAAAATGTTAGTTAAGATAATTACGCGCTAAATTAACGGCTGAATTATATTTTAATGATAATTATTTATATAGTAATTATTATACAGTAACTGAAGATTTTGTTTTTACAAGTTAAGATAAATTTTAATTATATTTATATAAAATTTTGCAAAATCATATTCAATTAAAATAGTTTTATGATATCAAATGCAACGTCTATAAATATTTTGGGAAGACATTTTTGATGTGGGTTATATAGATAATAACTGTTTACGTGCTTTTACTTCATGAGACACGCGTAGCATGCTTCACGAAAGGAAAAAATCATCTTTCAAGAGACTACCCACTGATGGAAAAATTGAGTTTTATACCAGACTAATTTTTTTTTTCTGTTATTAACTTGAGTTATTATTTTTAGTAAATATAAAAGTTACCCATAAAAATAACATATTTTCTCCCTTTTTCGATAATGTAATTTCTACGTTTCATTATATGACAAACGATAAAGACATTTTTTATTCTGAACCATGAGTTTTAAAATATTAATATTTTAATATGTTTTTTTTTCAACAGTAGAGTATATAAAGACTTGTAAAAAAGAAGAATTTCCATTAAAACTGCTGGTAACTTCAACCGTCTGTTATAAAAAAGTTCCGTAACGGTGTAGTAATAAACAGTAAAGTATATAGATATACTAGCGTTCTTCCGTCGCGGCTTCATCCGCGATATTTTTACTTTCCCACCCAGCGCTGTAGTAGAACTATAGCTTTTGAAGGGAAGGTGTAGTAATCGCTCCAATTTGGGCAGATGCGGTTTTCACCGGATCTTGACGTTTTGACACGTAAGCAATCCAAAAAAACCGGATGGAAATTTTCTGGATATTAATGTTCATATGTACGTGTGTATGTTCGGTGTCGCACTCTAAATCACCTTATAATTCCAGAACTTGACCAAACTTGGTCAGATTACTTCTATTTATGGGGCATTGATGCCAATAAATTTTGAACTTAAAAGGTCAAGGGGGTGAGGCTGCCGAGCAAGGTCACCCTCAATATCTCGAGATTTCGCCTAATTAAAATCTTATTTTTCTTAGGCACATTTGTTAACAGTTAAAAAATAATAATATTTAGAAAATATTCTGTTTTTCAAAATCGCACTCACACCCCAAAAAATGCTTTCAATTAGTGGCTAAGTAGGTATACTGCGTCAATAGTACCCCCTATCATCACAAGGAGTGCTATTATAGCACTGACGTGCTAAATTAAGTTTTGTGTGTATGCGTATGGGAAAGTTCTACCGCGTGACGGGAAAGTCCTACAATTATCTTGCCACCTTTTTTTAATAGCAAACTTATTTATATATTTATAAATAAAAATTATTTAATCAAGAATATTGTTTTTAGATTTTCATTTAATCCTGATAAAACGGTGAATAAATAATTTTATTAAACGATCAACAACGAATTGTTGCCCAACGCTTTAATAAAGAAAAACAAAAAAATGAAGGTAAGAAAATCGAACAATCTTTATCAGACCAATTCATCTTATTAATAAATTGAATTAATCCAATATAAACTGATTAGTAAAAGCCCAATAAAGATAAAGAAAACTATATTAAAATCCTCAATCTAGCATCCCCGTCGCGGCTTTTCCCGTGTTATGTGGTTACTTGCGTTACCCGTCGCGATCAGGGGATATTTAGCCGGTTATGGTTCGCTTCGTTTGCTTTCTCCATCAGAGGGCTCTACATCTTGGACCCCGCTATGTTCATTAAACTCGGAATTTCAAAAATATCCTTCCTTAGTGTGCTCTTACAAGGTAAGAAGATGTGTACAATTTTGTATGTGTACAATGTACACATTTTTCATCAATTTATCTTCTGTTTTTTTTTTCTGGACGTTGATGAATCGGTCAGTCAGGACAAGTTACTTTATAGGTGCTGTTATCAGACGTATTGTATCATCTACGTTTATTCATGGAACGACTGTATACTTTCACAATAGATGCTTGAAATTCCCAACAGTTTTAATATAAAATCTTTTAAAATTATTTTTTCTTCAAGAGATGTTTTTCCTCCCGTTATTATTCAGTTTTGTGATATATGTGCGTAGCAAAATTATGTTCTTGAAACACGTGATTCAGTTCAAAAAATGTCTTACTATTTGACAGCCGAAATAGCAATGACCAATTAAAGAGGGTTCAGTCAGGATAGGTTATTAAAAAAAATAGATACTCGATTAGGTCTATTCACTTTTAATAAACTGAATAATAAAATATGTGTAGTAATAAAAAACAAGTATATTATTACGAAAGGAATAAATTGATATTTGAAATAAATACCATTTATATTTAAAATATAAGAATAACTGTATCTGTAAGATTACATATTACCTAATTTATTTACCTGTAACCAGAAGGGAGAATGCCCACCATAGGGATAGCTGTAACTATTCCACAATCATTCGTACCGTGTTTGACCTACTCTCCATAAGTCTTTTTTGTGGAAATGTTTTTCCTCTTAAATTGAGGTGATAAAAAAGTACTGTAACAGTCACGTAAAATAACACAAGAAAAATAAGTATAGACAAGGCGCACACACGAACCGCGAAAAATGAATTGTACATGAAGAGGTCCGATCTGAAACCGCATAATCACGTGACTTCTGCGTTGAGGAGTTTGGCAGATCCTTGAATATTCTGAAGGTAAATAAAGTTGTCGGCTTTGATGGCGTATATCCGGAGTTTCTTAAGGCCATCAGACTTCAAAACTAGATTGTGGCTCACTGGATGTTTCAATGAGATTCTGAAAAGTGGAAAATTGCCGAAGCTTTTCAATCAGGATGAGGTAATTGTCATCCTGAAACCAGAAAAAGACGGAACTGATGCTTCTCACTATCGACCAGTATCGCTACTCAGCATGACCTATAAGCTACTAGAAAGGATTATTCTAAATCGTATTCAAGAGGCCATCGATCAAATCATCCCCGCCGAGCAGGATGGCTTTAGGAAGCATCGGAGCTGCTGCGGCCAGGTATTAACATTTACAACTCTAGTGGAGGCTGGATTTCAGCGAGGTCTCAAATCAGCTGCAGTTTTTGTGGATCTTACGGCAGCTTATGACTCTGTGTGGAGGGATGGATTGATGTCGAAGTTTAATAAGGTCATCCCTTGTCAAAAGCTAGCGTTTCTATTGAGCAACATGCTCTCTGACAGGCGCTTTAAAGTGTTTCTGAATGGACGGGCTACCACATGGAGGACTCTGAATAATGGCCTATCTCAGGGATCAGTTCTAGCCTCCATTCAGTTTAATCTGTATATCCATGACATGTCAGACACGGACTCCATGAAAATCCAGTGAGCGGACGATCTGACATTGGTCTTCCAGAGTAAGGATCTTATGTACTGTGGGAGTGTGTTGACGGGTGATCTAACGAAATTGAGTGATTACTTCCTAAATTGAAGACTTCAGCTTAACCCAAATAAGACTAAATGGCATTCCATCTAAATAATAAAGAAACCCTAAGGAAGCTACATGTGAATTTTGACGGAATCGAAGTGCCCCATAATTACAATCAAACATATCTGGGATTCATTCGGGATCGGTCCTTGACATTCAAACAACAGTGCGTTAGATTATCTAAGAAACTTGACTCGAGAGTTAATCTACTTCGCAAGATTGCCGGAAGCAGTTGGGGTGCGGACGCCGATACTCTACGTACTGCTGCACTCGTTCTTGTGTATTCGGCTGATGAATATTGCGCCCATGTGTGGGAAAACAGCGCCCACACAACAAAGATTGATGTGCAGCTCAGTGAAGTCATGAAGGTTATCACTGATATTGTTAGATCTACTTCCATTCAGAGATTGCCTGTTGCGGCTAATATTGCTACTCAAGATCCGAGGAGGAAAGCAGCTAAGGTAGACTTGCTCAAGAGGAACACTTCTCATAAGACCTCTCCCTTGTACGATGCCCTACAAGATATACCAACAACTCGGCTGAGGTCACGCAAACTGTCCTTAGCTGATTTAGAAAGTATAAATTCTATTTACGTGGCCTCCAAGTGGCGACAACGCTGGAATGAACGTCTTCCCGACAATGCTCATGTACTTCAAGATCCAACAAAGGTTGAGAGATTCCAACTACCCCGCCAAACCTGGCCGAGGCTGAACAGCAGTAAGACGGGTCAAGGAAGGTGTGGTTACACCTTGAAGAGGTGGGGTTTCCGCCCATCTGCTGAATGCGGTTGCTGAGCGGAGGAGCAGACAATAGAACATATTTTTACCGAGTGCCCGCTTCGAGCATTTGACGGTTGTCTGGGGACTCTGCATCAAGTGACTCTGAGTGCTCTTGACTGGTTGTTAAATTTGAACATTTCCATTCGATTGTAAATACTTAATACTTTGTATTATTCAGATTGTTAAAACGAACATACATTTTTTTTTTGTTGAAAATAACGATTCCTCACTGAAAGTAACTGTTATTTGTAAATTAACGATAACAAGAAAAAAAATAGTCAAAAACGTCCAACCAAACTGAATGATTAAAGGAAAGAGATAACTAATGAAAATTAAAAAACACGACTGCGGAAAGAAGATTGCCGACAAAGATTGCTCTTTAGTGTAGGATAATTAACGAGCAAACGGGTGACAATTTTGTATTTTATAGTATTTTTAATGTATAGTATGTAGTATAATTTTATTTAAACATTTTAAAATTTATTTAAACATATTTATATAGCCTTTGACATTTGACATTCCCGGTGAAGTAAGGATTCAAACGGGGGGTGATACATCTAAATCGGTTCAGCCGTTGAGCTGCTACGGTGGAACATATCTTACGCTCCTTTTTGGACAGTCGTGTAATAAATTAATAAGAGTATAACTCACAGTAACTATTTTTTAAAAGTAAATTAAAAATATTTTAGTTTTTCAAACGTCTAAATTTATTGTACTAAAAACAACTGTTTTTAATTTTTACAAATTCATACGATTTTTTTTGTTAAGTTTGTTATTAATAAAAGATGATTGTTTTTCATAAATTTTATTAAATCAATTTTCTCAGAATAAAATTTTCTATAAGGTTTGATAATAAAATTTACGCATTTATTAGTCGTTTAACAAAGTTGCTGTATTTCAATCCTAAAAAAAAGTCTTTCGTCACCGAATTTTTGTGTTATACGTTGGATGTCAGAAAAACTATGGGAAATACAGATCTGGGACTGTTTTATTCTATTTCTCAGTTCAAAAAAACATAAGAAACCGTCATGTTTACCCTTAATGTACTGAAATTTCACCGGGGGGACTGAAATCAACGCGATATTTTTCGCTAGCCGTAACTCGATAACAAAGTGTTTTTTAACGTATGTTTATATAAACGTTTTTCCTTATTTCAAGCTCTAGAATCAGTTTCCTGATTATAACCCTTTTTTTTAAATCACCTATATATATATTTGTTTAGTCCGACACTCCCGGTAACCTAAGGATTCCAATGCGGTGTCAGACATCTACATCGGTTCAGCTGTTTGAGCTGCTACGGTGGAACAAACACACATACATACATATACCCTAAATACATTACACTCTTTTTGGGCAGTCATGTAATATGGACTAGGGGTTATTAGGCAAAAATCGTATTTAAGAAAAGAAATTGCGCGTTTCAACTGGCATAGAGTTGAGTTAATTTAAAAATAATTAAAAACAGTACTTTTCTTTATATTTTATTGAATCTTTTTTACTTCCTAGTACGAAGTAAAGAAGCATTGTAATGGCGAAAAATTTTGGTTTCCATATTTCAACGGAAATATCCATTTTGACTAGTTTCGGCGTGACGTTTGTACGTATGTATGTATGTATCTCGCATAACTCAAAAACTATTAGCCATAGGATGTTGAAATTTTGGATTTAGGACTATTGTAACATCTAGTTCTGCAGTTCCCCTTTGGAATCCAATAGACTGAACCAAAAGTGTCCAAAAAAGCTCAAAATCCAAAAAAATTGGATGTTGGACTTTTTCTTAACTGCAGTAATAAGCCCTCATTGAGAGCTTTTCAAGATAAGTGGTACTTATTTTCATTGGTTCCAGAGTTATGACCAAATAAAATATTAATCAATGAAATATTTGGATCTTAGGGGATGGCTCATCGGTACGAATCAGACTTCATCTTCTACTTTATTAAATTTTTTTTTTTTTAAATTAAAATCATTTATTTATTAATAATTAGTAATCTGGTTGTAAAAAAGTATTACAATAAATAACAATTAAAAAAAAAAGAAAATATATCACAAGTTATTTATGAAATAAAATTTTATGCACTTTTCGTCGTAAAAAAATGCGTATCTATGTAATTTAGTAGGCTACAAGGAAGTCATGTGACGTCCACATGACTTCCTTGATTCTTTTTACGATTAATTTGTATTTTCTGAATCAGACTTCATCTCCTACTTTATTAACTTTTTTTTAAATTTAAATATATTGATTTATTAATAATTATTAACCATTTATTGTAAACAAATTTTACGGTGAATAATAATTCAATAACAAAAAAATAAATAATTAAATATGAAAAAACGTCAGAAGTTTGTAATGAAATACAATTTTATATATTTTTCATTTAAAAAAAAAAAAATGTGTAAATGTAATTTAATAGCGGTACTACAAGGAAGTAATGTGATATCCACATCAGATCTTTTAAAACAGATATCAGTTATGAATTTACTAAAAGATTTTACTACATGTAATTTTTGATTTTGACTTGTTACATGCATTTTAGGTTTTAGTTTTTATTATTTATTCTAAACACGTGATAAATTGTAATAGTAAATTTTTAATTAATATTTTCTCTTACGTTTCGTGTTTATTATATCAATATACCATATTAATGCTTGTCTTGTTGTAGGTTGTTATAAGCAATGTTTATTGAAGTTGTCTTTGATGTCTTACGTAATAAATTTTCTTATTCACTTAACTTGAATATGATTATACTTTTATACCTTAGTTTATTAATAAGTGAACTGCTGCTATAAAATTATTTTTATCTGCTCACCCTTTTAACTCTTCCAAGATGATTAAATTTATACTACTGCTTCGTTTTATTTGTTTCTTATGTAGATAATAAAGTGTAATAAAAATTATTTATAAAGATATGAATTATATGATACACATAAATATTTATTTATTAAAATTAATTAAACATGTTTTTGCACTTTGTTATATACTTTCACAAAAATCTCTGCTTATTAAAAACGGATTGTTTTTTTTTACATAATTAAATAATTAAAAACGTAATTAACTTCTACAATTGTAGATGTGGATGGATGTTTACTATCTCAGTCGCTGAAATATAATGAGTTACTTTCGTGTTATTTTATTTTATTGGTAGATAATGAAAGTATTATTATGGTATTTAAACTTCAACTGTATTTTTAAATTGATTTTTTATAATTTAGAGTAAATGTTGATTATTTCTCTTAACGCAATCATTATGTTCATTAATTGTATTTTCATTGCTGTTTTTTTTTCTTTTTTTTTGCTAGATGCATTTTTCAAGCGTGCGAGATTTACAGAAAACATGTCAATTTTTTAAATCAGTAGAGCAAATTTAAATCATTATTTATCGAAAAAAATAAAACATAGTAATGAACAACTAAAATTCGAACATAATGACTTGCTTAGGGAAATAACAAAGTTTATTTTATTTATTTAGGTTTCATAATTTACATTTATTTAAATAAGTATTATTTAAATAAAGTTCCAAAATAGTTTTATATCTCTCAGTAATAATGAATTCTCAGTTGTATTAACGGCAGAATTATTCATCTTACTTTAATGAATATTAAGTTTATAATAGAGAGTGTTCAAAAAGAGACGCAACCTGATGGGAAAATGAGCAAGTTAAAATATTTGTTGAAGTAGCCTACATTATGCGATTCATATAGTTGAATACGACGTTGCATGCTCTGAAATACATATTGTATCGTTTTTTGAGGAATTGGAGCGACACGTCGTTCAATTTCGCTCTACAATTCGGGAACGCTGTGAGGATGAGTTTTGTAAACAGCATCCTTAAGGTATTCCCACAAGAAAACGTCGGGAGGGGATTACAACCGCCAACCGCTTCGAAATCACTTTTCCATGAAAACACTGATCCAAAAAAGTTGTAATGTTGTTGGCTGTATGAGCCGTAGCGTTGCTTTTGCCAAAACTACGTGTGTTCTAGCCGGTCTTTCTTTTTCATGTTTAGCCTCCGGGAATTATCGTTTTGTCAGTGCAGCTGATGTGGATTTTCTGTACACCAAATGCATGAATTCTGCGTATTCATGTTTCCATCAAAGAGGAACCACGTCTCTTCAGATCAAAACCAATTATCGAGTTCTTCCCTTCTGGCGTTACAAATGACATGAACCAGTGACAGGAAGCTACACGTTTCCCAGTGTCTGCAGGTAAGAACTTGTGAACAACACGAATTCTGTACGGACACATCTTTAAACTCTTGCGCAAACGTGTGGCCACTATCGACGGAGAGATCAGACTGGCTAGTTAGGCGACGCACTGAATTTTTGGGACTAATAGAATACGCAGCTTGCTCGTCGATCAACTTTTCTGGTGTTAGCACTTTTGGCTCATCTACCCCATCCCCTTTCTCTTGGAAATTGTACAGCCGCTTGATGGAGGACTTGTTTGACGCATCCACACCATGCTTTTCAGACATTTTAGGCTTGGGCATAACTGGCACATTTAATGTGTCGGGAGAGAATGAATATTTTCTGCTGCACTGTGTAAACCGTTTATCCTCAATTAAATCTTCAACAAAAGAAGGAAACATTCTTCTGTTAGGTACTTTTTTAACGCTGTATATGTACTATTACAGTTATAAATTATGATAATAAGCAAACAAATATAATTTTGCAATAAAATTAGTTGAGAATTTAATTGTGATAAAATCTACGTAAGTCACGTGAAATTAACATGAGTTTATATAATTAGACGTCTGAGTCGTCATAATCTATAATCGTAATAATCGATACTCATCTCAGCTTACCGGACAAAAATTAAAAATGAATAACTACTGACTAAAGATTAAAATTTATTGCACGTTTTGTAAAATTATTTTTGAATATTTTTTTTCATTTATGTATTTTTTAGGAAGTCTTTTTGTTAATAAGTTTTGTTGGCGTGACAGTAAAATTTTAATCCTTACTTTTTATTTACATTTATATATACATATATGTCTTTTTAAGATTTTTTTTTAATGATTTTTAATGCTTGTAGGAATTAGTTGTTGACTAACATTACGAACCAAACGTTTTCAAAGACAGTCGAAGTCTTTCTTTGTTTATGGCACTAGTTTTAGATTTACCCGGCAGTGTTCTTTCGAAATTCTTTCGGTCTCCAAAACATTTTTACTATTATAATGTAATATTTGTGAGGTTGGTAAATAAAAATATTAATGTATTATTAAAATACCGGTAGTCCGAAAAAGAACTCTGAGGTTTTAAATTAAATTTACACTATTACATTACAAAGGTATGTGTTTTATACATGAAATTACAGAATCTAAAGTTTTATTTTAGCCCAATTTAATTCAATATGCACATCGTTTACAGTCCTGCGGATAAACCACCTCATTTTACACGCTGGCGAGTATGTCAGCAAGAACCGGTTCCACGACTGCTTTATGCTTTGCCGTAGCCGGTCGATTGACTCGAATTTTTTCTTGGTATACGATGTTTTTTTACGAAGCCCTAAAAGAAGAAATCCATCGGTATCAAATCGGGATTTCTCCTGGAGCAAGTGATTGGAGGTTCTCTGCCTATGTAGGCTTCTGGGAACCATCGAGCACAGTCCGCACAATTTCTGCGTGATGTAGAGGGCTTCATCCTGTTGGAAAATTAGGCTCTCTATATTTCCAATTTGTGGAAACACAAAGTTCTCTAACATGTCCGAGTACACTATGGCCGTAATAGTTCACTCGTAAAAAAAGGCACAAAGATTCGACTATGCATGACACCAGACCAGAAATTCATTTTCGGACAAATTCCACCGATTCGTCTGAATTTTCTGAGTCCCGTACTCCATAATTATGGTGATTCACGATTTCACGGTCATGAAATGTTGCTTCATCAGAAAATAAAATACGCTGTAGATAGTTTTCGTAAGCGGAAATGAAGTTAAACATGGTGCTTACTAATAGAACTCTTTGTAAGTTATTGGTATATTTAATTTCACGGACTAGTTGCTGTTTACGAACATTATGGACAATGCTTTTAGGAATATTTAGCTGACGATTAACATTACGAACAAGACATTTTGAACTTGGTTTGAAAGACAGTCGAATTCTTTCTGTTTTTATAGCGCTTGTTTTAGACCTACTCGGTTTGTGTCTTTCGAAATGCTTTTGGTTTCCAAAAATTTTTCGCACTCTTATTTATGCTTTTATCATTCGGAAAATTTCTACGATTTAATTTCTTTGTGCGATTTTATTTCTGCGAATCAGTACACGCACTGTGTTTTCTCTTGTGGCGACTTCATGGTTTGAAGCCCGGGCTCATAACAACTCGACCTGTGTAACAGTCTAACACAGCTGCTATCTGATGAAGGACTTGTAAATTAAAATACAATTGTTGTCACTTTATAATTACTCGTAAAACTCAATTCAATTCTGCAAAATAAAAACATATATTCTTCCTTGATACTCCGGAGTTCTTTTTCGGACACCAGGAATTGTAAGTGTTTCTTAATAATAATAATGTTAAAATTTAAGTTAAGTAGTTTCTTAATTATTATGCATAAAAAGAATTTAGGAAACCTTAGGACACGTAAACGTTTTTCCATGTATTTTCTAAAGATAAAATTTATTAAAAATGATTAAAGATTATCTTTTTTCAGTAATCTTTAGCCAGTTTTAAAAGTATAAAATAAAATGTAAAATTTCTTCACAAATTACACTTAAGAAATTACTATTTTTACTGAATAAAAAACGTTTGAATCTAGTAATTTTAGTTTTTGGGTGAAAATTAATTAAGGAAGATATTGATTAATATTAATTTTTAAAGACCGATTCGAAACATAGGATGCATAACTCTTTTTTTGTTTTAAAATATTTTGGAATAGATTATACTACAATATGTGACACTCAGTGTTAATTGCAACAATATTTTTAACAAACTTCAAAAAAAAAAAGGAAAAATTTTCACTTCATTACATTTGTTTTTTCCAAGCCTTAGCTCATAATGGTATGCACCGGTTTGGATGATAGATTTTATATTTGTAGAAAAAAATTTTTTTTATCCCTAATAACTCTCTTTTTGATAGCATTAGTGGAAAATATTTTTAATAAAAAAAATTACGTTATGTAGACAGTTTAAAGGTATTGTTTTTTAAATGTTTGTTCTCATCACATTTGAATTTCCATAGCGTTCATATATAGTATGTATGTATATATTTCTTGATACAGATCCCTTATATATGACTTGAAATCATTCTAATGTTCAAAATGTATTCATAAAACTTCGAGAAAATTAATTTGTAAAAATATTTATTCACATTTCTGACTTTATTTACAACATGGACTACCTTAATTTGGTACTACTTTATTCGGTAGTTGTTAATTTTCTATATTCCTTCTTTTATTTATTTTTACTTTACATTTTATTTTTATTAAAATACAGGTTTTCATCTTTCGCGTTTCTCATGAACAATTTCTTTCATTATTGGTGGTTATTTTGAAGTGAAAACTTCTTCAGGCGCGCCGCGCATTTTTGGATGGATATTGAAAAACTTTCGTTCCCCGAAGTGAAACGTTCATTCGTGTTAATAGGGGCGGGCCGCGTTTAACCGAGCGCGGGAGCCAGTCAGCTGGGTAGTGAATAAATATGATCTGTTGTTAGGCTTTGTTGTGATACGCTTACTCGGGTAAAATCGGGGAACCGAGCTTGTCCGAACGAGAGCGAAGGAGTCAGTTGTGCGTTGCTTCTGTGCTTGATTGTGTTGTGTTTCGTCGGTACATTTATAATTGTTTTTCAGTTTACTTGTAATTATTCGTGTAACTATTGTACCCATCTTTCAGCGTATACGTTTAGCGTATCGTCGTTCTAATAATACAAAATATTGGAGAGTAAATAAGTCACCGTGCATGTAAGTAAATTTATGTATTTCTCATATACATATGAGGTGTGACAGTATAATATTACAAAGCGTACTTTTCACAATGCACACAGCTAATTTTGTATACTTCGTACATATTATGTATATTCACAGTAATATAAATATGTTACTAGACGAATACAGAATATATTTCAAGGTGTTGAATTTATAAATTTATATTATTCGTGTTATTACTGTGCCTATCTTTCATGTTTACGTTCAGCGCATCATCGTTGTAACACAATAATATTACTGAAGAATCAGATCGTTGCGTCCGTTCAGAATAAAATTATAAGATAAAATATAGTGGCATAAACTAGCGATACAGTAAAAATGATCTAGACTAGCATATTTGCTATAATTCAGGTTATTATACTTATCTTACAATTTTCTGCTGAACGCACGCATTGTGTACGTATGTCAATTTATGTATTTCTCATATAGCGGGGTCCGACAGAATAATATTTCATAGCATATTTTTCATTATGCACGTAGGTAATTCTATGCACTCCGTACGTAATATATACGTGTACTAGCTACTCAGCCCGGCTTCACAGCCAGGCCCTCCGGGCGGGTTGTCCTCACGGGCGGCGTCTCGAAATGGGATTATTAGGTGTCAAAAATATATTACCTCTTGTATAAAAATTTTTTTTTTTTTTTTTGAATGATGAAAATTGATATAACGAAAGTTAAATTAGAAATTTAACTCTAGAAATTGATACTAACAAATCGGGATTTTCCGCTAATGATCAGTACATTCCGGTGCCTAATTTTTGTTATAGTTCATTATTTTATGAAGAAAAACAATCGCATAAATAGAAAAGTATATTATTAATACGTATTTTCCATATATAGATATGTAATAATATAACAAGTATAGACCTGACCACCACGAGACATGTACTAACGAATCGGGATTTTCCGCTAGTGATCGGTACAATTCCGGTGCGAAGCTGAGGGGGACGGATACACACACAGACAGACACACACACATAAAAATGCCCTTTAGTAGGGTAGGTTTTATATATATATATATATTTAATATGTAATATTTTAATATTAAAAAAAAGAAGTTAATTATTTACTTCTAAATTAATTAATAATTTTAATATCCGAATATTTTTTTAAATCAATATTTTTCAATTTTAAAACTATGATGCACGAAACGTATTAAAGCTACAGAGGTTTTCACTTCGGCCGTGGGATCTTAAACGCTTACAATTGTTTTATTTTATTTGTGTAATCTTACATATATTTAGAAAAAAAAAAATTAAATTAAAAAAACGAATAAAACCAACTTCAAAAACTTAGTAAATAAATTTTTTTAATATAATTAAATTCTGTTACATCAAAACAAAGAATAATAATAATCGTTTATCTATAATAGTCGATTTTGGTGACAGAAATCTCAACAGTAATTTATCACCAGTAGGTTTCTTCTGGTTGCCACCCTATAACAGCTGGCGATAGATGATAATAAAACTTTTTTAGCTCGTGAATAAATGCCTTACTTGTCCAGACTCGATCCTGGAACTTCCAGATGGAAGAGAAGTTCCACTTAACCGATGGAGATCGGCTACTAAACAGTAATAAATAATATTATCCGATTTAAGTTTATATTTAATACTTAATAATTTTAAACTATCACGTTTCATAACGCTGTTTTAAATTTCATATTTTGAATTCGGCGGCAAATTACGGGTTAGTTGTTAGATGTTTATTTTTAATTCTACTTCGATCTTTAAATCTTAGGCAATTAATTTTGTTATTCTATATTCTTACGATTAAGTTTCTGTTCGGAATTTATTATCCCATTATTTCATATTTTACCCGCCCGGTCAGCCTTTTTAAGTTTCTCCAAACCCAGATTTCAAATTCCTGTATCCTTTCTTTTTGTCCTTTTCTTAGCATGTATGTTTCATCCAAATATTTCAGCTCACAAAATGCTTCTTCAAATCTTAAGTCCATTTTATTATATAACATTTTCGAATAAATATTTTCTTGACCGTTTGTATGTCCTTTTTGAGATGTTTTCTCTTAGATTCTTTCGTTGAAATTGATATAACAACCACACAATAAAAATTAGAAAGAAAAAATTTTTTTTACAATTATGATGTAGGACAATGTATGATGCAGGATAATTCGTCGTTACTGTGGTGGCCAGAAGGCCGGGATGTCCGCTATTACCTGTTCAAAAACGTCGTCATTTCGGTTGCGTGTCCGTCATATGAATTCTTTTAAATATAAGTCCATAATGTCCCAATTTGTTGTTTCGCACTCACGTCTATTTCATAATGTAGCGGAAGCCGATAAAGACCAAAGTATATACTTTTAATCCTAAAATTATACGCGGTTCTTTTTACTGTCTAAATCACAGACAAGTTGAAAGAGCTACTTTTTAATGTAATTTAATTATTCAGTTCGCGATATGATGCAACAAGCGGATAAAAGTAGAATTAGGATGGACAAGCTTACAGCGAAATACTATAGTAAAATACTTTACTACAAATTACAATACAGTAAATTAAGTCAGATTATAATATAAATTATTGGATATGAATGAAAATAAAAGTTTCGTTGTAATTTCAACAGTTTTTTATTAACCTCTGAGACCACCGCTACGTATTGCCTCAGAGAATAAGATGACTGAATTGTAGCGTGTGTGAAAATGTATGCCTGACCGAGATTCGAACCCGGGACCTATGGATGAAAGGCTGAGACGCTACCACTCGCGCCACGGAGACGGGCAACATAATCTTAACAATAAATTTTAGTGGCTGGATTCTTAGAGCGATGACTCCCTTTTTCGTTTTAGTTTTCATTTAAAATTAATATTAATTTAATATTCATTTGTAGTAGTTTTAGTCTTTATTTAATATGTTCCTAATTATATTTAACGATTACGTTTTTAATTTTTCCTTCTATAGTTCAAACGTTCATTGGATTTATTTTGGCTCCGAGAGAGGTGTATATAAAACCAAAGAAAAAAGCATATATTTAGTATTGGAAATTTTGAACCGATTTAGATGTATGACCCCGGTTTGGAATCCTTACATTACCGGCAATGACATAAGATATATATATACACGTCTAAATAAATTGAAAAAAACAAAACGGTACTTACGTATTAACGCCACCGCAGCTATAGCTTTATTTGAAAACAAAGTACTCAATCGGATTTTGGTGGAAAATGGGCCGAAACAGATTCAAAACAGAATATTAATGGTTATTTATAAAATAAATATTCATTTATTTATGCTAAACTCTATATCGGCCCATTTTCCACCGAAATCCGATTGACTACTTTGTTTTTAAATAGAACTGTAGCTGCGGTGGTGTTAACACGTAAGTACCGTATACTATATACAAAATTCGCCCCTGTTTAATTATTCTGTATTAGTAATTATCCTTCATTAAAGAGCAATGTGTGGCCAGCAATGTTTTTTTTTTTGAAATTTGTTTTTGTAAAAAGATCTTTTATTTAATTTACTTTTTCTTCGTTAGGATTGATCCATTCATCATTTCCTTGAGATTTTTTAGCATACCTTCAGTATACCCATTTATATTAAAATTAATATTGTAATAGGTAACTTTCCAGGTTAAACCACTCGGTTTGTGCAACCTCTAATTTTCGTAGAGTTTTTCCGATACGGTTATAATTTTTCAATTTCTCTTCAGTTTTTATAATCTACCTTTTATTATCTTCATAGCTCATCTCATTTGATAATGTCCAATCCTTTTTCTTGGAATTTAAAACTTATGTTTATTTCTTTACCCCTTTCTACAAACCTCTTGAAAGATTTTTCATCTGTTCTTTATATTGTTCTTCTCTAACCACTTAGTCATAATTCCTGTGTTAAGGAAATTATATCAGTCTCTATGTCTGCTGCTCCTAAAAAAAAAAAATAAATAAAAATTTTTCTAAATAAAATTTTAAAATAAAATAAAATTTCTTCTTTAAAATCAATAAATTTTTTTCTGTAAATGTTTTTATTCGATGAAGTCTACGCATTTCAGTTTACTGTGGCATTTGCATCGATGGTATCCTGACAGAGACAGATAACTCTGTTGTGCTATCAAGTTTAGAGGGTGTAAGAGACGACCTGCGGTAAAGCCCATCAGGACTAGGAACAAAAGGAGTGGTGTGGCGACCGGGATTATCACAAGGCGGGTGTCTTTCTCTAAGGGGGTCATGATGTGTAGAATAAGGGGAAATTTCTCTTAAAAAAATGCGCAATTAAATGGAAAGGGGTACACCATTGAATTGTGTTGTAAAATTTTCAAGGTTTATGTTTATTAAGAGTGGAAAATAAATCAGAAAAAAGTAAAATAAAATCTTTTTGATTTTTATTAACTTAAGTTTATGTTGTTTATTTATTTATTCATTCATTCATTGTTTTTTAATGGTTACGTTCAGGTTGGTGTATATCTAATATACTGTTTATTAACAGGTGCGGCATTTCAATTTTGTTGTGATTACTTGTTTTCTTTATGCCAAGGTTATTACGTGATGTCATCCGTAAACGCACGTCTAAAATATTTTGATTAACTGCCAAATAAATGTGCAATCGGTTGTCATTTTATCATATTATGGTAATAATAAATATATTAATAGCGATAAAATTCTATTACAAAAAAAAATTGCTCTGTTCTTGAAAATATTTTATTTTCTTTACGTTAAATTAATCTCCAATTATTTTTTATTGTAAATCTTGAGAATTAATTTTACGTGATAGCGTCGTAACGTTAGATGAATTAAAATTGTAACAGAAAAAAGCGTTTTTAAGAATTTGTGTTTTTATTTTAGATTCAGTGTTAATTCTCAAATGACGACGTAATAAAATTGTGAGCTTCTGCTGGGTCCCCAGCCGTATTGGAATTTCAGGGAATGAGCACTGATAGTGTGAGAAAAGAGGCTTTTTCCCAGCCTTTTTTGCCACTCCTATATTAACTCGCTCTTGGACTATGTGCTTTATTCATGGTACGGAACCTTTCAGTCGAATTTTGAAGCGTAAATTCCGCTTATACATTCGCTCTGAAATTTTGCGTACAGATTAACAGTACTTGTAGCAACTTTGGGGTATCCTAAGATACCCCAAAGTTGCTAAATGAAAAAAATGCCGCTTGAACTTACGCAACGTAGTTACATGCATAATTTCTTAGTGAAAAAATTTTAAGTGAGACATATATTAGGTATACAGTTGCTACTAGAAATTCTGTACAGTAGCGACCGAAGTTTTGGAAAAATTTAGTACTTTTTAAACCGCATCCGAATTTTCGAACGAACGAAAACCGTCGATCCTAGCGCTCTGAAAGATTTTTTCGACCCCCGTCAACGATTCACCATCCGCTTCCACTGGTACCCGTCGGATGATAATATTTCCATATGCCTCCGGAGCGCCGTTCGAAAATTGCGGAGGGGGTGCGATGGAGTGCCATCGTAATATCTCGGCAGCGGCTCGTCCGATTTTCACGATTCAAACGGTATATTTATCAGCAGGTCGAGCGCTAACTGTTTAAAACATCGGGTACACTCTTGATCGAACAGACCCTCGTTATCCGAAAATAAAATCGTTTAGTCTTGTGTTTTGATTGCACTTTTCTTTCTTTTTCCTGTTTAGCCTCCGGTGAGTACCGCTTAGATAATTCTTCAGAGGATGAATGAGGATGATATGTATGAGTGTAAATGAAGTATAGTCTTGTACATTCTCAGTTCGACCGTTCCTGAGATGTGTGGTTAATTGAAACCCAACCGCCAAAGAACACCGGTATCCACGTAGTATCTAGTATTCAAATCCGTGTAAAAATAACTGGCTTTACTAGGAGTTGAACGCGGTAACTCTCGACTTCCAAATCAGCTGCTTTCGGAAGACGCGTTAACCACTAGACCAACCCGGTGGGTTTTGATTGCACTTACCCACCGTAAAACATACCGATCCGATCTTTCGCTAAATACGCTCAAATCTGTGCGGTTAGCGCAGTGTAAAGTTTAAATTTATGAAGACTAAAAAGTAGAAAATAAAAAAATATGTAAAAAATTTTAAAACCACTCTTAAATTAAACGCAGTAAAGGTAAAAAATAGTTTTAGAACGGTATCTCAGAATGGATTTGACAAGAAGCTTTTTGATAATGAAATGTAAGATTATGCGAAAGAAAAAACTTCAAGTTTTTTATTTGAAGCTATGATTTTCACATAAGCCTACATTTCATCATCAAAACTTCTTGTCAAATCCATTCTGAGATACCGTTCTAAAATTATTTGTCATCTTTTAGTGCGTTTAATTTAAGAGTGATGTTTTAAAAAATGTTTATACGTATTTTTTATTCTCCGATTGTGTTGTTTTTGATGATATTGTCTGTTTTCTGAAGAGGGTAGTCCATTTTGAGTGAAAGTGAATGGAATGCTACCATCACCGATATATTTTGTCCTGTTAAGAATACTGCTTCACCTTGGGATTCCTCATGCAGGAATAACCGTTGAGGGCAGGCTATTATTTGCCGCTTGCGAATAGGGCACATTAGGCTCACTCATGATTCAAAACAGATGCAGCCGTATGTGCTCGTTGCGACTGCATCACATCCTTCTGGATTGTGTCTGTTATGCGGCATTGCGTCGAAGTTTAAAGTAGGGGTTAACTTCCGAAATATGTTAGGAAACAATGAGACCACGTTATCGAATGTATTAACATTTCATAGGGCCGTCCGTTTGTATTCAAATAATTAATTTTTGTTATAGTATGTTTAAGCTATTTCTACCATTTATTTTGCTTTTAGAATGCACGTTTTACACCCATCTAATATATAATTGGTAATTTTTAATCGCTTTCGACAGTAATATTGTGTCCGGGCGCTAATAACGACACGTCGCTGTACGCTCAGGAAAAAATGATCCGCTTTTTAAAAAATTTAAAAGATTATAGAATTGTGTGTTATACCTTAACGGTAATAATTTTCAAAAATAAAATTTGCATCAGTCTGATGATGGTTTGATTAACGGCATTAATATTCAACATGATTGAATCTGTGTGATGTAAAAAAAAAGAATAAAAGAATCCTAATCTACTTATAAAATTTTAGTGCTATCCATTTTGTTTGTTTTCTCCAACCAGTTTTCCAGCTCCTGCACGATTTGGGAGTGTGTGTATAAGCAAATGCGATTACCGCTGTTGGCTTGCCAGGCCTGATGTAGCTGCAGTATAAGTGTAAATGTACTGGTATACATGTAGCCTGGAACAGACTCGGGTCGATCGCTGCTGAGACGTGTGGTTAATCGAAACCCGACTACCAAAGAATACCTATATCCACAGTCTAGCATTCAAATCCGTATAAAAAAGTCTTTACAAGGACTTAAACCTTAGAACTCTCGACTTCGAAAATCAGCTAATTTTGCGATGACGAGTTTAACCGCTAGACTAACCCGGCAGGTTAGCGTATACATATTTATGAATAAAAGTTATCTGTTTTAATCGCTAAAATTGTTGAATGAAATTTTTGTTTTATTTAATTTCTGATGGTCACATTTTTTATTTTACAAATTAGTTCACTTTAGAATTAGTTAATGTTTTAAAAGCCGCGAAACACTTACCGTTTAAATAATTATGAAGTTTAGATAGAGTGATAAAAACCCACCGGGTTGGTCTAGTGGTGAACGCGTCTTCCCAAATCAGCTGATTTGGAAGTCGAGAGTTCCAGCGTTCAAGTCCTAGTAAAGCCAGTTATTTTTACGCGGACTTGAATACTAGATCGTGGATATCGGTGTTCTTTGGTGGTTGGGTTTCAATTAACCACACATCTCAGAAATGGTCGAACTGAGAATGTACAAGACTACACTTCATTTACAGTCATACATATCATCCTCATTCATCCTCTGAAGAATTATCTAAACGGTAGTTACCGGAGGCTAAACAGGAAAAAAAGAAAAAAGAAAGAAGAAGATAGAGTGATAAAGGATTACGCTAACGAAAAAATAAACATTAATATATTTTTACTAAGATTCAGCTTCTTTTACTTGTGAAGTTGTAGATGTGATGCTGCTGGAATTAGGAGGAGGTGAAGGGAGTAAATATTTTTCCGAATTGGAACATGAGAACAAAGGTCAGTGGTCTTCTCTTTTAAATCGCATTTACCCGAACGTCAACTTTTATTCTAGCATGTTAGGTTCTAGATCGCAAGCTACTTTTAAATTCAATTTATATATCCCAAGGAATCACGCTAAAAAAAAAAAAATACTGTATCTTCAAATGCGATATTACTTTAATAAGAAGTGTGAACACCAATCAAACATTCCCTTAGAGTATAAGGCGTAGAAGATTTATCTAAGAAATAAATATAAAAATAATGGAGTACTTTTTATAATATTGTAGCTTTTTATTTATTTCTCCGAATCATTATTTTAACTGTCATCTTGGATTCTCTGTTGGTATACTGGTAGTTGGAGGAAATCATATATCAGTTAAATGAATTATATAGCTATAATACTAGTTTCTGTGGAGAAAAGTTGGGAAATGTTATTTATTGAAGAGATTCATAATTTATCGTATAAGTTTATTATAGGGGTCCGTAACTTTATACATTATTGGTGTGTTATGAAACTTTCGACTCCTGAATTTTGTTTGCAAAACTGACAGTTGACACATCCCAACCTCGTAGGGGAAGACACCCACCCGCCTTGTGACGATTCCGATCGCCACACCACCCCATCCGTTCATAGCCCTGATGAGCTTCAACGGAGGTCGTCTTTTAACTTTCCAACTGATTACATATCACAGTCATCAGTAAGACCTGAGTACGGATGCCACCGATGTAAATGTTTCGGTAGATATTTACATCAGTGATTTTAAACTCAGCCTTTGCCTTTACTGTAGCCTTCTTTCGGACATCTTCTCTGTCCTACATCAGTGCCCTCTGAACTAGCTAACCGAATTCGTGGAAGCACTAACCCCGCGCGTAGTTCAATATTTTAACAAGCTATGAGTGATTGTAAATACCTCATTAATACGAGTCTATTTTCAGTAAATAATTCACACCACAAGAAATGTTTTTCGTAATAACGAAATTTTGATCTAGTTCCCTTAGCGATCTCGATGATCAATTCTGAGCCTTCAAACTTAAATTGCAACTACGTACTTCGGTCTGGTCTATCAGGGAGAAGAGGACAGACCTCTTACTCCCACTCAGCTCCATCGTAGAGTCCCGCCTGACATTTACCCCATCACGTAAAACTGCCCCGTCAAGATGGTACTATACCTCTCGGCTGCATGAAGACAGTTTGACACAGCCGTACTTTTATTAAATTTATATTAGTATCGTTATATATTTCAATAGTTTTCTGCGAATTTATTCTAAGGAAAATTTTTCTCAGAGGGTTATACCTAACCTTAATAAGACATGTAATGATCAACGACAGGAAGAAGTTCCAAAATTAAATAAAGAAATCGCGGCTAATATTCACTTTGATGAGTTATTTTAATATTAGTTTATATACGTGCGCGCACATACACACACACACACACACACACACACACACACACACACAGAGAGAGAGAGAGACATACAAACACATAGGGTGTATAAAAGGTCCACAATTACATCAATATAAGAAAAAAATTCCTGTAAACATAGGTTACGGAAATGCATTTTTATTCAGGTTCAACCATGTTATTATTTTTTTTAAATAAAAATTTATATCTCCAGAATAGATTGTACCATTTTAATAAAATATGGCACATCTTTTTTGAATAATATTCTCTATGAAGTAAGTAATTATGAAAATTTTGTTCGTAAATTTTATAAAGGCGGTATTTCTAATCTCTCGCTCTTTGACTGTTAAAGAATTATTAGTGTAAGACATATATGTACATATCAACATTATATATATATAATGTTGATAAGATTTATATAAAAAAAAAGAATTAAAGAATCTACTAATCTACTTATACTTATCTACTAATCTACTTATAAAATTTTAGTTCTGTCCATTTTGATATGATATATATAAAAAAGTTCATAAGTTATATAAAAAATGTTCATCCATCAGCTGTAATATATCTTCTGATATCTATGGTTTTCTACCAGTTATCTTTGTTGTATTATACATACGAGGTGTGATCAAAAAATACGTTGAATAATTTTTTATTAAAAAAAAGTAATAAGGTTACACAGAATTCGATTTAATCTCCTTCAAAGTACTGTCCTTGACTAGCAATGCATTAATCCCGACGTTGACTCCATGACTGGAGGCATTTCTGGAAGGCGTCTTTCGGAAGGGCTTTCAGCTGCTCGGTCGTGGCCCTCTCAATGTCAGCAATGGTGTCAAAACGTTTTCCTTTAAGCACAGTTTTAATTTTTGGGAAGAGCCAAAAGTCGCACGGTGCTAAATCCGGTGAGTATGACGGATGTGGACAGACAGGAACACTTTTAGACCACATATTAAGGCATCCTGGAATAGTTGCTTTGATATTGGAGGGACAGGTAGATGGAAAAAATTGTGCAGGCAGGCAACGTTTGGAATACGTAAAACAAATTGTTAGGGATCTAGGGAGTACACTGAATGAAACAGCTGGTGGCACTATATAGGGAATCTTGGAGAGCTGCAACAAACCGGTTAAATGACTGAAGAAAAAAAAATTCCGTATTTGGGAAGATATTTCTGGTTTTAAAACCTAAGTATTTTTTATTTCTTCTATCAAACGATATTGTAATAATGTAATTTTATTTAACTGAAGGTTAAACATTATTATAAGTTGGCTATTGTAATGTATATAAAATATGTTTGCTATTATTTTTTTTTTAACCTGTATTTATTCATATAAGTATTTATTTTTGTAAAATGATTTAAATTGTCTTTTAAATAATCGTAGTTTTGTTGTATTATTTTGTTTTTTATTTATTTTTTTTTATTGTTTCTGAACTCCATCAAGAAGCTTCTGTTAATAAAATATATAATGTAAATATTTTTTTTAATGTTGAGTTGCAAGATAGCAACAGAATTAAATAAAAATAAATAGATTTCTTCTCAAATTATTAGGTTTATGTTATGTTTGAGTTATTTATTTATTTATTCATTCATGTTTAGCAAAAATTTGAGGTAATGGTTTTTTCTTCAAAATTTTATTTGGGATATACGTGGAAATTCTCTACCAGTTTGTTTATTAGTCTATCCCGTTATCGTGTATCTGTCATAACGAAGTTTTATCTGCCTCTGACAGGCGGTTTTTTCCTTCGTATTTATTTTTTTCCATATTATATACGATAGAAATATAGAATTGTGTTGTTCACTACGATGATTTAATTACTGAACATTAATTATATGAAGACCAATCAAAAATGAATAATTAGATTAATTACTGATTAAATTAATTATATAAAAAACGTTATGACTAATGTGATCTGTTTGTTTTTTTACCATTTAGTTAATTAATAATTAGGATGAATTTTTTTTATGTCGTTTAGAGATTTAACTCGTTTCCTTCATTTTTTTTTACGTTCTGATTTGTTTTTTTAATTATCCTATTTAGATAGTAATTACTACATTTATTGCTTTTTTTATTTTAAATTAACCGTTTCATATTTTGTAAGTAAAGTAATTAAGTGAAATGAGTCCCGGTATTATCGGTTAAGCACCTCGGTTGTTAAACTTAGTTAATTCTTCAGCCACAGGAAGGGAAACAATTTATTTTACAGGCACTCCTCATTCATTAGATTTTATCGTGGTTGCACTCATTCTTCTAGTACCAAAATCTGTATCATGGACTTAATAGGGTTTGATTTAATCTGCAGAACCGAGAATAGTAAAGGATCAAGAATAAGGAAAAGGAATAAGAAAGTGCCATCGATCCATGGAGCGTCTATTCCTTTCACCCGGAGGTCCAGGGTTCCAATCCTGGTCAGGCATGGCATTTTTCATACGCTACAAAATTCCATTTACATATTCCACGCACAAGCTTCAGGCTTATGTGGTGATATCTTTAAGCCAAAAAAAAGCTAATGTGATTTTTTTTCTTATTTTCTATACGGTTCTACCAGACTAATTGTAAATTGAATAATTTACTAACTAATACATTTATTGATTTCTCTCTTCAAGGACGATAAGAAAATTAAAAATGTTTCACGAAACCATACCAACCCTTACATTTATTTACGTAATTATTGAACGAATATTCATTACCTTATGTTGCAAAATTAAAAAAAAAATCTGATGTGGACAGCACATGACCTTGTACGCCTATTAAATTACATATATTTATTTTTTTTTTTAAATGAAAAGTACATAAAATTTTATTTCATTAATAACTTCTGATATTTTTCCAAATTTGTAAAACTTATTTAATTGTTATTATTGAATTATTATTTATTGTATTTTTTTTTTACAATCAGAGATTAATAATTATTAATAAATCAATATATTTAAATTTAAAAAAAAAAGTTAAAAAAAAGAAGTCTGATTCGAACCGATGTGCCTTCCCCTTGTAAGACTCAAATATTTCACTAATTAAAATTTTATTTGGCTTTAACTCTGGAATCAATGAAAATATGTTCCACTCTATATATCGTTGAAAAGCTCTCAATGAGGACTTATTACTACAGTTAATAAAAAGTCTATAGTCAAATTTTTTTGGATTTTGGGCTTCTACGGATACCTTTGGTCCAATCGATTGTAATCAAAAAGGGAGGTATACAACTAAATGTTACAACAATCCTAAAACCAAAATTTTAACATCCTACTATTAATCGTTTTTAAGTTATGCGGGATACATGCGTACGTACGTACGTACAGACGTCACGCCGAAACTAGTCAAAATAGATTCAGGGTTGGTCAAAATTGATATTTCCGATGATATCTGAAAACCGAAATTTTTCGCGATCACAGTTCTTTTTTTACTTCGTACAGAGAAGTAAAAGTATCACATAATGACCTCATTGAACTTGCTATTAAACAAAATTTACGGTAAATAAAAAACAAAGCGAATTTGTTTGTATAACAATTTAAACACTGGAATTCTAACAGCTGTGGGAATATAAACTTATCCGATGATAACGTTTCTTGAATTCAGAATATCATTCAATTCACCCACAATTAACTAAGTCTGTTAAGTTAATCATTCAAATTTAGTTAACTTTGTACATAGAAAAGAAGAAGAAAAATAATACCTTAATTATTAACATCCTGTTCATATTATCGATAGGAACGAAGTTACGGTATTTTTATAAAACCGATTCATTCTGTACAGGTTGCATCCGGTTCTAATGACACTACAGTTACAGTATCAGTTACCCATAGTCATTGTACTGTTTGTATATGTGGACGGTTATGTGCATTTTATCTGTTTAGTTTATCTTGTAAAGTTTAATACGGTGATTTATTTTAATTACGGCATTAAAATGAGTACAAAAGGACAGCGTCTACGATCTTTTACAGTAAATGAAAAACTGCGCGATAGAATAAAGAGGCTGAAAAAATTGGAAATTGAAAATTGGGCGGCAGTAAGAAAATTTGACGTAGATGAAAGCTGCATTCGAGACTGGCGTAAGAAGAACCAATCTCTGGTGAAAGGCACTGGTAATAAAAGGGGTTTTCGTTGCTTAAAACCAGAATACACAGACATAGAAAACAAATTGTATGACTTTGTTATTGAAAAAAGGAAATGCGGTTATGCTGTCACGACAGAAATGTGTCAATCATATTCTCGTGAAATCGCTAAATCGTTGAATAAAGTTGATTTTAAACAAGCCGTAGATGAATAACACGAATTTTTGTACGAAATGATTTGTCAATAAGAAGAAAGACGACCATTTTTCAACGACTTCCAGACGAACAAAAAATATTACATTTTCACAAATACATAATAAATATTAGAAAAGATAAAGGCTATTTGCCTTCTCAGATAGGAAACGCTGATCAAACCCCCGTATATTTTGAAATGCCATTTGACAAAACCGTAAACAAAAAAAGGTGAAAAAAGTGTTAGATTCGCACCGGTGGTAATGAAAAACAAAGGTGTAGTGTTATGCTTTGCATTACTTCTGATGGATCAAAATTACCTCCGTACATTGTATCTAAAAGAAAAAATCTTCCTACCGTACTGGTAAATGGAGTTATTATCAGAGCACAGGAATCAGGTTGGACGGACAAAACCTTAATTTTAGATTAGATCGGGTGTGTATGGCAAAAGCTATCAGGAGATTTACTTAATAAAAAAAATTACCGGTATGCTATTAATGGATAGTTATCGGGGGCATACGACTGATAAAGTGAAAGACATTTTAAAAAGGGTATGACAGACCAAGTAATAATTCCAGGCGGATTGACATCTCTGTTGCAACCACTAGATGTCTTCATTAATAAACCGTTGAAATCTGCATTAAAACAACTGTACAGTAAATGGATGGCTGATGAAAGTTTCTTTCTCACGATTATAGGAAGAATCAAACGCCCAGATTTTAACCAGATTTGTGTTTGGATGAAAGATGCTTGGGAAGGCATTTCCACGGAATTAGTAAGGAAACGTTTTAAAAAATGCGGAATATCTAATGAACTTGATGGTAGTGAAGACGATCACCTTTGGCAGAGCGACGTGGATACTACCGGTAACTCTTCTACAGTCATTGACAGTGACAGTGATTAATTAAAAATAAAATTCCATATTAAAAAGCGTATTGAAATGATCCTCTTCAACATGATACTTTCTTTTCGTTTTACTGGCCTACTGATTCTGAACTAAACTAGTACTTAACGGTAATTAATTATTAATGTATTATTAATATTGCAATTTAAATGAACGAATTAAACGCTTTACTTTCTGAATATTTTCGTATTTACGTATTTTTTATCATATCTGTTGCACTTCAAAATACCAGTATATACTCGATTTTCTTTTTAGATTATGGTCCGGAAAATCGTGGTGCGGGGCCTATTTGGTGGCGGGGGTTACTCGAATAAATACGGTAGTTGGTTTTTATATTTATATTGTTTTAAATAGATATTAAAATACCATTGATCTTTGATCTCTACTTAATGTAAATTACAGTTTTTCTATCCATGCGCAGAAAAATGAAGGTAGAAGTCATATATAAAGTGTAGAATTAGATTATTGTCCTGCTTCCAGCTATTCTATTTGATGAATTATTTTCGGTTCTTTTATTTGAATAAAATTTTAACCATTTCCTTGAAAAGTCCCAGGAAAATATTTTCCGCAGCACCACCACCACCACTAATTTTAGCTATGGCCCGCTACTGATAATCAGTGTATGTGTGTTTGCGCGCGCGCGCGTGTGTGTGTGTGTTACTGGTGGTTGGCTTTATCTCAACTTCGTTTCCTTCACAGATATAGGTCGTGTTCTCTCCTGCACTTTCCCCCTCTCTACGTTCAATGTCAAGGTTTCACACCTCTGCGTGACATTCGAAATGTTATTGCTTGCTACGTCGAATATACTAACTCTTTTCTCTTCTTGTCCGGTTCGGTTTATCTTGGGCCACACAGCATAATTAAAAATTGAAAATTAAAAATTGATTTTTTAAATTAAATTTCAATAATATTTAAATTAATATATGTCAGTAAATTTTCCTGAAACGGAAAAAAAGTGTAAAAATAGAATCAATTTTACTTGTAGAGGTAATAATTTTAAATTCTAAATTCCTCTTTTTCAATTTTCAATTTTTTCAATCTACGTAAATGAAACGCTTCTTTTGATTTTACTGCAGTTATGAAAAAGACTGGTTGCTGTAGAGATATCTTAATGTATTCGCTTAAAATTTAGTCACTTCAAGTTAAATAAATAATTTTATACCAAAGCGTTTCATAAATTTCTTTTTATTAACGCTTATTATACAAAATTACTTCCAAGAAAAAAGGGTAACATCCTTACTTAACCTAAAATTAAGTTCTTTTAAAAGTTATTATTTTACATTAATCATTTCATTCAATATCTGGTCATTACCTTGTCAAGTCGGCGGATCCTTGGGAGTTTTAACGAGATCAGTATTATAAACCAAACAGAATTATTTTATTAAAATTCAGTAATATATTCAATTTTAAGATGATAGATAGTGTATAAAAGATTTTACTGGTGTTGAGAAGATTGAAAAAATTGAATAAGGTAGCTGCCAGAGAAAATATATGGGATAGAAGCTCATAATGTTCGATCTTCATTTGTATCCGTCCGTTGACCTGGTTTTCGCACTATCGTTTCTTCACCGATTTTTTTTTAGCTTCCTCACTTTTAGAGCTTACATTTTCCTCTTCATTTCAGTATAAGCCTATTTGTCGTTTTATCCTTATCTTTTTATCTTTTCGTGTAATCTCAACGGTGTTAATGAGCACTCAAGTAGTTTAATTTTTTCACCGTTGTTAATATATTTTAAAAAACTTCTTTCATACGTGAATCTATTTGACTTGTCACTTCGTTTATTCATTTAATTGTGTACTTCTTCCTTTTCTTACAAATTTTTAATCGTTTAAATCTCTATAATTCACCCGGCTAAAATAAGTTTCATTCATAATTAACATCTAAAAATCTATGATCCCTTAAAAACAAATTAGGACCGATTAAAAAAAAAGTTTTTTTTTATTATTACCTTTTTTTAACTCAGAAGGTTCGTATGTCTGATAAAAGATCCTTTCATCGTAGCACCTCTAATTTCTCCTTTATTCCTGTTATCAAGTAGCACACCCACCCAAAAATAAGTATGTGTGTTACTACTTACAACACACCCAGGTGCGCGTATCACGCGCACCTGGGTCTGATCGATGCTCCCATATTCATTTAATACATTTCAGTACCAATTCATTATTCTTTCACTCTTTTTCTTGTGCTCATACGACAATGTCAGGTAAAACTTTTGGTAGATTTTTTTTTTTAAAAATGACATACAGGGAACAACATTTTCTCGTATGAAACTATTATCAGCATCACCGAGCGATGTTAGTTTCCGTAATCGGCAGTTTGTATACTAACATCCTTTGCACTTACACTGTCAGTTGATGTTGATGAAGGCAAAATCACCGGTGTCTGGTCCGCATTCGTAGTTTAATTTAGGAGATAATAGTTTCTTTTTCGTAAATTTATGACATCTTTGAAATATTGTCAGTTTATTTTCATTTGCTTTTGATAGCCGCCGTACTATTCTCGACCTTCTTCGAATAGTAAAATTGTGTCGGCAAATAAGTTCGTGTACTCAGTTAAGAAGACTAGTTTTAAATTCATTCCTACCGATATTTAATTCCACGGTGACTTCCAGGGTTATCATCCGACACGTTTGAGTAGAAATCGCGTATCCACATTGACGTACATTTCATATACGCGTTGCAATGCAAGTATTTCTTCTGTTTGTGGATATATAGCATTTTTCCGCTGAATTGCGCTCTTGTTTTTATCAGCCATGATATTCGTCTTCTTTCTTTCGCTATTCACGAATGCAGGACTTTTCTATTTGAAATTTTTTGCCTGCAGCACGATTTTCATTCTACTTTTCGTAACCGATAACACATCATTTTTCTGCAGCAGTGAATGAACGCAGTCTTTTTTTCACTAATTTATTAGTTCTAATGTTATTATAAAATAATTAAAAATGATTGATAAAAATGTTTTCGTATGTTGCAAGAATGCAGTGGCAGCTCGTAACTAAAATTAGTGGCGGGGTGCTGCTCCAGAAAATGTTTAGCCTTTATTTTAAAACTGTGTAAAAGGAAACAAACATATGTAAAAAAAAAATTATTCAGAAACTTGATAAAATCCTAAAAGAACAAAATCATACAGGCTATGGTTAAAATTTTCTGTAAAATAAAAGAACCGAAAAAAAATGAATCGATTAGAATAGCTGGAAGCAGGATAATAATCTACCCACCGGGTTGGTCTAGTGGTGAACGTGTCTTCCCAAATCAGCTGATTTGGAAGTCGAGAGTTCCATCGTCCAAGTCCTAGTAAAGTCAGTTGTTTTTACACGGATTTGAATACTAGATCGTGGATACCGGTGCTCTTTGGTGGTTGGGTTTCAATTAACCACACATCTCAGGAACGGTCGAACTGAGACTGTACAAGACTACACTTCATTTAGACTCATACGTATCATCCTCATTCATCCTCTGAAGGGTTAATTACCGGAGGTTAAACAGGAAAAAAAAGAAAGGATAATAATCTACATTTTATCACATTCAAGAATATGGTACATGGTTTGTAAGCACATTATGCTTAAAAACCGTATTCAGTTTAACCGAATAAATAATAAAATGTCAATACTGATAATATTTTTTTAGTATTATTAAAAAACAATTTAATAAAATGTTCGTTTAAAAACACGACAGTCCAACGATGCTAAATTTAAATTTCTATGTACACGGAAACAATTAGATAATTAGTTTTTACTAATTACATTCTCTTTCGCCTTTCCAGCGTATTTTTGGACACGCTGGGCTCATCAAAGAGCCCTTGCTTTATGCCATCACTACTGAAAAAACAACTAAACCGCTTTTATATTCCTTCCACCGACTAAACTATAAAAGGTAACGAACGAGGAACGTTCCGTACACACGCGGAGCAAAAAAAAAGAACTACCTTCCACCAGCACGTCAGGGTCAAAACTGCGGGAGCGACAGTGTTCTCTCGTCTCGTGCACAATTTAACGACACGTAATGGTCAACGTTTCGGTAATACTAGCAATAACTTCAGTTATTCTCCGTTACATTGTGTCCAGATCAGATATGAGTGTCATACAAACTCTGTCCTTAATATAACCCCATTGGAAAAAGCCTAAGGGAGTTATCTGGTGCCCAGGGAATGGGACCGTTGCGCCCGATCCATCTGCCGTGAAATGATTTATTCAGAAAATCTTGACCTAGTAATCACCAGTGTGGTGGTGCGCCATCCTGCTGGAAAACCACTGTAGATTGCAAGTCATTTAGTTGAGGTATAATAAGAGTTGCAGCATATACAGGTAATATTAGCCGTTATTGATTTTTCGATTAAAAAGAAGAATTATTCTGTTTGTGCATCAAACCGCATCACACATTCACTTTAGAGGAATCTCCTATTTTTTCTCTGGTAAAGTACGGAGTTTCTGAGCCCCATATTTTCATATTATGCCTGTTTACTTTTCCTGAGTTGTGGAAAGTCGCCTCGTTTGAATAACACACACGCTGCAGGTGCCCGTTGTTTTCAATCCGTTGCAAAATCTCGGTCGCAAAGGCAGTACAACGAGAGGGGTCTTCTGGCTATAGATAGATGTTGTAATATCTGTACTCTATATGCGTGCAACTTTAATTTCTCATATAAAATTTGTGCACTGTTGATCGGGGAATCATGAGATTCATGAGATGCACGACGGGTAGATTTGGAAGGGCTATGTGGAAATGGTTGTTGCTTATCCACAACCTTCTCGTCACTAACGGATGGCCGCCCTGTTCGCGGAAGGTCGATTACACTTCCACTCTCCTTAAATTTTGCATAACACGCAAAGATACTCTCAGGTGCTGATCGTCCGTATTCCTTTCTAAAATTTTTCTGTTCATAATCTGTGATTTTGACTCGTGATACCACAACACACATTGCGCTTTCTCCCGGATTAACGCTATTTTATAAAAAAATGATCACAGTGCACTTTGCTATGCCTTTACCTGCAAAAAACCAATATAAAAAAAAAACTTGATAATTTTTTCTCTCTTTTGTCACAAACCACACAGCTGTACCTGTTATAATTTTTTGGTAATAAAGTTTTGTAATCATGAAAAGATTTTATGAACACCCATACAATGTAATAAAATAGTTGATCCATCCCTATTTGTGTTACAGAGGTTTTATATCATACTTCGTTAATTCTTTCGTAAGTTCTTATGTTCTTCAGGCGCTTTATTTGTTGCTATTTTACGGTAACGAAAGATTGTCAATTAGAAAATCAAAAATGAAGAGTATTGAGTTGGAATTTAGTGTTATAGACGATGTTGAAAATTGGGTAAGTTGATGTAATGATTAAACTTTTAGAAGATTTAAAAAAAATATTAAAGTTCTCCAATAAAAAGAAAACAGAGAAGATTTTCTTAAAACTATAACTGATATTTTGGTTGGTAATAATAAGGGGCTCTGTGTTAGTTAATTTAGTACTGGAAGGAGAAATAGAAGCTATGAAATTTACGGAAGAGACAAAGATTTGAATATATAAAGGATATATTAAGTAAATACATGCAGGATATAGTGACTATTATTTAAAGATTAAACGACTGAAAATAAATTTAAACAAGGTAAATGGTTAATGACATACAATTAGTGTACATTTAAGTTTTTAGTTTACCATAATAATGTAGTATTACATATGAAATGGATTCTTCTTGTTAACACCCTTAATGCACTTTATTAATATACAATATGCAATAATGCACTCTCATGAAGTTGGTCGGTTACTTAGGAAAAGCATAATAATATATATATATATACATACATATAATCATGATTATATTGTTGCATTTATAGTTATGTAGTCCTTAGTGTTATTCACTACATAACTTCTTTTATGCAGCATGATCTTGCAACTTGTGAGATTATTACATTCGTGGGACGCACGTAGATTAATGTCTTCCTATTACGTGATAAATGTATATTATAGTTATTTCCATAAAAGTTTAATTTATTTGTTCATTTTTGTTAATGTAAATTTGTTGCATTTTTAATGCTTCATTTGTGTTCATGTTAATACTTGTGTATTTACGCTTTTAGTTGTAATAATTTAAATAATAAAACAAGATCTACTCGTAATATTGAAATTGATTATAGATATAAATCACACGCATAAAGTGTAACTGAACTATGTTATTGACTTCCTTGTACGAAGTAAAGGAAGTACGGAGATCGCGAAAAATTTCGGTTTTCAGATTTCAACGGAGATATCGATTTTAACCATCCCTGAATCCATTTTGACTAGTTTCGGCGTGACGTTTGTACCTCGCATAACTCAAAAACGATTAGCCGTAGGATGTTTAAATTTTGGATTTAGCACTGTTGTAACATCTAGTTCTGTACCTCACCTTTTGATTGCAATTGACTGAACCAAAATTTCCAAAAAAGCCCAAAATCCAAAAAATTAGGATTTCCGACTGTTTTTTAACTTCAGCAATAAGCTATCATTAAGAGCTTTTCAACAATATATCATGACTGATAGTTATTTTCACTGGCTTTAGCGTTATAGCCAAGTAATATTTAATTAATGAAATATCTGAATCAAGGGGCAGGAAAATCTATTCAATCAGACTTTTTTTTTTACTCCTTTTTTTAAGTTAAGAATCTTCTTTTTTTTAATTTAAATATATTGATTTATTAATAATTATTAACCTCCGATTGTAAAAAAAATTACGATAAATAATAATTCAATAATAACAATAAAAAAAAAATACGAAAAAATATTAGATGTTATTAATGAAATAAAATTTTTATGT
Source organism: Lycorma delicatula (assembly GCF_047948215.1). NCBI lineage: Eukaryota > Metazoa > Arthropoda > Insecta > Hemiptera > Fulgoridae > Lycorma > Lycorma delicatula. The sequence goes on along the minus strand of NC_134461.1, from coordinate 141,328,722 downwards.
ACTTATCATTTTAAAAAAAAATTGTATATATGTAAATTTAATAGGCGTACAAGGAAGTTATGTGATGCCCCATCAGATTTCTTCATTTTATTTTTATTAAATAAAAGAATGAATAACATGACATCTGGAAGTTGCGTAATAACCTGGCAGTTTTCATAGGAATGTGTCATACTTGATATTCAAATGATAATTTAAATGTGTTTATCTCTGTCTTCTCTCGCTTTTTCCTGTCTATCCACCGGGAATTAACGTTCAAATATTACGTCAGAGGATGATATGTATGAATGTAAATGAAGTATGGTCTTGTACAGTCTCAGTTCTTGAGATGAGACCGTTCCTGAGATGTGTGGTTAATTGAACCCCAACCACCAAAGAACACCGGTATTCACGATCTAGTATTCAAATCTGTATAAAAGTAATTTGCCTTACTAGTCCTTGAACGCTGGAACTCTGGACTTCCAAATCAGCTGATTTCGGAAGATGCGTTTATCACTAGACCAACCCGGTGGGTCTACATGTGCTTATCTGCTACATTCTAAGTTTACCATATTTAAAACTTGATTTATTTGAATGTATTATAACACTATTACTGAGAAAAGAAGGGCTGAAGGAACCTCGGTATTGAAATTTAATTAAATTTCCAAATAGAAAGATAAGGTTTTAAGAACTAACTTCTCTCTGTACGTTGTATTATATTTTCTTACTGTCTCGTGTAATACCGAATTATTTAAATTAAATAAGTAATTATTTTTTCTTTAATTATTTAACTACCTTACTGAATTTATGTTTCAGCGTTAATAATATGCTCGGATGTTATTTGTGTTTCGGGTTATGTGCTTAATAAAAAGCGTGTTACTTGAGATATATTCTCGAGGATTTTATATTTCTATTACTATCTACTTATTTTCTAACGCAACATTGTTTTTATTTCCTTAATTTTATATCTTTCTTATTACTCTACTTTTAAACGATTAATAATTTTTTTCATCATAATTTCTTATAATGTACGAATATAAGTTAACCAAACGCTAGTGAGACTCCAGTTACGCATACATAATGAAGTTATGTAAGTAATCTTTTCCACTACGCTGGTTTGTACTCTCTTTTTTCTGTTTAGCCTCCGGAACCACCGTAAGGTATTACTTCAGAGGATGAATGAGGACGATGTATGAATGTAAATTAAGTGTAGTCTTTTACAGTCTCATTACGACTATTCCTGAGATGTGTGGTTAATTGAAACCCAAACATCAAAGAACACCGGTATCCACGATCTAGTATTCAAATCTGTATAAAAATAACTGCCTTTACTAGGATTTGAACTTAGAACTCTCGATTTCGAAATCAGCTGATTTACTATGTCGAGTTAACCACTAGTCCAGCCCGGTGGGCACGCTGGTCTATACTGTGGACGAAGCACGAGAGTAGCCCTGAACCTCCAGGGAAAAAAGTAATAATAATGTATATATAAGCTGGTTAGAAATAAAGTACCGGGATAAACGTAGATTCGTAAATGGAGTCTGCAGGTGAGAAAAAGTTACTTAACCCTGAATTCATTAATCCACTAAAGTGGGAAATTTTTTATCGATTGGCACTAATGGGTGGATTGGTAATGCTTGACTTTGTAGGAATAACGTTTACATAACAATCAAGTAATCTTTCCCTATTTTGTCTGTCAGTTGCAGGTGTACTATAAAAAGACTATCGTGAATCTTTCATAGTCTCAACGTGATTTATTCTTGAGAGGTAGTTCAAATCCCAATCGTTTCTAAAATTCCAGGAAAACTTTGGATCAGATTTGTCTTGATCAATCATACCCGATTTCACGCATAATCGTTCATTTTAGGGAAACCATAATGTAGATGAACATAAATGGTCCGGTCGGCCAAGACTTTTAAATAACTCATATTTATAAAGTGACCGTGGATTCTTTGTACGATCACATCGAAACTCGATAAAAAGGCTATTTCAGCTGACTGGAATGTCATACGTTAGTGTCTGCAAAGTTACTAGAAATTAAAATTACGCCTGTATTCACATCGTGCGGGAATTGGGAGAACTCGGTCCCGGAAAAAAGGCTCAATTATTGCGAACGGTTTATGCATTTTATTCACGATAATATTCGGATATTGTATAAGATTGTCTTTGATGACGAGGCAAGTTTTTATGTAAGCGGGTATGTAAACTGCCAGAACAATCGAATCGATATTGGAATAGAGAGAACCCTCACGTTTTCCACGAAATTACATTACCTTAAAAAGAAATCGGTGCTTGGTGCTTGATTGCTCGGAAGAGAACAATGGGTCCAATATTTTTTACGGAAACAATAACGTCTGACACTACCATTAGATTATAACTGACCTAATAGCACTGCGAGCAGAAAATTGAGAAGAAAATGCGATTGCTGGTTGCAGAAAGACTGTACAACAGGTCACGCAGCGGATAACACAGTGTTACTGCTACGCGATTTTTTTTGAGGAAGAAATCATTTCCTATTGTCTATAGCGTCCTAGTTCGACAGATTTTCCCCACGGATTTTTTTTTTCTATGGGGTTATTAAAAATTAAAAGTGTTCAAAAATAATTCTTGCATAGTTGATCGATTCAAACGGAATACTGAAGTCGAAATATCTCATATCAGCGCTGTAACCATTAAAAAAGTGTCTGCTAACATCAAGAAATGTAAAAAATTATTATTAAAATTTATATATATATATATATATATATATATATATTCTTTGTTAAGATTCAGTGAACTGATTCAGCGAATTGTTAAGTCAGTAGGAGTTCAGTAACCCACCGGGTTGGTCTAGCGGTGAATGCAACTTCCCAAATCAGCTGATTTGGAAATCGAGAATTCCAGCGTTCAAGTCCTAGTAAAGTCAGTTATTTTTACACGGATTTGAGTACTAGATCGTGGATTCAGGTATTCTTCAGGTGGTGGTTGGGTTTAAGTTAACCACACATCTGAGGAATGGTCGAACTGAGACTGTACAATACTACACTTCATTTACAATCAATCATACATATCATCCTCATTCATCCTCTGAAATATTATCTGAACGGTAATTACTTGAGGCTAAACAGGAAAAAGAAAAAAAAAAGTAGGAGTACAGAGAGTTTTGAGAAAGGAATGTATTAGAAATGCGTCAACATCTGATTTAATTATGACGAAGCTAAGAAAGGTAGAGAATTATTAATTAGTATAAAAATAAGAAATGTGTAGATGCCTGTAGAGCGGCAAATAAAGGGTATTTTGAACATTTATTAACAAAATTATTGTATGTTACGAAATTATTTAATATTTATTTTTTACAAGTTAATAAAGTTTTTTCATATATTGATTTCCATGTATGTTTTTACATTTGGTTGCGTAACTTTTCGCTTACTCTGTAGTTAATAATAACACCTGGAGAAGTAAGGATAGGCCAAGACCCAGGCCTCTTCTCGTTCCTTGCGGACAGTAAGTGTGAAAAATTAGAATGATTGACATAGACTGGTTTTACTTTTCATCAGCTTGTACTCTCCCATAAATCGATCTACTCCGCCCTTAAACTTCTGTCTCAGTTGGTAGATAGTATTTATATTTGTTTTCGTGGTCAGGCATACAACTCCCCACCCTCAACTGAAGTGATAATTTTTGGTCTGTTGGAATTTTTCAGAATCGCTCTGGTTTATACTGTAGTTGGTATCTTTTATACATTACGAGTACATTTTAAAAATATTTTTTATTTCAGTTTTATGAAGTCATATGCAATTCATTTTTTTTTTCTACGTAATAGCATCACTTAAATTTTTAATTTAGTGTAACATTGTATAACTTAGTTCTTCTAATTCCAAATTTAACATCTTTTTTTGAGGTCATCGTTATAATATTTGTATTTCAATTAATATTATTTATTTGCATTTTTATAGTCTGTTAAGATTAGATAATTAATTGACATAACTAAACAAAGTTAGTAGTATGATTTTCGGTTGATGATTATAACTGTGCATGATGGATATTAAATCATTGATTTAAAAAAAAAAGATAATATTTATCAGTACGATATAATATCGAAATATTTTAGAGTGAATATTATAAGCCGACTCTGCTTATACGAGTAATATTGTATTGCTATTGCTTCGAGCTATTTTAAATTTAATAAATATTATTCAGTTTATTCTTACTAATGTAAGAATTTAATGTATTTTTAATAAAATATAAAATATACTACAAAAATTCTTATCTGTATCTCTTGTAGAATAATTTATGAAATATTTTGTAAACTAATATTTGTAATAGAAATTTTCAGACCGTACAAATTTTATAGCTTAGGTTGCATTAAACATTCAGATATTTTTCACTTACAACAAAAAAAGCTGACAACAAAGTTTTAATACATTCCTGGTATTGATTATTTATTTTTATAAGGTGTAAAAATAATGGTCCATGAAAATAAATCAAAAAAGTTTTAAAATAAAAGATATTTTTAAATTTTAATCGGCTCCCGACTTCCCTAATATTTTCTGCACAAACTTTTTGGGGTCATTTTCAATACTACTAAACCGAGGAAAACATAAAGAAAATTTAATAAAAAAAATATACACTACCACGGAGAAATAATATCAAGAAATATATAAATGAAAAACCAGCAATCAATAAACTCCGACTTGCACATAAAGTAACATGGCCCTCATACAAAAAGAAATCCCTCAATAAAGAAAAAAATCAAACAGTACAATGCAGTAACACGACCGGAATAACCTATGCATGTGAAACGCTGTTCAATCTTAGAAGTAAAAGGAGAACAAAAAAAAACTTCAGAATTTGGAAAGAATTCTAAGAACAATAATTAACAAAAAAACATATACAAAGTGTTTCATTTTAATCGCCTCAGGTGATTTTCTCGTAATATGCACAATACAAAAAAATGACCTAAACATAAGTTTCTCATATTGGAGATGGACATCTCTTGACCTTGATAGTTATTTCAAGGATTTCACGATTTTCAAATGGAATGACCTATTTTAACCCCACTAATGATAAGAACAGAAAACTTTACATTGAAATATATGCTCTTTTCATTGGTCGGGTCAAAAATAGGTCTTTCCATTTGAAAAATCGTGTTAACCTTGAAATAAAGGTCTAGTTCAAACTCAAGGTCAGCATGAGGTAGCTTTTTTCCATTCTGAGTAGCTTTTGTTTTTAGGTAACTTTTTTTTCTGTTATACGTAGTTACGAGAAAATTGTAAAATCTGGGTCGATTCAAATGAAACACTCTGTATAGTAGGTGGAAAATATCGACTTCTCCCTAATGAAATCTTGTAAAGAGAAGGAACTCTTATTGAACTTCATGAGAAAAGGAAGAGTAGCTTTCTATAGTTATCTAGCAAGGCTACCAGAAGAAAGGCTGACCGAGATACTAACATACCGACAAAAAAATAGAGTTAATAACAACAACTGGCTAAAAGAAATGGAAGAACTTAAAATTGGAATGGAATGCAAAGTTGACGGGAGTTTATTTCTCCCTACGTATCGCAGAACCTGGACAGAGTCCCTTGCTGCTGGATGATTCTAATCGGGCGTGTTTATTTTTAAAAGGTTTATTTTCAATGGCGGGTCTAATTTTTCAAGTTTTGTTTATTATTTAGTATTTTAAGGACGGATTTAATCGCATTCCAATCCGTTGTTAAACCGGCGTTATCGAACCCATTTTATGGGCCGACCGCGGAAGGCTAGGCTTATGAAACCTGTCCTCCCGACGTAATTCCCCTTCAGACCGTCCACTGAAGTCCTTTCGGTGCTAACGCTTCATAGGCTAGCAGGAATACGCCACAACGGGGCACTAACTATCAGGAGGGAGCAATGCGAACCCTACTCCGGAGGAGTCGCAATTGCTGGTTTATTTTAATTAACTTGTAAGTGTTAAAGGAGAGGTTGTGTAGAAGTTCTTCATCCACTTCTGTTATGGCTGCCTTTCGGGATGCATCTCTGCTGGGCTCTGTTCCGGACTCCAGTCCGTGATGTTTGGACGACTTAAAATTACAAAAGAACGAATTTTGAACAGGGAAGAAAAAATTATCCTTAAAAACAAGAAAACAAAATTAAAAATCTAAACTCCAAAACAACTAAATTACAATATCACAGACGAATAGATAGATAATCCAGAAGTCTAAAAACTTAGTATCGAGCAAAGAAGAAAACTTCCCAGAAATGATCTTTTCTACATCTATTAGAATTGTTCCAATGACGGCCTAAACCGTATAAAAAAGAATAATAAAACTATAATCTTTTTCTCGATTTTTGTGGAAGGGGTAATGTTGGGGCCAATGTTTCAAATAAAATGATAAGATTAACATAAGCATGCATTTATTAACATAAACATGCTTAATACAAAGTGGGGTTATGTTGGAAAAATTTTGAGAAAATTGGCCCAAAAAACCTACCTTCCCCACCCCCTGGAGATATTGACTCCAAAATTTTACCAATAAATTGCTTTCAATAGAAAATTTCAGTAAAATCGGTTCATCCAGTCAAAGGTTATTAAGCTTCAAACACGTAACAGACGTATAGTGCGTACGTACGATTATTATATTTTTTTGGGATCCCTGGAAATCCTTTGGCAAAAAAACCCTTACCCAATTTTTTAATCGATTACCATACTTCCATTTTTTACCGTAGCTCTAGAGCTATGATGCCAGGAAAGTAAAAATGTCTAAATGAAAAAGTAGTAAATTGTAGGTAATTAAATAACAATTACATCACATTACTTATTTCTTAAATATCTCCAAGATGATAGATATGTTTTATTTTCACTAAGGGAAGTGGTTTTAAAACATATAATCCTGCTAAGTAACCGTTGCAATATTGTTAATTGTTCGATTTTGAAAAAAATTGTTACTTTAAGATAAATGTTGCAATCGTCTTATAATTATTTTTTTGGCGTTCTTTATACTGGCTATTATATCTTTTATACTGGTCAATTAACATCATTAAAATTCTTTGTTAAAACTCAATAATGCACACTTTATTTACCGTTATTTTCTTAATTTGTATCAATTTTGTTTCACGGAATACTTTATTGCTACCATCTTAGAAAAACATATATACTGAAGTACATTTTCAAAGAAGTGATTTAAATTAAAATATTTTTTTTTAAATCAAATATTTTAAGTTAAATAAACGGCCAATTAGTAAATAATTTTTGTTTTTAATTTGTATTTTTTCTAGAGAGTAAATAATTAGGAATTTGAAAATTATGTTAATAGTTATGTTTGAAGTCGTATAAATTAACTCTATATAACTTATGTACATGTGAAAATATATGTTTATTATTATTTTTTTTTAAATTTCATTTACTTATGTGGCATGCTTGTTTGTTTACTTACTGATTAGTGGAAAATTTTTAAAGTAATTCGCGTATAATACGACGATAAATTGTTTGGTAAATGAATTTATTAAATTTTGTTGAACTACTTTATTGTTTTACTCGTAAATTTTCTCGGTCGTTATTCATTCACGAATGAGTGATTGGTATCAGTATTATTCCACCTAGCCAATTGTTTGCTTGACAGAACACATTATTTTTACTATCTTCATTTTCTAAAAAAAAATAATACTTTTCTGTTCTCTACAAATAAAATCATCTTCATTATTTCAGAATAAAACACGTTAAATTATCATTTTATATCATCCTTAATTTAATTAATACAGAAAAAAAGAATTAAGTCGCGGCTGGAGAAAAGTATGTAAAAAAAATTCCTTGTACGAATAAAGGAAGTATTGTGATCGCGAAAAATTTTGGTTTTCCAGATTTCAACGGAACTATTCATTTTGACCATCCCTGAATCCATTTTGACTAGTTTCGGCGTGACGTCTGTACGTATGTATCTCGCATAACTCAAAACGATAAGCTGTAGGATGTTAAAATTTTGGATTTAGGACTGTTGTAACACCTACTTGTGCACCTCCTCTTTTGATTGGAATTAACTGACCAAAAGCGTCCAAAAACGCCCAAAATCCAAAAATAATTGGATTTTGGAATTTTCTTAACTGCAGTAATAAGCCTTCACCGAGAGATTTTCAACAGTATATTAAAGTCTTACTTATTTTCATCGGTTCCAGTTATAGCCAAATAAAATTTTAATTCATGAAATGCACTTGGATCAAATAATGGGAAACCACATCGGTTCGAGTCAGACTTCTTTTTCTTTCAGAATCAGAATCTCCTTTTTTTAAAACTTGTTTTTTTTTTAATTTGAACATATTGATTTTTTAATAATTATTAACATCTGATTGTAAAAATATTTTTACTACAAATAATAATTCAATAATAATAATAATAATAATTTTAAAAAAAATGTGTATATGTAATTTAATAGGCATACAAGGAAGTCATGTGGTGCCACATGACTATTATAACACAATTATAATAATTTAAAAGTCTTAAAGTTGTACTTAAAACTCTTACTGATGGAGATATATATATATGGTAACACAACATTTGAAGGGGTGACTACTTAAGGTTTGTATTGATGGGTTTCGGGGAGATATAAAATTGGAAAAATTGTACCCAGAAATTGTGAATGACTTGTATATCGAATTTTATTAGAGTACACCTATCCGTTTGTTTTTGAAGTATGAATTTAATTTTTAAAAAGGTAAATTAAAAAAACTGATATGGACATCACATGACTTTCTTGTACGCCTATTAAATTACATATACACATTTTTTAAATGAAAAGTATATAAGATTTTATTTAATAACTTTTGTTATTTTTTATTGTTATTATTGAATTATTGTTTATTGGAAATTTTTTTCACAATCAGAGGTTAATAATTATTAATAAATCAATATATTTAAATTAAAAAAAAAAGTTGAATAAAAGAGATGAACTAGGATTTGAACCGATGTGCCTTCCCCTTGTACGATCCAAATATTTCATTAATTAAAATTGTATTTGGCTGTAACTCTGGAACCGATGAATATAAATACCACTTATGATATATAGTTGAAAAGCTCTCAATAAGGGCTTATTACTGCAGTTAAGAAAAAGTCCAAAATCCAAATGTTTTTGGATTTTGGGCTGTTTTGAACATTTTTGACCTAGTTGATTGCAGTCAAAAGCGGAGGTGCATAACTAGATCTTACAACAGTCCTAAATCCAAAATTTCAACATCCTACATTCGATAGTTTTTGAGTTATACGAGATACATGCGTAAATACAGACGTCACGCCGAAACTAGTCAAAATGGATTCAAGGGTGGTCAAAATGTATATTTCCGTTGAAATCTGAAAACCGACATTTTTCGCGATCACAATACTTCCTTTACTTTGTACAAGGAAGTAAAAATGAAACTTTGTGTAATGTGTTTTATTTATTTTAAGGTTTTGATTTCATTTCTCAGTTATGTATTCGTATTATACTCTAATTATAATATTGGAACTTACATAATAATAGATATAACGTTTAACGTAAATATTTTTTTAAACAGTGTGAAAAAGTACTTAATACCGCCTGAAATCAGTGACGGATTTACCATAAAGCAAAACTAGCAACTGCTTGAGGCCTCACTTTGACAGGGGCCTCGAAGTTAAAAATTTTGAAAAATAAAAGTAAAATTAACAAAGAATAAAGAATATATTTATAAAACTTTATGTATTACTTTTATAACTTATGTATAATTGTAATTGCTACCTTCAGTTATGTAAAAGCTTCATTTATATTTATAGCATAGATTATAATGACAGTATATTTTAAAATTGGTTTGTCATGCAAACCATTTTTGAGGGAGGCCTCAAAAATATCGATTTGCTTAGGGCCTCGTCCAAGGTAAATCCGGCACTGCCTGAAATATGTGTTATTTAAGAAGGAAAACGACTTATAATTTAATTTGAACAAAATCAGAATTTTTTACAGCAAAAAACATCGTTTTAATTATAACAACAAAAAAAACAGTTAAGAAAATGACCGAGTAAGTATAATTTCAACGAATACTGCTAAGGTCGATTTGGTTACCTCATTTCTATAAACCGACGCGTATATTTACTGGAAATAATGCACTCTTATTTGTTTATTATAATCTGATAAGTTCTTGATGCATTTTAATTTCTAAAATTTAAACTATGTAAAAAAAAATAAAAATTACTTTAATGATGCGTTAAATCACGATTGTTGTTTCGAAAATTAAATATTGAAATCACGGATGTATTTTTGAAGATAATTATTGTACGAGTATTTTCCATTAGTCCAATCAAGAATGCACAATTAAAACGATCTCTATAACTTGTATTGTTTTTGTTATTGTTTAATGAACTTATTGCTTGTAACAGATTCAAATTGTAGAACGATGTTATGCATATTCTATAAAGGGAAGATACAAACATAATGGGTGTGTCCGTTAATTAACTGTTATTACTTTTCTTTAAGTATGTTTCTATTAGTCTAAAGCTCGTGCAAAGGTCATTTTATTTGCATTATCATTATTAATATTATTTTATAATTACTTTTTTTTTTAATAATATTATGAATTACGTAGGAACGAATTAAATCGCACAAAACGTAAATTGTGCAGTGTAAAAATATGTGTTTTTTATCATAATATATATTCATTTTACTGTTAACTTTTTTTAGACGATTTCAGTATTGTCATTACTTATTAAAAACACTTATCATTATTTCATAATAATGAAGTGTTGTTTTTAGAAATCAATTTTAAAATGTGTATAATTTATTATTTCAATACGTAATTATTTGCAGTAATTACAAATGTAATTGTTTGCAATTATTGCAGTAAATGTTTTTCCCGATTATGAAATAAGGTAAATCACATTGTAAAATTTTATAAACAGGAATAACATTTTTGTTGTAAAATTGGTGTGCTATCTTTTTTTTTAATTTTACGTGTTTAAGTGTGTGTTTTTTATCATTATTGCCGAGCCTTGATTATTTTTTTCGACGCAAACATTTTTTATATTTTATAATATACAGGATGTACAAAAAAGAATATCAGGGATTTAAAGATATTTAATATCTCTTAATTTTGACTTAGAGTAATGAATTACAAATGGAATAAAATAATTCTTACAATATTTTTTTAGAAGAGTTCTATGTGAGGACCTTTTGTCAGGCGGCATACACCAACCGATAGGAAAGTTCTTCCTACACTTTATCCAACCTGGAGTGATGGAAGCGACAGGTATTTCAATCCTGAGCGACAAATTGGTTAGATGAGTACAGTAATGAACAAATTAATCCGAAAAAAGGAAATTTATTGAAATAGGTACCGTGATTCGACTTCCGGAAAATCTCGACATATCTTAGCGTTTTCCCAGACCCCAAAACCATCATCAGTTAAAATTTGTATATAAACACACACACACACACACACACATATATATATATATATATATATATATATATATATATATATATACGCGAGTTTAATATATCGTATATATTTCACCTTCTTGTGGACACATTAACTGCCGTAATCTTCCGCCAATTACTTTCAAATTGATACATAAAATATATCGACCCAAAATCTCTGTCGAGTTTGTTAACGGACAAAATCGGACCATGGGGGTGGAAATGGGGGGGTCTTTTTCGAAAAAAACAAAATATAGCTATAACTTTCTTATTAAGTAAAATATCGAATTCGTTTAAAGTTCCTATTATTTTTTTGATAAGGGCCTAAAACCTATCTAAGTAAATTTTTTTGATATCACTAACCATTGGCCCAGGGAGTGGGCGAAAAATGGGGTTTCGAAGACAAAAAAAAATCATACCTCCCTTAATAGGCACAGTATCAGATTGGTTTAAAGTGGTCATTAGTCTTCGAAACATTAACTAAAACTTTTGTCGGAAACAATTTTTGATTTTACTAACCCTTACGGCAAGGGGTGATCAAAATGTTGCTGGAATTGTAAGAAGTTGGGACTTATCGTATGCTAAACATGTGAAACTTTTTTCACATGCAACCATTCTCGAATTGAATAAATTTGAAAATTTTCTTAACTTTAAGGTGTAAATATTTTTTATCCCCTACTTAGCACCGTTAAAATCTATGTCCGCCTTCCGGGTTGCCGAAAGGGATTTTTATTCTGTTGTAGGGAGTTTTAATTGTATTGCAGACTGCTTACTGTTTGGTGTTCCAGGTTATGTTGTTACTTCACATACAAACAGAATTAGTGGTTTTTGTGCTTTTATAATTCATTTTCCCTTAGTTTTTGGTGACCTTCTGAGTTTCTGATATAATTTTGTAATTAGTTTCTAGTTATTACAATGGATATAACCCCACGAAAACGATAAAAAATTGTTGCTCTGTTTCAATACAAACAAATGACTCAAAGACAGATTGCCATTGAGTTTAGTGTGGGGTTAGGTACTGTAAATGAATTCGTGAAAAGGTTTAGGTTTCCGTCTCCAAAGAGAAAAGGAAAATGCGGTCGGAAAAAGAAAACCACGCCTACACTAAATCGATTACTAAATAAGTTTACGAAATAATTAGTATACTACGCAATTTTTAATTATTTTCAATAAAATTATGTTGCATAATTAAATTATACTTGCTTATTTACTTACTCTATGACCTCAGGAATCAGAAAATTTACAGCCGCACTTACAAATTTCCGTCAATTCTCCCTATTTTAAGCCAATTCGACCCAATCACGGTCTCAACACCCCACCTCTCCTTTCTTTTTCCTGTTTAGCCTCCGGTAATTACCGTTTAGATAATACTTCAGAGGATGAATGAGGATGATATGTATGAGTGTAGTCTTGGACAGTCTCAGGTCGACCATTTCAGAGATGTGTGATTAATTGAAACCCAACCACCAAAGAAAACCGGTATCCACGATCTAGTATTCAAATCAGTGTAAAAATAACTGGCTTTATTAGAACTTGGAGCTCTCGAATTCGAAATCAGCTGATTTGGGAAGACGCGTTCACCACTAGACCAAGCCTGTGGGATACAACCGACCTCTCCTATATCAACCTGTCTTTCCAGCGTTAAAGATAGATCTGAGTTTATTCAGAGGTTTTTCCAACTAAAACCATAGTATTAGCTTTTTTATTCACCATTCTCGCGACGTGTCCTGTCCAGCGCAATTTACCATTTTTAATCATCTAACTGTAGAGTGGTGCACGAAATAATCCAATAGTTGGTTTTGTTAAAAAATATTTATTTGAATCTGAATACAGAAAAGTAAAATACAACATGTTTACTATATACCTAGAGATTATGTTCTTCTTGTCACATTTGTATGTAATATGACCACCATCACGTCTAACAACTTCTTCAACACGAACTCCTATGCTTATAATAACTCGACGACACATATCCTTGGTTATGTTGTTGCACGCCTCAATGAGCAACACTCGCAGTTCCATCATTGTACGAGGATGTTAAGGGAAAATCTTTTCCCCGTAGAAATTCCCAAAGAAGATAAATCGGCATGCCGATTTTAAACAGGACTGTTCGGTAGCTAATTCTATCCACACACAAGATGATTAGGAAATCGGTTTGAAATGACATTTGGGTTAAAATTTTCATGCAGAAAGTCTAAAACAACATTTGCTGTATCTGGTCAGGCTCTGTCCAACATAAATCACTTGTTTTATAATTGAAACCCGTTTGCAAGAAGCTGAGAAACAAAATTATTAAGCAGCATGTTTAGATATCGTTCACTGTTCACTGTCTGCTTAAAAAAAAAATGGCCCTATTACCCCATGGCTCGAGATACAGGCCCGTGCAGTAATTCTTGGAGCGTGATGCACCTTTTCATGAAACACATGTGGATTTTAAGAAGCCAAAAAACGCAGATTTTGGTTATTAACAACCCCGTCTAGATGAAAATGTGGCTAACCTGAAAATCAAACATGGTTAAACAATACGTCTTGGTTCACAGCTCGTTCAGCTATTCTTTGAGGTTTGTTGTCAACCGTTAATTTAGGCAAAAATGTTATTTCGTTTTGGATACAAATGCAAATCAGTTTTTAAAATTTGCTGCACAGATCGCCTAGAAATCCCAAGTTGTACTACTGCTTTTCTTTTTGATTTGTCCGAGCTCCATTGACGCCATTAAATTTTCAACTTAAAACTTCAAGAGGGTGTGACTTTACAGCAATGTCACCCTTAGTATCTCGAGATTTCGCCTAGTTAAGGTCATATTTTTCTTAGGCACACTTGTTAACGATTAGTTCTGTTCTCGAATTGATCTGTCACTACTGTCTCATTTTTTTAAAAATAAAGTCAATATTCTATACGGTTAGTATTTTTCATGGCCAATAACAAGGCACAAGGACGAACTCTATACCTAAAAGTAGTTTACCTGGACCAGGTTTTAGCCATGGACAATTTTATGTGCTCTATCACACGCAAAATCTTTTAAAAATTAAATCTAAGGGTGTATTTGCAAAAGTGCTATAAACTACTGCTATGTTGTGACGTCACTGGTAAGCGGTAGAATTAAATAAATGAATCTTATTTAAAGTGTAAAAATGTAACTCGGTCTGCTGAGTGGGTCTCAAACTCGATCCCCCAGTTGACTCGGTACTTGGTGCGTTAAGCTTTTTGGATAACCACTCTGCCGACCTTACAGCGAAGTTTGTTTTATGTAAGTTGTGAAATTACAATTTACTAAGAACGCGAGTTTAGCCGCGTGACAGGCAAGTCCTACAACTGTATTGTCAGCTTCTTTTTTTAAAAATAATAACCATTTTAATCTCGAGTAGTCATTTTCATTCTGGTAAGTTGAATTGCAAAAGTATTAATAACAATTAAAAATAATAATTATTCCAACCGAGATGAAATAGTACTTGAAATTTAAAAAAATAAAATAAAATAACTGCTGGACACTGGGAGAAAAAAAAAAATTAGATTACAGATTTTTCATGGTCTGGTACAAATTAGGACAGGTTATTAACTAATCATTTTCTTGTGTTAATATATGACCCATCTGTCTGACAAGAAATGTTTACTTTATTTTTATATTGGTTATTTTAAATCACTTTTAAACAATGGGTTATACAATCTTAATAAACAAACCAGAATTTTTAATTTTTGCTGCCTTAAGTAGCAATCTGTTCAAAAATGCTAGATAATTCAGAAAAACCTGCTATGACGCGAGTGTAACGTCTCAGCCTTTTTTTCCCGGAGGTCCAGGGTTAGCATCCCGGTCATGCGTGGAATTTTTACACGCTACATAATTGTCGTTTCATTTTATTCTCTGAAGCAGATACTATCTGCTTCAGAAAATAAAATATATCCGTCGTCCCGGACGTTATTAAAAAAAAATGTCTAAATTAGGCGAAAATAAGATGATTATTTTTTTTTTTTTTGGCAGTTTGTGAAATACTTATAGAATTTTTCTGTTTGTTTATCTCTGGCAAATAGTCAAGCAAAGTTGAAAAGTAGTCGGATGCAATACTTTTTAGTTTGTTTTTTTTTTTTTAGTTTGTTATACACAATTCTAGTATTAAAATAAAATTACTTACATTGATGGAAAAAAAAACTTTAAATAGAAAAGGATAATCCTTGATTTTGTATGTTTTATTAAATAAATTATTAAACTGCTAACGTATCGCAAATATATAACGCGATTGTTTTGTAAATTTTAAACATGTTATTAATTCCAACAGTTTGTAAATGACACTGACATATAGTTATAATTTGTTACAGTTATTTCTTATTAGCTTTGATAGAACAAATTATTATATTTTAAATGCAGGCATAAATTCCACGATGCAGATAAATTCGAAACATTCTGAACAGTGGTGTAATTTATTAAAGAAAAAAAGTTAGATGTGTTTGCTAGTTGTACGTAGTAATTGTTACTCGTAACTAACGATTTAAGTATTATTAGAACCTATTTTTAAACCTGTTAATTTTTAACGTTAAGGAATGAAAATTAATTTTACAGGTTTAGTAATGGTTAATTTTAAGTTACTGGTATAATTAAGCGAAGGCAGATAATATAATTTTCATTACGATGTATTTTTTGTTGATTTTTTTTTTAAGTTTGACTGGCGTTTGTGCATATTTTTTTACATGCAATGAAATAATGGATTTAATAATATTTCAGCTATATATATTTGCTTAAATCGTTATTATTTTTAATTACGGTGAAAATTGCTGAATTTATGTTAATAAAAAATAAACCGAAATTTAATATAGTAAACATATTAATTAACAAGTTGGAGAAGTATTGCATTCCTTTCCCGACTGCTGGTCGAGTTATACAATATTTTTCAGTGCTTTTTCATTGAGAAATCGTATTCTGCTTTTTTGCTTTGGTCTATAATTTTAAAAAGTGGACTTTCCTTGATAGCTCCATATCAAGAAAGGTCAGAACAGTAGTTTTTTTTTTTTAATACTCAAGAACGTAAAGGTTCGAAGAAAGGCATATTAAGTATAAACTTTCAAAAAAATTGTGAAAAATTTTAAACCAAAGTGAGATAGAGCAAGAATCCAAGAAAAAATATATAATTCAATTTACAAAGGTGAGGGTTGATTTTTTGAGAAATTACGGTTGTTTCAAGAAGGACGCAATCCCTTTATTTGACAACGTGTATTTATTACAAAAATATTAATAAAATATTTGTACAACAATATTCAAATTACCTTTAATAACTTTACAATAGATGTTCAAAATGATTTCTTGTGATCTCGATGCAGGTTCGTACTCATTTCATAACATTTGCAGCCACTTTTTGTAATGTTAGTTTTTTTTTTCTTCTGGGCGGCTCTGCAGTCAAGTAATACTCGGACCCAGGGGAGTGTCCTTGGGACTCTAATAATTGGGCCTCCCCATCTACCGGTATGGCGGTTCGGTCCACCGGTTCCGGATCTTTTTACATTTTCGTGCTTGCCTCAAATCATTGGGGCAGGGAGATTCAGGCCCAGCTATGCTGTTCCCGGGTCCCCGCCTTACGGCCGGGACTCGGTCTTTCCTTTTTTTTCTGGTGACCCGGAGAATTGGCAGTCCCCGTGCCTCCTCATTGACGACGAACGGCAGCTCAGCAGAGTGCTGTTCTTCCTCCCCACGTCTTTTGAGTTTCATAGTGACCCCATTCTAGGAACTCTTCTTCTTTCTTTTTTAGGATTGTAATAGCTATATTTTCAATTTTCTTCCGATTTTCCAGGTTCACCAAAATGAAATTCATGCTCATTAATATTTGCTTCAAATGTTTGCTCATTAATGTTTGAAATCTCACTTTCATAGTTAGCCTTCAATTCGTCAAATGTATGAGGATTGTTTTTAAAAAAACTACATTTTTTAAATACCGTCAAAGGAGAAAGTTTAGTTTCTTCCATTTAACATAGAAATGTAAAAAAATCAAAAAGAATTTCTTTGAAGGTGATTTTGGAGGTGAGGTAGCGGAAAAAATAAAAAATACCGATTATTTGAAGTTTTTTAAAGTTTTCTGTTTATTTAAAAGTATAATGATAATTTGAAAACAAAACTTTATCATAAATTACTCCCACCCGCAAAAAGAGAGCCTTGGTAACTTTCTTTTTGTATAATTAATTACTTTTAACTGTATAAAAATAAATACCATTGCCAGGAAAATATTACAACTTTTTTGTCAGATTTTTTTTTACGACTGTTTCTTAGAATATTATTATAATCTGGGGATCGTATAAAACATAATTTTTTCCTAAAGTGGACATTAAACGAATATAGTACAGCAATTATTTCAGGCCAATTTATTCAGATTTTTCTCATATAATCTCGATATTCCTTCAGTATGAGGTCTTTCTAAAACGAGGCAAGGTAATCTGAATAACCTGCTTAAAACTCTTAAAGTTTTTTATGTCTTTTAAATATTTATGAAAGTGTTTTAACGAGTTTTGAGAATTTCAGTTTTAAAATTTGAACCCTAGAAGTGGTAGTTCGAATTCCCAGTACTTTTAAGTAGTAGTAGTTATTTCAGTAATTTGAAAAAAATTTCTGAGAAAAATTAATTTAAAAATTAATTTTTTACATAAAGTCTCTCTCTCTCTGTGTGTGTGTCTGTGTGTGTGTGTGTATGTGTGCAATTAAGGATTTTTTAAATTAATTTGTATCTTAATTTAAATCAATATAATATAGCCAATCTTCACTTAATTTCAGTAAACGTTAAAACTTTCAGTAAAATTCATCATTTTAAGGAAAATAACGAAATTTAAATAATTTCGTTGTTTTTGAAGATAAAGTTAGTGATAAATTTTCGTTGTTAGTCATATACAATAATGTGTTATTTTGCTTTATAATGCTCATAGTAAAATTTCATCAAAATTGTGAGAACCGTTTTTCAGTTTTTGTTTTGAATTAATAATTAATCTTTAAAATTTGTGGTTGTAGTATGCGTATCGTACAAAGATTATTAATAACAGCATCTTAATTCACTTCAGCGTGCTTAAATTTAACTCATCAGTCTAGATTTGTTTTCCAGTAAATTCACAGAGAAAAACATGAAAGAAATATTACCGTAATATTTTAGTTACCGTATCTATTTCGTAAGGTTTAATGAAAAATCATGAAGAAATTGTATACAATTTTTATTTAGTTTTTATTCTCTTTTGTTTACAGAAGTTTTACACTCGGTGTAATTTTCATTGAAAAGATGAAATGAATCCAAATAAATTATTTTATTATATTAACTGTAATAAAATATTTTCAATGTTTACGGTATTAGCATACCTTTCTTAATTAAAGTGTATTGTAATGCAGTGATTTATTAAAGCAATAAATTTTTATCTTTTCTTTCTCTTATGAGATTTTAGGTACTAGTGCTTATTCCTTTGTAGGGGAGGGAATGTTATATTTGTTAATGTCCTCATACCATTTTTACACGACATAGAAAAATTTTTCTTGAACTCTAATTTGTCACTGTACTGTTATTACACTGACCTCATTTTTAACGGAAGTATAAAAGCTAAAAAAAGAAAAAAATGAGGAAAATGTTTTACCAGGATAAATCCAGTAATATGTTTTTTTTAGATGGTATTTTTAGTTATATAATAAATAGCATATATATATGTAATACCTGTAGTTAATGTAAGCTTATTTGTACTGTAATGTACTATAGTAATACAGGTTAACTAAAAATTTAGCTGTAATAAGACGTAGGTTGTACTTACAGGAAAAAGAATATATAAAGAACATTCGAACAATTTTTAATTTTTTAACGATTGTTATTTACTTCTACATTAAATCTTTACAAAATATCTACTCTTTAAACAAATTTCCAAACAAGAAGGTGATTCTCAATTTTTTTTTGGCCCGTATATTGTTTTTTTCGACACCGATCGCTGTAGACCTAGTAGATCTGTTAATTTCTGTCTAGTTTTATAGCTTTCCAATTTTCCTTCATTCTTTTACTGTGCCTCATCCTTCTTTCTTCCAAACCACTAAGTTATCGCATTCTTTCTTCTCCTTTTGGATGCCTCTGAATTCTAAGATTTTTTCTTAAGCACCCTTCTATCTTTTAAATCCGTTGCGTTTATGTTTGCTAGCGGAAGGTCCTCTTTAACTTCCTAGAACTATTTAAAACGTTTGTCTTGTCACCATTACACTTATCAAATTCTCTTATCAAAGTCTGTATGAATCCATTCTTGTCAGATGTCAATAAAATGCAAGTCTTTGCTTACGTATTGCTTCCGTAATTTTATCGTAACTTCTGGGAAGGTTCCTCATTCTTTCTTAATTTCCTACCGTCGTTAGTTTTTCTGGGCTCTACGATTTTCCTTAGTAGCCGTCTTTAAGCAAATTTTAGTTTATCTGTTTCCCCTTGGCTATCCGCTCCTTATAGTAATAATTACATAATAATAACATTTATAATTTCTTAACCGTGAAAACTTGATAGAAAAATGGTTTTATAGGTATTATTTTTACTCAAGTAATCTGGATAAACATATGAAATATACGTATCACTATATATTATCATGAGATGATGTAGTAAATATTATAAGATAGAAAATGCACTATTTGCTGCACTTATATTATTTATTATACAATATTTAAGAGGACGATTATGATTACTGTTATTATTTATTATTAATATTATGATAGCCTTTCCTCCATTGTATGCTAATTTTAAAAGTATGTTGTAAACAGGAAACGTGGCAACGTTGGGTTCTATGAAGGAATAATACATCAATTGTCGCCTCGTTATGTCTCCTCATTGATATTACTGCCTCCGTAATCATAGAGTACGCCGTTGTCCTTTTTCTACCCTACCCTATTAATGTGTCTCTGTATATTATTCAATGGAAATAAAGTTTAAAGAATTAAGATCATGTACAACATGAATTTTGTTATGGTGAAAGCAGATATAAATTATGCGGGGTCGGATTAGTAGGTGCGCCACATTAGAATGATATTCTTTTATTAGAATTTAAAAAGTTTTATCCAGCCATCTCGCCGGTTGGATTATATTTAAGGATTATATTTTTATTTCACGCGAGCGAAACTCCTACCTTAACTTGATTGGATGTTATTCTGCCCTTTACGTGATTCGATGTTTTATTTTTCTAAAAACATTTTTGTTGTTTAGTCATGTTTTCTTTTATAATTTTAGTTTATGTGCTTCTGAGGAATCAGTTTTTAGATTGAAGTACATAATTTAAAGAAAGAGTAAAATTGATGATTGCCAATCTAATAGAATGACAATTTCATATCTCACTTGTTAGGTAATTAACATTATTTTTGTTATCATTCGTTAACCGCCGTCGTTTTCATTATGCGAATAGAACGTCTTTTAAAACTATGAAATATATTTTTACATGTTATGTCGTCCATCATCTTACCTAAATTATTCGTTTTTAACGAAAAGCCCAAACAATTTTTTATTTTTTTTTATTTTCTTGTATTTTCTTGCAAACTTTTCATAATAACAATTCTGTCACTTTTTCTCCTTCCTGTTGTGCGTAGAGCTTAAAGAAATCGCAGTATCAAAATGGCACTCAAACTTTGAAGTTTTCATAATATTATTACCTACCCGTCAACGTTTTTTTTTTCGTTAAACAATATTAACATCCCAATAGTCGATTAAAATGTTTTGAAAGATTTTTCTTCCATTTTTCATTAACTAATGTTTTTTTTCCCTAAAATCTTATGCCTTCGAGGAAATCACATATATAACTATGAATATATTTTTTTATGTATCACATACTTTTTTTTTTTTTTAACCTCCGGAACCACCGGTAGGTATTGCTTCAGAGGATAAGATGAATGACAATTTTTTTTGCGTTTGAAAATGCCATGCCTGACCGGGATTCGAATCCGGGACCTCCGGATAAAAGGCCGAAACGATTTCACATACTTGGATGTGTCACACACTTAGGGGAAGAAAGAAGCCTGTACGCATTTTTAGGTTTATAAGCGATATACAATATAGCAATATTTCTCTTTATTTATTTTAAATACATTCAGAATTAAATGATTTGCTGTATCTAAGAAGGGTTTAATTTTTGAAAAAAACGGAGATTATTTTAGAATTGATATTTCTGAAGATTTTTTTTTTGATTGATGATTTTACCACGTAAACTAAAAGCTTGTTCGTGGGAATGTGAAAATGGAACATTTTAACGAATGAAAAAATGCCCTGTTTGACCGGGACTCGAGCCCGGGACCTCTGAATGAAAGACCGAGACGCTACCACTCGCGTGGTATTTCATTTAATTTCAGCCTTCAAGTCATTAGTTTTAATAATAAATATCTAAAGAAATGGGATCAAATTGCATATTAAGTTCAATCAGAACTAATAAAGACTGCAAAAATCTAGAAAAAATACTTCAAAAGATGTGTATTTTTTCCGATACTGATTCAGAAAATCAGTATCACAATAAAATAGGAAATAAGAAAAAATTAAAAACTATCAATAAAAAAAATGTGTCTTATTGTTTTAGTTACATCTTTCCTGAGTTCAGGAAGTATATTACCACCCACCTAGTGATGAAATCGTCATCGCAAATCAGCTGATTTCGAAGTCGAGAGTTGTAAGGTTCAAATCCTAGTAAAGGCAGTTAATTTGATAGATCGTGGATACCGGTGTTCTCTGATGGTTGGGTTTCAATTAACCACACACCTCAGTAATAGTTGACCTGAGACTGTACAAGATTACACTTCATTTACATTCATCCATATCATCCTCATTCATCCTCTGATGTAATACCTTAAGGTGGTTTCGGAGGAATAATTATAAATATAAAATTATGCAACGCAAAGCAACGAGGGCAAATATTCATTGTACACGTTCTGAACTACATTATATGTAGTAAATTTTTCGCGTAAGTGGTTGGGCAAAATTTTCTGTTACTATGCCCTCGTTCTTTATTGAGGGTGTGACGCATATTAAATACTCATGAGGTAACGATGCCTCTTATAACAGATTACATCCAAAATTTTTACTTTAATTAGAACCTGTGTAACATTAGTCAACCTACCGAGTGGAAATAATGCATTCTCTTAGAAGGAGGGTAATTAATTTGCTTGTCCTGTACAGAAGCTGAGGTTTTTATAAACTGTGGTAGGTAATCAAAAGTTATCTTCCTTCCCCACCGTTTATTTTGTGTAAATCTGACAGAAAATTGCGTGAAAAATATCGTGAAAAATATTTAACAAATTCTAAGCTCTTATTTTATATTTAAGAAAATGAATTAAAAATGTGTCAAAAAATTCAAATTTAAAAAAGAAATTGCAAATTTGAACGATTAAATAAAAATTAATGAAATCTGAAGCTGAGATAATAATATTTGAAATATTGAATACATTCATATGGACAGAAATTATTTATTGCGTAGACCAAAAAGCGGCAGTAGTATTTTTCAGAATCGAAGGAAAATTCATAACGATGCCGAATTGTAATTATTACAACGATGACAATAACAGTACAACACCGCTCGAAAACTAATACGTATTGATGTCATTTTAAAAATAAATATCAAACTATCTGCACGGCGTAGTGGTAGCGTCTCGGCCTTTCATCCGGAAGTCCCAGATTCAAATTCTGGTCAGGCATGGACTTTTGCATACGCTACAAAATTTCATTTCCATATCCCATGGATAAGCTTCAGACATATGTAGTGAGATCATCTAGTAAAAAAAAAAAGAAGCATCCCTTTCGGCACGCCGGAAGACGGAGATAGATTTAACCGGTAAGTAGGGAATAGAAAAGATTTCCACCTTAAAGTTAAGAAAAACTTAAAATTTACTCAATACGACAATGATTGCGTTTGAAAAAAGTTTCCCAGCAAAAGTTTTGTCATCCCTTGCCGTAAGGGTTGGTCATATCAAAAATTGTTACCACTTTATGCCGATTCGATACTGTGCCAATTAAGGGGGGTATGATTTTTTTTGTTTTCAAGACCCCATTTTTTCCACCATGGTGGTGATATCAAAAAAACTTTACTTAAATACGTTTTAGGCCCTTATAGGAACTTTAAACGAATTCGATATTTTACTTAATAAGAAAGTAATAGCGATATTTTGTTTTGTCGAAAAAGCCCCCCTTCCATGGTTCGATTTTGTCCATTAAAGAACTCGACCGAGATTTTGGGTCGTTACATTTTACGTATCAATTTGAAAATGACTGGGGCAATATTCCGGAAGTTATCGTGTCCACAAGACAGAGAAGGAAAAAAATATATGTATAGGTAAGTAGGTAAATATATATAGGTATATAAATGTATATATAAACTTTTGAACTGACGGGGGTTTTGGGGTCTGGAGGATGTGAAACGCGAATATATGTCGAAATCTTCCGGAAGTCGATTCACGGTACTCAGTACAATAGGTAGCTTTCTTATGAAATCTACCTAAAAAAACGATTTACAATCTGTAATACGATGAAGTAATCAAACAAGTATGAACATATTTGCTAAGTGTTACGTAATAATCATATTGTATCAACCTCTTGGTGGGGAGTACCTTGTCTAAACAGATAGGAAGTTGAACTTGAATTATAAATTTCGTCAATACAGTCTTTTATCTATGCAGCTATAAGAGTAATATAAATCTTTCAATAATTACGTTCGACAGACTGGGGTAGGATAACGGAGAGGATGATTAGCTGATTTCCACTATACGTTCCAATCTTTATAATGGTACGGGAGATTTATGGACTAATCATAGTACCCGAACAAAAGTCCCTTGCTGCTGTATCTTTCTTTTATCGGGTGGGTAATAATTTATTTAATGGCGGTTATATTTATTTTGTTTTATTTACGGACGGAATTATTTGCTGCGTTGCGATCCTTTAGACCGGAAAGAAATTATTTGACCTGGGCTGACTTTGGGAGACTAGCAGCCGCGTATGATCTTCGTTCTCCCGGCATGATTACCCTTTAGTCCGTCCCCTGAATTCCTTTCGGTGCTAGAGCCTTCCGGCCTTGCAGGAATGCGCCTTTCGGGGACCATTGTGTTTGGAGAGTGTAGGCGCTCCCATTTCTGAAGGGAGTCGCTTGTGCTGGCGGTGACATAGACATAACTGTAAGATCTAGGAAAAAGGTCGGG
The DNA here is from genome assembly GCF_047948215.1 of Lycorma delicatula. Classification (NCBI taxonomy): domain Eukaryota; kingdom Metazoa; phylum Arthropoda; class Insecta; order Hemiptera; family Fulgoridae; genus Lycorma; species Lycorma delicatula. The sequence goes on along the minus strand of NC_134461.1, from coordinate 141,304,244 downwards.
GTGGTCGGTGAGATAAAGTTAGGAAATTTTCTTCATCAGGTTGTGATCATTACTACATTTCGGTTGGATTCGGTCGGGCCGGATTCCAGTCCGTGGTAGCGGACTTCATTCTTTTTCCTTTAGCCTGCCTTTCCTTAAACCGGCTGTAAATAATTTACAAACCGTAAACTTTAAATTGTCCCGTGGCTCTGAAAAGGGCAATACGGGGGAAAGTGCAGGTCTCTTCACTTTTCCTTCGATCGGCTGCTGGGTTTTTCCCGCAATTTTCGCTATCCATCGGCAGTCTTCTTCATCTTCTTAGGTTAGGAAAATAGGCTGGTCGGTCCTTACATTTGATATAACAATATTCACGTTCACGAGGGGGGGGGGGGATGCGGCGATCGCCGTATTTCTTATTTGAATTTTTTCATTTAGTGATAAGTTTACAACCGAAAAACTTTTCTTATTTCTCTAGGCGCACGTGCACCTAGGAAGGGTTGCGGGACCATGAGGCCGAAAAAGGTGTCCTTCTGGGATTTATTTTCTTTTCTGTTAAGCCTCCGGAACCAGCGTAAGATATTCACAGGATGAATGAGGATGATGTGCATGAATGTAATTGAAGTGTAGTCTTGTACAATCTCAGGTCGACCATTCCTGAGATGTGTGGTTAATTGAGACCTAACCACCAAAGAACACCGGTATCCACTGTCTATTATTCAAATCTGTATAAAAGTAACTGACTACCTTTACTAAGATTTGTACCTTAGAACTCTCGACTTTAAAATCAGCTGATTTGTGATGAGTTCACCGCTAGACCAACCCGGTGGGTCTTCTTTCCGGACTGCATCGCTGTTATCGGTCTGCATCATCTGTAACAGATAAAAAAAAACAAAGAAGCATGTCCTTATACTAGAAGGGAAATACAAAAATATCACCCTGTAAAATCGTAGCGCGGTAAAAAGACCACCGCCGATTCAAGATTATGACATATGTGAGCGTTTAAACTACGGTGGTACTAGCCAGAGTTAATTTCTCAAGAGTAATGTTGTTGAATGTACAGCCATTCTCTGTGATTAACTGAACGCCGGTGATGTCACTGGTAGATCTAAATATCGCCCTGATTTTATTGTCTTTGGTATCGGTTATGCACAGCAGTTTTACTCATTAATGTTTATATACCGCAGTTGCTGTGCAGGCTCGATTTGAATCGGGATTCTGTACGCATGTAAGTGCGCATAGAATTCCTTCCGCTGTAATATTAATAGTGATAACAGTACTTTAGATACTCCACGTAAAACTACTGCGTCTGTGTGTTTACGTTTTTTAAACTTTGACGAGCGATAACTTAGGTCCATTGAAGGAACCGGTCGGAAATATTTCACTCCTCAGTATTAGTGCAGCTGGCATAGAATGCTTTTTTTAAGTATGAAAATGCTGTTTTAAGGAATAACCTGTGACTTACATCAGGTTGCCTACAACCTAACGGTTACGTCACGTAGTAAACAACAAACAAAAATTTAATAGAAATTTCGGAATGGTTTAATTTAGCATATTTACGAAAAGTGTTAACTATTTACTATTTTGTAACATACACGTTCAATTTATAATAAACTTTTTTATTGTTATTTAGAATAGAATTTTATATGGTTTTTAGTGAACCGGTTTTGTAAATTATTGGGTGTTACGATACCGTTGAAAAAATATTGCAGCTGTAAAATTTCATCATTTTTATGTAGTATAATTTACGTTGTTTATTAAAATTATATCATCGTCTGCACTTTTTTACTGCCATTGACCTTTTTGATCTTGGAAAACTATTTATCTTAAAACTTACGTTGGCGTTATTTTATTATTATTATCATTATGAAATGCTAACAGATTATATCCTGTCTTTATATTTCCCGTACGTGATATACTTTTGTAATTTTTATATAACAACCTTTTTTAATATCGTGAAATCACATCCCTGATTTAATGTGGGAGGATGCTAGTTACCAGTTCTTTTCATTTACGGCTTATTTAACTCTGACTTTTTTTTAATGTTATCTCTACAACGTGATTCCAGAAAATTATCGAATTATTTTTAAATATTTATACTTTCATTTGGAAATGTATTTTGTAAACTGTCTGAACCGAGAATCGCCTACACGATACAATGAGTTGCATTTTTATTACAAATCCTTTCTAGAACTAACATTGTGTTAATTAAAATTTTTATTACCTTAAAAAAAACAGATTTAATATTTTTTAAATAGGTTTTTTTTATTCTCTTTTTATGTTTCTGACTTGTGCTTTTCATTAATTTATCTTTGTCGTTCTTCTAAAACTATACAAAAGGAAAAGGATCCCAATTCGATATTTCTTATTGTACCGGCTTCATGTGTTGGATCGATTTAGTTGATTATTTTTTAATTCTTTGAATAAATTCCTTTGATAAATTTCATTGTAAATTTGTTTCTCAGATAAGTTTATTGAAAGTTTTTTTGTTAATGAAAGATTACTTTGTTAATCGACGATTTAAAGATATTTTCTTTGTTTTAATCTCTTTGCGTAGTATTTTTTTCCATTCAAATTATTTTCTCGTAAAAACTTAAGAAAATTTGAGGATATGAAACATTTATTTCTGGATTCTAGAGAACCTTAACTCTAGATCGATTGTTGTATTATTACGTCAACTTCTTTGTATTTATTATTCTAGCTTTATCAAACGTCGTACGTCTTTTTTTCATACTGGTAAGGGTTTTTGTTTGTCTGTATATATTTTTAATAAAAATATAATTAAAAAAAAGTAAATAATTTAAAAAAGAATGCTAAATGTTATATAGATATTAAAGTGACTTCAAAAAACTTCTAACAAGTAAAACAATTTATTTGAATTGAATTTATTTACATCATTAAAAAAGGGAATCGTTAAATAAGTATAAACAAAAAAAAATCATTACATTACTAAAGGTTACAAAAATAATAAAATATATTCTATTTTCTACCGATGAAATAAAACCTTGTTTATCGGTTACATTCGTCGTCTTAATTAAACAGTAGAGTACCCGTAATCATAAAGTACAAAAAGTAAATATGAAATTATAATGAACAGAGCTCTTGTGAAATAAATTGAAAAAATAGTAACTTTCCTTAATGCGGTTCGTGATATAGGGTTTAAAATTATTTTTATTATAATAATTTTATGTACGAGTAAAAGGAGTGGAATTTATAAAGATTCGATTAATATAGTAGACTAGTTTGTCTTCTAATAGCAGAGAAATTAAATAGATAATATTTGAAATTATAATTGTTTTTCCTTATACCAGGTAATTCAAAAATGACTTCACGACTTGCATATAAAAATATGTTGAGATAACGTACAAATATGGTTGAGGTCTCATTTCATAGAAAAACACATCAACTTTGTCAACCAACGTTCACTTTGGTTCGATATGGCTTCCATTTTTATTACAACATACATCCCGCCTGAAGTCGATTTCCTACCAAACTGCAGCGAGTAAGTCGGACGTTACGTCCGCAACTACGGCGTTAATTCGAACTATTAACTCAATAAGATCAGCAGGCAAAAACAATACATAAACCCGATCTTTAATGAAACCCCACAGGTAAAAATCTAGCGGGGTCAAATCTGGGGAACGAGATGGCCATGCGATTGGACCCTTCACGATCGATCCACCGATCTGGGAATCGAGTATCAGGAAAATCTCGGACTTCTAAGCAGTAGTGAGGTGGTGTCCCATCTTGAGTGCGGGGTTTGTCCTCGGCTTCTGCGCGGACCGGAATCAGGTTACGTTCCCCTTGTTAGGTGACCTAATTTGGTCGATTTATTTGGGTGTAGGTCTGAATTTCTATGTTACGTAAAACATAATTTTGATTGGTATTTTGAGATCTGAACGTTTGTAAAAGTACTTTAGGATCGCAAGAAGTACTTTTAGGATCGCAAGGCCCGAACAGTTCCTTCGAAGAGACTTGGATGATGGACTGACTAAAGTGATCCTATGCGGTCATAAAAGATGAAAAAAAAATTATAATTATATTGTATTAATTAAGAATTATATTAATTCACGGTTTTATCTTGATTTTGTATTATACTAGCAAATAGCCAGTTTGAATTTTGAAAATCGAAAGATTGGTCGCAAAGATATAATATTTCCGAAAATCCGTGATCTGTTTGATTGAAAGTTACTTGATGCATGCAAAAGCTAATCTTTAACGTAACAAATACTCCGTTTAAATTTTGAAATCTGGACGATTGTTCGCAGAGATAATATAGAAAACCTTATTTTACTTCCTAAAACAGCGCCCCATGGGCATCCCGTTTGTAATCAGTTGTCGGTGATGATTGGTCTAAACTCGCACCAATTGCTCTCATCACTTCACTATCTAACCAAGCTCACACGCAGGGAAGCCCATTATATTATCAAACACAAATTTTTTAAATTTATTTAACATTATTTTATTTAACGTAAATTTAATTCTATTATTTTTATTACTATTATTCGTTCGATTCATTTGAATTATTTAGTTCAAACCCAGCTCACACAGTGGTAGAGGCTCACAGTTCACAGTTCATTAATTCAATTCATTAAAGTGTGTGCTTCAATCGGAAAATCTCTGCTACTACAGATATATATATATATATATATATATATATATGTAGTCTATGACCTTCTCGGTGACGTAAGGATTCCATCGCGGGGTCATACATCTAAATCGGTTCAGCCGTTGAGCTGCTACGGTGGAACGAACATACATGCAACCTAAATACATACTGCTTTTTGAGCAGTCTTGTAATAAGTTTAAATAATTCTATGGAACCAAAGCCTATTTTTTAGATTTATATGTAACACAAAGATAATTTGAAAATAAAACGGATCTTATAATTATAAAAGTAATTGTATTTACTGTACATATTTGTTCGTCAACTAAAACTTACATCAGTCGCGTATCTATGAAAATCTTGATACGTTTTCTTGAAATAGTTGGTCTGTATAACATTTTTTTCTTTCTTACTTACTTTTAAAGGCATATCAAGATAAATACAATTATTTTTCTAAATTTCTTTTACGGGAATTATACCTACGATTTCATTTAACGATTATTAAAGTGGTTTTAGCAGTTCATATTTTAATTATGAATTATAGTAAATTATTTGATAAATTAATCAATTTACTTTATGAATTAAGTTAATTTATAACTAATTAAGCATTTACGAAATGGAAAATGTTACTGCACATTAATTACGTTCTCTGCTCTGCTTAAGCGTTACTAATCCACCGTTGGATAATGGAGTTATGTGGATAAATTTATGCTTAAAACCATTCTTAAATTTCAATTAAAACAACGGTATAATTGTCATTCATATCGTTTGATCGGTTTTTTTTAGTTAAAGCATCCATCACATAATACGTATAACTTATATGAAAATTCTGTTTTAAATGATAAATGAAACAAATTTATTGATTGGACGTTTTGTAGGACTTTGTAAAACGGTTAATTTTACACTCCTCGGGCAATAAATATATCTTTATCTTGATTTTATTCTTATTTTCATAGATTTTTTTCGGAACACTTTAAGAAAATCGGTTGGAAAAGGAAAACTTAGGTAAAAATCGAATACATAGCCCCGCATTCTGCAGAGCCTCCTGCTTAGTAATAGGCTCTTTACAATGTTTCTCTGCATTATTTTTCTTACTTTGATCAAGAAGCAAAGTTTCTCACATTTTACATTTCTTACGTATGTTTTTCCATACTAGCAGCAGTTTTCTTTAGGCCGTTCAATAATTTGTATAAAAATAAAACTGAAAATTTACACAGGGTTTTATACTACTTAAGTAAAAAAAAAAAACGATCAAATAAAAAATCTGTAAACTTAATTAACGAAAAATTAATAGTATACCTTTCTCCCAATATACCCCTCCCCAAAAATAAGTGAAACTGACTTCACCAAAACTAACGGAATAATAACAAATAATATTTGTTCAATCGTTTTAAATTTTTTTTTTAATCTACGCGTAATTATGAATTTGTTTTTAATTTTTCACCGCTTCAAATTTATTATTTTTAGTAGTTTTGAAAAGATATATTTTTTTTTAAATTTGTGATTATGTTACGGTGAATTTGATTAATCGTCTCCAATGTTGGAGAATTTAATAAGTATATGCTCCATATTAACATATTTTACATTTTAAAATAGCTCGACTATAAGCAGTAATTACTGAATTTATTGTTTAAATAATCAAAACATTACTAATAATTAAATAAGGTTAGCGAGCGAAGCTAGAATAGGTTATGTTTGGTTCTAACCAAACATACATAACCTACACTCGTTTCGCTCGCTAACCTCGTCTAATTATCGTTATGTATATTCAAATTATGTATGTTATTCTCCAACACTGGAGGCGTTTAATCAAATTCACCGGTAATTTTACATAATCACCGGATTAATCAAATCTACCGTAACTTTTGTTTTTTAAGTCGTTGATTTTATTTATTTTCATCTTTTATTTTATTTTATTATGAAAAAATTACCTTACAAAAAAAATCTATAATAAATATTTGAGATCCTTATATCAGACGTAAATTTTGATTTTATGTATTGCTATTTAAGAATACTTTCTACAAAAATGTATATTGGCATGGGAAATCATAGAACTGTTCATTAGAAAGCACGGTACTTTTTTTACCTTCTACTTATTTAATTTTTCGTTTTTTTGGTGGGGGAAATTCTGTCAATTTACTTTTTTTATTATTTTTTATACTACACAAAAGCTTATTACGTTATAAAATTTTCTTCTTTATCAAACAAATTATACTTTTATTGTTTACCGGAAAATTTGATATAAAAATTTTCCATTTTTAGATCTTACTTTAATATTATTGAAAATTCCAGCCGTTTATCTCATTAGTAAGTAATTTCATAGAAATAAAATGATGCAGGTACCTGGTTTATTTGTACAGCAAATGCTTAATACTATTTTGTGGAATGTCGTATTCATCCTGATATAATTTTAATTGTTTAGTTAATGAATTATGTCTAGCTGTGACTGTTATCCAATGTAATTAATAACGATATCATAATTATATGTAGGCGTTTCACATTGTGATTGGGGTTTACAGTATTTATTTCAAAGTTACCAGATCATCATGACTGTTGATGATTAATGTAGATAACATTTAACCGTATAATTTCGACCTGCTGCTTCTGTTTTGCTGTCGATTACAGAACAATACAATACAGAGTATCTAATTAAGATGAAAACCTACAAATCGTGTAACGTGATACACGTTTTAATTGTTGAATATTTGGCTGGTTCAACTTTCTTTTTATTCCTGTTTTAATTTATTATTATGAATATTTAAACTAGAATTAATGTACGTATGTATGCGTGAGGTGTATATTTATTTGTTTGCTGCTCCAATCTACATTTACCTTATCTTTTTCTTTATTCAACCTATTTCTTAAAGGTCCTTTTAATTACTTTGCAATTAAAAAGTTCCTAAAAAAATAAATTGACCCCTTCCATAAAGAAGGTAAAAAGGTATACCATCGGAGGTTTTCATATAAACCAACTGATGTGCTCGATTGGATTCAAGGATTAATAAGTTAAGCTTTAGCCGCTTCAGCTTAAAAACTTTTGTGTTTAACAAACTTCCTTTTTTTCTAAAACTTCTGTTTGTCAAAATATAAATCTCGTTCTAATTTTATCAAATCCCGCTAGAAAGGATAATTTATGTTTTCATCCGCAGAATGTCAAAAAAGTTAATGCTAACTCAACGTGGGGTGGAAAACACCGGCTCATATTGCCTAAGAATTTATATATTTCACAACATAATATTTACTTAATGTAATATCATATAAATGTTTCGCTATCAAAAAATATCACTACATTTCTTTAATATTTATTTTCTTCTATAAAGCAGAAAGTTTGTTTATTTATTTTTTTGTTCTCGCATCACGCGAGAAACAACCGACCATTTCTTTCGAATTGCGGGATACATTCGTGTTATCCAAGGTAAGGTTTTAAACCGTAGATCAAGGCCCTATGCCTCTTGGTGGTGAAGTTGTGGTTTAAAGATATTCATTATTCCTCCGGGTTGGTGGTCTAGTGGTGAATGTGTTATCGCAAATCAACTGATTTCAAAGCCGAGAGTTGCAAGTTAAAATCCTAGTAAAGGCTTTGGTTAATAACTCGGATACCGAGTTACCGTACTCCTAGTACGGATTTGATTAATAACTCGTGGATACCGGTGTTCTTTGGTGGTTGGTTTCAATTAACCATACGTTTCAGAAATGGTTGACCTGAGACTACAAGACTACACTTCGCTTACACTTGTACATATCGTCCTCTGAAGTAATACCTGACGGTGATTTTCGAATGCTAAACAGTAAAATGTTTTGAAACGTTAAAAATAGCTGGGAATCGGCTTATATTACTGACGAAAAGGTATTGCTGAGATTCAGGAATGGCTCATCTTTAACATCCTTAGTCTAATTATAGAAGAAACTTAAGCTTTTTTCTCCTTCCTTAAGAAGTCAACCACAGAACGAATTGGATCTGAAATTTTACATCGATTGTAACAATGCTTCTGCATGTAAATTCCCTGTGATTGAAAAAGTTAAATGCCAAAAATATATTGGCATAGTTATAAATGAAAATATAAAACGGAGGCCACTGCTTCTTTCCATTTGTAAAAACTGAAATTTATTTCTTACTTAATAGGTAGATTTCATAAGAAAGCTACTTATTGTTATGGGTGCCATGATTCGACTTCTGGAAAATTTCGACATATCTTCGTGTTTCACATCCCCCAGACCCAAAAACCAACGTCAATTCAATAGTTTATACACACACACACACACACACACACACACACACACACAGGCACACTTCACTTTCTTGTAGACACGATAACTACCGTACTTTTGTGCCAATCACTTTAAATTGATACATCAAATATAACGACCCAAACTCTTGGTAGAGTTTGTTAATGGGCAAAATCGGACCATAATGGTGGATATGGAGGGGCGTTTTCTTAAAAACAAACTTATCGCTATAACTTTCTCATTTAGCAAAATATCGAATTCGTTTAAAGTTCCTACTATTCTTTGGATAAGGACCTAAAACGTATTTAAGTAAAATTTTTTGATATCCCCAGCCATTGGCCCAGGGGGTGGAAAAAATGGGGTTTTGAAGACAAAAAAAAAATCATACTTCCCGTAATAGACACACCTCGAATCGGCTTAAAGTGGTAGAATTAGTCCTCAAACATTACCTAAAACGTTTGTCTGAAATAATTTTTGATATGACCAACCCTTACGGCAAGGGATGACCAAAATGTTGCTGAAATTATAAGAAGATGGGGCTTGCCGTATGCTGAAGATGTGAAACTTTTTTCACATGCAACCGTTGTCGTATTGAGTAAATTTGAAATTTTTCTTAACTGTTAGGTAGAAATCTTTTTTATCCTTTACTTAACACCGTTGAAATCTACCTCCGCCTTCTGGCGTGCCGAAAGGAATTTTTCTATAAACTAAACTCAATTGTTAAAATAAATGAAATAGAATTAACAGATTGTGCATTTGTACAATCGATATTGCATATTACGCTTTATCACTTCGAGGTGGAACTTTCGTTCTCACTTGAGCACTTCATTTGTAAAAAATATATAGATTGTTCAATCGATAAAATATTTATAGAATTTGATATTATGACTATAAGACATTACATTAAATCCTAATGAAACATAACAAAGAACCATTTAAATTAAGAGCGAATTATGAAATTACTATGAAATGGCGCAATTAAAAGATATAAGGAGTATCGTTCAGATTTGAACGTTATACCGAGACAGTTTATTTACAGTTGTACAAGACTGATGAACGTTGCATCTAATAAACAGTTAATTCAACAAAGCTGTATTGCTTTTAAAAAGGTATAATATTTTTATCGTATCGAATTTTTGTATTTAATGTATTTTGTTGTTAAATGAAAAATCTTTTTTTTGGGTTTTTATAGCACAACAAATAATATCGTAAATCATTTTTTAATTAACTACTTTAAAGGACATCGATTTTTAAATGTAAATAATGTAATAATAAACGGAAATTTGATTTAATTTTGATAATACTGTTTATGAAGTTGAAGATGATATTTCTTCAATTTTGAAATATCTCACTTTCGATTATTAAATGCCTTTCAGGCTCATTAAATTATTTGTATAACCTTCATTTTGTTCATTTTTTTAAAAAATATTCATTATTTTTATGTGATACACTTTTTTTTTTTAGTTTAGAAGTAATTCTTTCCTATGGTCTAGGATACGAAATCAAGAGGAGATTTAATAAAATTTTTATTCCTTATTTCAATCCAAATGCTATTTCCGGTTCTTCAACGATTATTCACTTCTACGTGTATTCATTATTTTATTGCGAATGTGTTATGATTTCATTTTTTGCGTACAGTTGAAAATGAAATTGTCTGAAGAGTTCCATGTAGATAAAGTGCTCCTAAATATTTTTTTTTTGTAAAAAAAAAAGAATGATCACTAATTTTGAAAATAAATTCAGAGACAAATCTCCGAATTTGAAAAAGTGTGGTTTTATGCGTGAACAATGTTCAATATTAATATTAAATAAATCATGAAAAATACTTGGTGGGTTGTGTTTATATATATATATATATATTTGCCTATGTGTAAAGTTTGGAACCTCAAAAATCTCCGAACTACTACATTGAAATTTAGATATGCATATTAAAATTTTATATAAATTGGTTTTGGTATACGCAAAAAGTGCAGTATTTACATACATGGTGCATTTTGCTGCAGTTTGGTTGCATACACTTTTGTGATTTTAATTATAGGTCCTACTCTTTCTACGATTGTAATGCATGAAAAATTATCTGATATGCAGGTGGAACTGATAATAATTAAAAACGCTTTCTTTGATATTAATAATGCTTGCGAAAAATAACCTGTCCCTGTGATAAACAGGTCCCTCTTGTAGAATTGAATATCTTTTGCATTTCGTGCTAATTGTCATGTTAAAATTCAGCCATAATATTTGGACCACTAAAAAAAGATTATTTCACTTCTTATTTTTCTTATTAAGCCCGGCGTGGGGTCTAATTACGGTTTAGAATAGCTACGCAGTTTTCGTGAGTAATTTGTTTCGAATCGTGTCGTCTACGAACAGGTTATGATGTCCAGCATATATAAAGCTAGTCGGCCTCCGTGGCGCGAGTGGTAGCGTCTCGGTCTTTCATCTTGAGGTACCGAGTTCTAATCCCGATCAGACATACCATTGCCATTTTATCTTATCCTTTAAAGCAATACCTAATTGTGCTCTTGGAAGCTAAAAAAACAAAAAACAATATATATAAAGCTAATCGAAAATATATCAACATGTACATAGAAACTTAGAACGTGTAAAACAATAAGTAATAAATAATTAAAACTTCTGTCTCAATTTATTGAAGTGTAATTACTTGTCGATAGGTATTTTATAAGAAGATGGTATTATGGATGTTACATCACGCTGTAGAGATTTTTAAAATGTCAACGTGTTGAACATGAGAAAGATGGATTTTAAAAATCACCAATATGTAATTTGCATGTTAAAATTAAGCTATATCCAGACTTGATTTATAAAACTTCAACATTTTTCTGATTTCCATAACCGAAATAGTTTTAATTTTTTGAGTTGATATATAACAAACGAAAAGAAAGGCCGTAAATTTCATAATCATATCATTCTTACGATTTGCAAAACATATCTAATCTATTCTTTTAAAATAAAAACAAGATGTTTAAAAAAATAATTCTATTAAAATAAATAAATTTGGAGTTTATACTGTACGTACATATTATTTATAAATATAGGATTATTTATTACTATATCTCGTGTACATGTTTATAATGGAATCTTTAGTTAAATTATTAATAAGCCTAAATCACGCCAGCACATTTTATTTATTCAAATCGTATTATTATACCGGCTTATTTGAAATTTTCCCTTAATTATGTTGTTTGTCCTGCGAATAAAAATTATTTAAATAATCACGTAATTCTGAAATATATATATATCGACTGTATTAAAAAAAAAATCATTTGTAGAGATATAACAAAACCACGTTATTATTTATTAAGAAAAGGATAAATAATATAGAAAGCCTGTTAACCAAAAGTTAATTGATTTTGAAAATCTTCCTCAGCCTCCTATAACTTTGTATGAACACTTTAACATAGCCGTTTCATATTGCCTTCGCTTTTATTACTTTTTTTAATGGAACGATTATTCCAATATTGATTGAGGATATAGTGTTCTACAGTACGGTCTGGGTCAGTCTAAATTTTTTCGAATAAATACTACTTCGGTTTAAAACTTTAGAAAACTCGTACTTTTTCATATTGATTGTAAAATGTTATTTTTTCGTTGTTATTTTCACTTTTTACTGTCAACGTTTGTTTCATATATTTAGTTAAGATTTATTTCTAATAACGATTGAAGAAAAATTCCACATCAAAGTATTGTAAAATGCCTTTTTTAAAAAAAATTGTTTTATAAGAAATTATCGTAGAAAAGACAGTAAGTGTCAGGTTTTTTTAATTATGTATATGAATCAGTCTGAGGAGAAAGGGACTTAATTTTTACTATTTTCAATAGGATGACAAAACGTTTCACTGTTATAAAATTGTAAGATAAAAATACCACAAAAGTTGGTAGTGTTCTTTATATGTTCTATTAACATTATTTAAGGCAACACCTTTTTTTTACTTTAGATTTGAATTCAACAAAAGTTTTTTTTAAATTTTGACTTAGTTCCTTTATCCTAATTTTAGTGATACAAATAAAACACTTTGATATTATGCTTACAAATAATCTTTATTTCTCTTTTCAATTAAATGAATATTACTAAAACGTTACACTAGTATACAAAAATGCGATAATAATTAAGATTAAGAAAAATGTTTCATTAACGTTCTATTATTATTTAGATTTCAAGTTCGTTATTTCTTCAACAAATTTAATAGTCTTTTGTTTATGTTGCACTTACACTATTAACTTTCTAATATCTTGAAACTTCTTCCCGTTAATTGGAACAAAATTGTACAGATAAGTAGGACTTGCTGGCACAGAGAAGTTTGGTAGTGTAGGCTTTCCAATAATGAATGTATGTTTCATAAAACTTTCAATATAATTGTGTGTTCAACAACGACTCCTTTGTTTTCAGAAGAGAATTCAAAATGTTTGAAACGAGTAGGCATCAAATTTTGCTTCTGTTGCCGTGGCGTATCGATTGAGCTGGTTTCTAAAGATGGACGGTTTTTTTTAAAATGCGGCTACCAACTGTCTGAATATCTGAAACATTTATTTAAAGTTTCCGTAACTTTAACTTCAAAATTATTTTTTGCATTGCCGATAATTAACATAATTTTTTGGAACATAAATTCGATCAGATCTTTGAATTTACTTTATAAAAACATCAAAATCTCTGTCACAGGGAAGATACGATTGACCACGCTCAGGAAATTTTAATTTATTTTGTGTAATCTCTCTGATGCTGCCAGACTAGCACAAAATCTAAGTAACGCATTATTCCTGTTCTGACGAGGGCAAGAGTCAGCAAACAGGCACAACTCCGTAACGTCTGTTGGCAAAAAATTATTAACATAATCATATAAGAAAGAGGCTACCTCATTAGCACCCTTATTTGTTTGACCTTTGTGATAAAGATATATCACACAACGGTCAGTCTTAACGTCATGAATATAAAATATATTTACCCACTGCTGGCGCATATGGAAACCTTCTTGGACAGGTAATGCAGGAAGAGGCAAATTTTGCTTATAGTCATAACATAATATTCCAACACCATCATTTGTGGTAAATCTCTGTTTTGCTTCAGTTATCGAGTTGTAAAACTTATTTGACCGTTTCTTGTGAATCATAAGTTCAGCTTCAGCTGTTCTTTTAGCAGTTTTTCTCACAGTTGAACTTTTTATTTTAGACATTAATTCTTCATATTTCCTACACATATCAACCTGTGGTCGGCCAAATCGGAAATTAAAGTTTTCAGTGAAGTATTTTCTATGAAAGTCATATTTGATGTTTAGGTTAGAAACTTTTTTCACAAATAATTCATGCATTTGTAATATATTTAAACGTCCATCTAGATATTCTATTTCTTTGCCAGTATAATGTGACTTTTTTGTAGGAAAACTACGAATGTGATCAATAATTTTCAAAATTGTTTCAGAAATTTTATTTTCAGACGCATTCTTTCTTCTCATATCTTTGAGAATTTTACCAGCTACCAATAAGTTTAGTAAGTCTGTAAACAAGTTTTTTTTAATATAGCATGCAAACTGACAATGATTTTCGACAAACATTTATCTTTGTTCCATTATTATAAATCAACAGATATTTAAAAGAAGCAATTTGTTTTTTTCCAATCTTCTTTTCTGGGTCGTCTTTGTTTAAATTTCATAGCTTCTATCAGTCTCTGTAAATATAGATCATGTGAATCTTTGCTGCTTAGATTTAAAAATTCAGTTAAAATTTCGTGAATCAACATTAAGTTTTAAGAAATATTTATTACAATTACACTTTTTCCAGTAACCTTTGCACTAACCTCCTTACCAGTGTAACAACTTTTGCACTGTAAACCATGTAAAATTGCTTCTATTACGTTCTTAACGTTTTGAAGTTTTCTGTCTTGAATTGTTTTAACTCATCCCATTTTTGTAATTTGTAAAATAAGAAATGAAAATAGTGCACTACTAAATAGTAATAAAAAATGTCTACAAAATTAATAAACTGAATAAAAAAACTGTGCTAAAGATTGGGAAAAAACATTCTCTATAACCTCTGAAATACTCATAAACAAACATAACATGCACAGCTAGGATAGTTTAACTACTGCTCACAGTGGTAGAGTGTCTTGCCAACATAAAAGTACAAAATTATTGTACTGGGGAGAATTGAAGCAAGCCAACGACTTGGTACCTTTCTCTTCAGTTTGAAAAATATTACAAGACATTTCTAACCTAACTGCAAAGCAGACATTATTCCTTTCTCCACAGTTTAATGAAGTTTGGGTAGTATAACTAAATTCCATTATAAGAAAAAACTTAAATTTTGACTTAAGTTCCTTCCTCCTCAGATCGATTCATATATATTTTACAAAACAAGTTGTAAACATACAAGCATAAACAATATCCTCATGTCAGTGGGCCATGGAAGGGGGGGTTGCTTATTGTTCACTAGAGTACAGATTAAAATGTAAACATTAGGAAAATAAAAATAGATAAAGAAGACATTGCAGATTCTATTCCGCATCATCAGATTAGAATTATAAGTAAAAAAAAAAGTGATGTGGACACCACATGACTTCCTTGTACACTTATTAAATTACATATACACATTTTTTTTTTAATTACATAAAATTTTATTTCATTAATAACTTATGATACTTTTTCTTTTTTTTATTGTT
Organism: Lycorma delicatula; assembly: GCF_047948215.1. Lineage (NCBI taxonomy): Eukaryota > Metazoa > Arthropoda > Insecta > Hemiptera > Fulgoridae > Lycorma > Lycorma delicatula. The sequence continues at coordinate 141,288,765 of NC_134461.1, read as the reverse complement.
ATTATTGAATTATTATTTATTGTAATACTTTTTAACCATCAAAGGTTAATAATTATTGATAAATCAATATATTTTTATTAAAAACAAAAGTTTAAAAAAAAGGGAAATTAAATCTCATTCGAACCTATGTGCCTTCCCTTGTAAGATCAAAATATTTCATTAATTCAAATTTCATTTGGTTATAACTCTGGAATCAACGAAAATAAGTACCACTTATGATATATTGTTTAAAAGCTCTCGATGATGGCTTATTACCACAGTTAAGAAAAAGTCCAAAATCCAGATGTTTTTGGATTTTGTGCTTTTTTTGGACACTTTTGGTTCAGTCGATTGGAATCAAAAGGAGAGATGCACAACTAGATGTTACAGCAGTCCCAAATCCAAAATTTCAACATCCTACGGCTAATCGTTTTTGAGTTATGCGAGATACTTACGTACATAGTACTTACAGACATCACGCCGAAACTAGTCAAAATGGATTTAGGGATGGCCAAAATGTATATTTCCGTTGAAATCAGAAAATCGAAATTTTTCGCGATCACAATACTTCTTTTATTTCGTACAAGGAAGTAAAAATTGATTTAAAAGTATAGGATATGTTTCAGTTCATGTGTATATACTTATTAAAAAATGTTGATTTTTTTTCTTTCTTTTTACCTGACGAGACGTATTAAAACATATTTATCGTTTTTAATTAATGTTTTAATTATAATTTTTATTGTTCTTTTTTTATTAAAATTTAATATTGTTTAATGTTGTTAATGTTTTATTTATTACAATAACACTTCAAAACAGTTCCATTAATTAAATTAATTTATACAAACTGTTGTATTTTGTGTGTGTGAAACTTACATACTTAAAATACGAAGTAGAAATTAAAATTAAAATTTATGAAATAAATTAAACATTAAGAGGTACTTAGATTATCTTTCTTTTTTCTTCTCGATCAGGGTATTTAAAGGTGACGCTTATTTTTCTATCGCTTCACGAAGGATCCTCTTCAATTTATTTTCACTGGTATTTTCGAGTCGATTAGTTAACCGTTATACACCTTTCATTAGATGACAAATCAGTTTTTAGACGGGATTGAAAAATCTTATAATTCCTTACTGAGAACTAAGGCACTACTAACAAAATACCCATTTTTTGTTCTACCTTGCCGAATAGCAGACTATAAAAATGCAGGGCATCCCAGAAACGGCTTCTTTCAACAAGAAGAGGGATGTCAAATTGTTGACGGATACATTCTTTCGTCACAGATACCGTGAAATCCTCTTAAGTCACGAGAGAAATCTTCCTCAACGTTCTCAATAATAATAGAGATGTGTTCTTAGTTTCCATTCCAGATGACTGCATATGTTCAAGGTGGACCTCACAATTGACTGGTATAGAAGAAAGCAGTTCGCGTTTGAAGTTACGCGAATGAAGTTCGCGTTTCTAAAGTTACGCGTCGTCATTCATCATAAGAGACTGAGGTTTCTCCTAGCTTTACTGATCATCCATGTATTTCTGGGCCAATTTGTTTTCTTGTTTTCCAATTTTCGAGCATAAAAAATTTTAAAAAATTAAAAAAAATGGTATATTCGTTTTTATTAAGTGTATCTTAAAATTTGTATAATAGAAAAATTAAAAACATTATTTTTATTTTCTTGGTTGAATTGATAATTATAAATAAAAACGTGATGAAATATTTTGCGTCACTGTGGGCAACATACAGAATCTCCCGATAAGAAAGTGATTACCTAGACGGCGAATTGTCTTCGCGATTCATCTGGTAGTTTGCATTTTAATCGTTACAGAACAATTAATGACAAATTAACTTTTTTCCTTTTGAAGTACGAGTACATAGAATAATACCGTTAAAATACAGAAAAAATAATACCTGCAAAGGAGTTAATTACCTTTTTGCAGGTATTCCTACCCGCAGCAGTTAAGGTAGAAATTTTAAAATATTTTTTTTCCAAATACTAATTCATCTACATCTTGTAATGATTGCTTATTTTACTCATTTTCTTATGCAGTTTATCAGAATGAACGTAGTTTAATTTTTTTTTTAAATGCCTAAATTTCTGTTAAAATGTAATAGAAATAAATAAAAATTAAAATTAATTAATAAATGTAGACAGTTGATCCAAAAATGCCTAAATTCTACAAGGACAATTAGAAAACATTGTATTTACTAAATAATTGAGCATATTTTTAGATTTGTTCTGAAATACCTCATGAATATTTAATCTAATAACATTAAAGTAGTAAAAGGATAACTTTTTTTTTAGTTTTTCTCAGGTTTAAAAAAAATGAAATTGGACACGCTAACGGAAAATTGATTATAGAGTGGTAAATTAGACCATCCTCGGCTCTTGAATCGATGAATTGAGATTCAAATTCATCGGCATAGATATAGTGCGGCTGCTGTTTTTAAATTATTTAAGATTTCTTAAACGGATTTTGTAATTTTTTAACGAATTTTAGGACACGGCCAGTAGAAAAAGCATTTATTATTACAGGATAAATTTTAAGAATAGTTTATTTTTTCTGCGACCGATCACTGTAGGATCAAATAGAATAGTTAACTTCTAGCTAGTTTTAGGTAGATTTCATAAAAAAAGATACCTGTTGTAACGGGTACCATGATGAACTTCCGGAAAATTTTGACATGTCCCTAGACATTTTGACATGTTTCCGTTTCACATTCCCTAGATCCCAAAATCACCGTCAGTTCAAAAGTTTATATATACATTTATATATATGTATGTACGTATATTTCACTTTCTTGTGGACACAACTGCCGTAATTTTGCGCCAACCACTTTGTAATTGATACATAAAATATAAAACACCAAAATGTCGGTGGAGTTTTTTAATGGGCAAAATCGGATCATGGGGGTGGAAATGGGGGGGGCTTATTCGAAAAAGCAAAATATCTAACTTTCTTATGAAGTAAAATATCGAATTCATTTAAAGTTCGTACTATTTTTTAAGTAAAGTCCTAAAACTTATTTGAGTAAAGGTTTTTGATATCGCCAACCATTGGCTTAGAAAGTGGAAAAAAATGGGATTTTGAAGACAAAAAAAATCATACCTCCTTTAATAGGCACAGTATCGAATCGATTTAAAGTGGTCGTTAGTCCTCTAACCACTGCCTAAAACTTTTGTCTGAAATAAGTTTTGATATGACCAACCCTTACGGCAAAGGATGACCAAAATGTTGATGGAATTCTAAGAAGATGGAGCTTGTCGTATGTTAAAACTGTAAATCTTTTTTAACGTACAACCATTGTATTGAGGAAAATTGAAGTTTTTCTTAACTTTAAGGTGAAAATCTTTTAATACCTACTTAGCACCGGTGAAATCTACCTCCGCCTTTCGGCGTCTTTCCGTCTTTCGGTCGAAAGATTTTTTTTTTAGTTCTTCAATAATCCTTCGTTCATTCATTGTGCCGCTTCTTTCTTCTCCTTTTGGATTCCTTTGAATTCTAATATCTTTTTCCTAAGTACCTTTCTTTCGTCTTTTAAATACGTTACGTTTATGTTTACTACCCTTAGGTCTTCTTTAACTTGAGCGAACCGTTTAACGTTTGTCTTGTTACCATTAAAGTTGTCAAAAATTCTTTTCGTAAGCCTGTTTGATTCATTCTTGTTAGATGTCTTCGTTTACGTATTTATTCCGTCATTCTTTCTAACTCTAATAATTTACTTTATTGTTAAATTAATTTTCTTTTTTATGTATTGTCGTATCAACAATTAAAGTTATTAGTGACTGGAATACAACTGTAAATTTACCGGTAAACGTGGAAATCTTGAACAGACTCAGACCGACCATTCCTGAGACGTGTGGTTAGTTGAAACCCAACCACCAAAGAACTCCGATATCCACGATCTAATATTCAAATCCGAATAAACAATTACCTTTATTAGGATTTTAACTTTAGAACTCTCGACTTCGAAATCATCTGATTTACCATGACTGATTTACCACGGTCTAGCAGTTTTACTGCAAGACCATCCCGGTGGGTGTAATTAATTTAACGTTTTATATATTAAATTACTTCTTATATTTTTTTAAAATGATGTGTAAGTCTGAAATTTACTGTTTTCTTTTAGTAGAATTAATTATGTGTGTAAAAATATAATAAGTTATGTTTTTAAATTATTTCTTACAGCCTAATAGAAACATTAATTAACAATTAATTTAATAAATTAAATGGTGTTAAAAATAATTTTCTAAATGAAACTTCATCTCTTATAGATTTAAATTATTTTTTTAAGCGATTAAATCTATCTTAATTTACATGTACAGTATTAACTTAGATTAGTGTTGGTTGCAGCTGTTCATACATATTGTATATGAAGCGTTCATATTGTAAAAATCATCTGTAGTGTGAGGTATTCTGTTCTTTTGCATTTTTTTAGGGGGATGTAAACTTTCTTTCTTTTTTCCCATTAAAATTTTGATTAAAAAAAATTAAGGGATTTTATTTTAAGCTATCAAACAACGAAAGTACAACAGTAACTGGAAAATTAATTTTTTCTGAAGTCTTTTGTAATCTTTCGTATTATTAAACTTTTCGTTTATTTTAAAAATATTATTTAAATTTATTTAAAAAGACATTCGTTTGAGTATAAAACATATAATTTTTTTACACGATAACATAAAAAACTTCTGAAAATTTCCTTTATGTAATATCTAATTTTCAGTTACAAATTTTTTTGTATTTATTATCGATTAGTATTTTGCTTACTCCACAGGTTTAACATCCAATTTTAATGTGACACGGTAAAATACTTCATTAAACGCGTTTTCGTTTTTAGCTCTGTTATTGATTTTGGTGTAGTATTCTGCTACATTCTCGTTAATTTATTGTAGGTCATTCCATAATTATAATGAATTTATTCAGAATAAATAGTATTCTTTTTTTTATTATTAATACTAAAATGCAATACACTTTTGAATTTTTAAATTAGTATAAGTAGGTTCAGTTTAGTTGTTTTGTTTTTCCTGTTTGGTTAACTTTTTCATCTTATCATATTTATTACACTACAATATACTTACACGCTATTGATTCAGCGTTTGATGTTTTATTTATAAACATAACTATCCATTAGGGATCGTGGAAATTACTTAAGAAGATTAATAAATATAGAATCGATATAAAAAAAACAAATTATGAGCTGTCATTGTTATCTTCTATAAAAATAAAAGTATTTTAATTTCAAAAATTGAAAAAGATTGTCATAAAGTGGAAGGTAAAATCTTCTGCAGTTTAATATAGTTTAAATATAAATAAATATATGTTATTTACTTTTAAATATATAAATACAAAACTATATACATACATTGTGTGTGTATATATATATATACACAATATAATATAATTTCAGCCTCCGTAAAGCACAGAATTAGAGAAACACTTTCACCTTTAATTTTTTCCTTCATCAAAACGTTTTCAAGCGTAAGCCCATCCTCAGTGATATCTTTTATAAATTCTTAAACCGTTTACAATTTACACAATTACTCTACTAGTTTTATACATTTTGTAAAAATTGTTTGATTAAAATTAAAATAAATTTAAAAACATTTAAAATAAATTTAGAACAAATGCTGTCAAGAATGAAAATTTTTTTCTTTTTTTTTCATTCTTGACTAAATAAATATTTGTTACAAATTTATTTTAAATGTTTTTTAAAGATTTTTTAAATAATTTTTTTCTTTAAATTAACAATTTTTACAAAATGTGAAAAGCTAATAGAGTTATTGAGTAAATTGTAAGCTGTTTAAGAATTTATAAAACATATCATTGAAGATGGGCTTAGACCGGAAAGCGTTTTGATGAAGTAAAAAATTAAAGGTAAGAGTGTTTTTCTAATTCTGTGCTTTGCGCAGGCTGAAAGTATATTATATGTATAGATATTTATGTACAGAGGGAAAAAATGGATTATAAAAGTTTAACCTAAATAACTTAACTATATGTATATGCATATATATATATGAAAACCTTATATGGTTTCATTATTATTAAAATTGACATTTTTTATTTTTTGTTTCAGGAGCATCTTCGTATGCTGACTGGGGTGGTTCCGAACGCGACCTAGCCGTGCCAAAAAAACGTCGTCGTCGACAATTAAATAACGACCCTGGGGTTCACGAAGACGACGATGATGAAAGAGATAATATATCGTCCCGTTCGAGTAGCCTGTTACAATTCGAAACCCTCGAACGACATTGCGAAGACGTTTCTTCAAATGTTAGTTACGATTCTTTGGAAGCGGCCCGCTGGCGATTTAGATCCAGTTCTCAAGATAGTTTAGAAGACGAAGCGTCTAGTATGACATCGTCTTGCGAATCCAGCAGCGATGTCACCAGTTCCGATGACGAAGCTTTAAACAGATCGTTCTCTTCGCGTAGCGGCAGTAGTAGTTTTCGGTCGTCGTCCGGTCTTAGATCTTATCGGAGTTTTGACAGTCTTAATCTTTATCATAATCAAGAAAAACCCGAAACTCCGGGTTCGTTTCTAAGCGGCGAGTTCTCGCAGAGTTTAAATAATAATTCGATTCCACCGGAAGAAAATACAGAAGCGGTACCGGCGCCTAGAGGTATTTACAAAACCGTCGAATGTTTGACCGACGTGACGGGTCACGGTTGCGGAAGAGGTTTGAAAAATTCTCAAACTAAATTGGATTCGGAGAGAAATAAAAACGAAGACAAAACAGCTACAAAAGGGGGGCAGAGATCGTCGGAAAATTTAAGCGAGGACAGCGGGTTCGGCGAACACATACCCAGAGATTCGTCGGGTAATTTGACGCGTAGCTCGGGGAAAGTGTATCCGATTGTAGAGGACGAATACAATTCTAACTCGTGTTCTTCGTATTATTCGGATATCAGTCGAGAGGACAAAGGAGGCGTGGAAGATACGCAGTTAAATATAACGCCTAGTCTGGAGCCGGAGCCGTCCGTCGATGAGCGTTCGCGAGGGTGGACGAGGAGTGACGCGGAAGCTAAATTTAACCAGAGCAGCTGGCAAAGTGCCCCCGATTTACTTGCCGCAGCACAGTCTAAGCCCGACCTTTATACAGTGCCGTTCGTTTCCACCTCCGCTCTGGTGGTGAATTTCGTGCAACGTACCGAGGATGAATTGATCGTTATTCCGGAAGATAAATCTATACTCGATAGAGATCGCGATCAAATCATGACGTCACGATTACCGATAGTGAGTACGCCTAATTTATATAAGGCTGCAGATGACTTTTTAAATGAAGAACGTAATAATCTGTTGAGAAATTTCGCCGAATCGACGATATCGTTAGGGGGAGAATCGAGATCGTTAAAGAAAAAGACCGCGAGCGAAGGGAAGTTAAGCACTACGTCGTCTCGAGGAAGCAACATTCAAATTACAACTAGTTTCATTAATCTGACGCCCAGTAACAGCAGCAAAGGCGTGCATTTCTCTCCGGTGGTATCAGAGGTCAGCTGGCAGGATAGCGACGGCGGATCGGAGGGGTCGTCTCACGAGGAGAAGGAGAACGAAATAGACCACGTGACCGAGGAGGAACACCGACAACAGCGGTCTGAACAGCAGAGCGTGTCAGTTGCCGTACAGACACAGACTAATATGGATCTGCAACCGGCGTCGCATCAACTGCCACCGACACCGCCGAAAAATAAGCACGGACGCTTCGGAGGATTCTTCCAGCGATTTTCTTTCCGAAGGTTAAGCGGCAAGAAGGGCAAAGATAAGAAGCGGCCGGCCGTCGCTGTTACCGCCCTCTCGTCACCGCCACCCCGTACCGCCCCGACAACGGCGGACGTGCAGATCATCCCCCTGCACCCTCCAGGCGCCGATAAGCCGCCGCTTCCCGCGCGCAGACGCGATTCCCCGCGTCGCGGGGAGGAACAGTCGCCCGGGCTCAGTGCGATGTCCACCCGGCACCACGGTCTTCTCGAGACCGATCTCGACTCCGACCTTACCAAGAAGACCCGGAGTCTTCTCAGTCTTGAAGATGGCATGAAACCGTCACCCGCTCACCTCCCTCGGGAGGAACTGGCCCGAGACGCCGAGACCAGGGCCAAATCTATGGAATTTCTATTGGATAAAGAGAACCAAGAAGCGATTAAGGTAAGTGAAATTAAATTTACGAAGTGGATTTATACACGCGTGTTTTATATAAAGTTTTACGTTAAAAGTGAATAAATGCGATTTTGAGGTTAGAACCGTAACTTGTCATATTTCGTAAAAAATATGCGTATACACGTGCGCTGTGTTGTTTAGTAACCATGTGCTATTTAGAAATGTATTAGCGGTATTTTTCCTTTTCGTATAACTTTATTACGCATAAAATGTGTGGTTAATTTATATTATTGTATAAATGAAATAATAATATAAAATTTAAATTAATATTTAACAATCGTGCGTAATTATTTATAATATTTCGGCGTGTTTTTAACTATTTTAATTGTGTAATATTTAAATTAATTCGTCAAATATGTTGATTATATAGGCTTCTCGTATTTTTGGTATTTTAATTTAAAAATAATTCTAATATGTACGAAATCGATTGAACTGTGTGTGTACCCTTATTAACATCTGCCCTATATAATGAGGAGCAGTGTGATTTTATTATTTTTTTGAAACTCATTTCCTTTTTTTTATTACGATAAGAATTAAATTATTTTTTTTTAAATAATTTTTTGGATTCATACATCTTATTGTTTTGAGGTTTTGCCAGAAAACGTTGCAAATCTTGAAAAATCTTATGAATTGAAGTATCTGTTAGTGGCAATTTTTTTATTTACATCGGTTAGAAAAAAAAAAATTGTGTACTAATTTAATACACTATTTTAGTCTGTATTTTATTGTTATTTCACAAAAAATACTATTATTTACCTTTTATTAAAAATTAAATGAAAATACTTTTATCTGTAATATTACACAACAGTCGTTTTTTAACTAATTATTTAGAGCTTTAATTTTGTTTTGTTTTATTTTTTTTAATGTTATCTTATCACATTTGTGTTATTTACCGTACTTTTAGTAAATATATTACTACTTGTTAAAATCCAACTATTTTCTTTTTTGCATTTTTTTTTAGATAAAGATTTAAAAAAATATATATTTTTATATGCACAGTTTTTGTATTTTATGATTTTAATAAATTATTATGTAAAGTATTAAAATATTTAATAGTATTAAATTTCATCGGGTTACGGTGGGGATAAAAATTTCTGTTATATTTATCATAATATCTTGTAACACGCCCTATTATATGTAATATGAAACTTGTTTATACGCGCAGTTACATACACGTATAATATTTTTAGGCTGTTGGATAAATGTTGTTACTATTATGTTACTTTACATATTCATTAACGATAAATTTTCTTCATAATTACTTAAATAGCACATCATTTTTTTAGAATATTATTTTTTATTTTCTCGTTAATATTATTAATTATAATGATAAGGAGGCTTTTAAAATATTCATCTTTTATGTTGTCCTAGTGATAGTGTTTTATTATATAATATTATGTCATTATTGATAATTTTGAATAGGCGAATTAGTTCATTGATATCGATTAATACATGGATGTTTTCTATTTATTAAAAATTTATTTTTTAAATTATAAATCTTACATTTACGCATGAAGTGTATGTTATATTTACACGATATTGTAATGTTAGTGTTATTAACACGTTAACTTATATGATTTAGATCTAAATATTTGTGATAATTTTTTTTTTAATATAAGTACGTCCAAACTTATAGCTTTATCATTTTAGTGTTAAAAATCACGTAATAAAAATACAGTTTATGTGTATACATCTTTACGGTATCAAATTTTCGTTTATTTATATAAAGAAAAATTTTGATCGACTAATCTCAGCTTGGTTTTTTAATAACTACGGAAAAAAAGTAATACTTTTTTGTTTTCAAAGCGCCACTCCCTATTTTTATGCGACGAAGTACAACCGGAAATGAAAAACGAGGTCTATTAGCTGCGATTATTATCGGTGACACTATTTCAAAATATATATAAAAACGGAAAAGTTATATCGCATTTTAACGTTATCGGGCTGTAATTGACAATTTGTTTTTTTATTGGTACTTAAATTTTTATGAAAATGAATTATATTTAAAATTTATGAAAATATATAAATAAGTCTTCTATAACTTAATAATAACTGTAAATATTTATCTTAATCGTTTGGGAATACTGTTTTTTTTTTTTTTATTACGTAGAATTTAATTAGAGGAAAAAGCATGATGAAGTCCAACTATAAAAGTAATATTTTAAAATTAATGGAATAATATTCGTATATTAAAAATTTGAATGTACAATACGGTTGAGATGTAAGTTTATATTAATTTTACTTAAAATAAATACTAAAAAGATTGTCGGTTTCGTATGTATTTATGACTGTAAAATGTTGATTTGTAAAAACATAACGCTTAGTAGTTTTTCTTTTTTTTAATCTAATGTAAATCAAAAAATTAGATTTTATATCCGATTAGAATAAAGGAAAAAGCGATGAGGTGTGTAACAGATGTTCCCTCCCTACCGATTACGAAATATAATCTTACCAAACTAATTCAGCATTTTCTTTGGTTCATCGACTTTTATTTAACGCGATGAGAAATTAACTTACTATAGAAGGATCTGCGTTTCTTCTTAAAGATCGGGAACGTCAGAGAAAAAATAATTTTGTTTAAGAAAAAGACCTTTATTAGAAATTTATTTGGTTGAAAATTTTATACCTGTAATTCTATTTATTTTGTATATTCATTACAACGTAGTAAAACTTTCAAAAAAGGAAATTTTTGTGATAAGTAATGGAGAAGATTCTTGCTTCGTTTGTAAGGGTGATAAATTAATATTTGATCAAACTGCTGTAGATTTCACTTGAGGTTATAAGAAATTCATTTTTTTTTATTTTTGCAAAAAATTGATAGTAAATTTTTCTGCATTTATTAATTTCGTTCACGTTCACCCTTCGTAAGGAACACTGTCCTCCGGTTTCTATGTTCAATTTTCCGATTTCGAGATCTCAAGACTGTAAATTTTAGGGATTTCATCTTGACCGACGACTTACTCGGGCGAAACATATCACTTCTAAGCGGAAACAGTTGGATCTCAAGTTTAAACGCATGTTCTGGCTGATAGGAGATAGATCTCGGCTTTCTGTAGAAAGTAAATTATTGATCTATAAATCCGTTTTAAAACCTGTTTGTACTTACGGGCTTGAATTGTAAGGTACAGCGTGCAACTCCAGTATTGATATACCTGAACGCTTCCAAACAAAAACACTACGGAAAATGCTCAACATACCCTGGTACTTAAGTAATAGCCTTACATATGATTTTAAGTTGCGAATCGTTCGGCAGGAAATCTCTCTGGTCAGCCTACGGTATCAAAATCGTTTGGATCGGCATCCGAATTATTTGGCGGTCAATTTATTAGATAGCACGATCAGTGATTTTTCAAAATTGAAAAACCTAATCGTTTCGATTAGGTGATTTTATGGTCTGGCCGTACGGAGTGCTCTTCTATTCCATTATTAAGTCACAAGCCGCTGGTTCTGTAGCGACTTAATGTTAATTCAAATATATTTCGTTTACTTATCGTTCTATGAACATATTGTAAAGTTGCTGTGTCGTTATAATAAAAAAAATTAATTTCGTAAGAACGAATAGAAATATTTTAATAATTTATCGCTTTCATTTTTGTTTGAAACCCGTAGTTATCTTGACAAAATAAATCTTATTCCTTGAATTATACTAAAACAAGATTTAAGTTTTATTCATGTAGTACATTAATATTATGATACAATATTTTGAAAAAATAAATTGTTCTCTTGATAAATTTAAAGTTAAATATCTAACATCGCTTATTATTACGTAAATCTATTGTTTTTAAATATACTGCTTATTTTTAATATCTTAAATGAATTTATTTAAATAGTTTCACAATATTTATATATAAAGTTATAATTTAAAACAAACATGTTTATTTCAAAAAAAAAATTAATTTAAATAATAAATAATGTTCGTTCATTTAGAGTTTAATATAGAAAATTCATTTATTAAAATATTTTAAGTATCCCCTACCTTAAAATTAAATTAAATATTCGTTAAATTTACAATTTATGAAAACTTTAATTTAAAAAACAATTATTATTCTTAATTTTTTCTGGTCGGTTTTTAAAAATTTATCGTAGAAACGAATTAAATTACAAGTAAAGTTTATTGACATTAATTATGCTAAATACATTTTATTTACTTATACATATAATCATTCAAAATTAAATAAAAAAAGTTATACCAGAAATTATGAAAAAGTTTACATAAATATAGTACGATAATTGCATAGATTTAAATATTGTTATTGCTATTCATACGATACCGTAATTTTAATTAAAATTGAAAATGTATTTTAAAAGTTAAATTAATTCTCCTATCAGAGTATAGGATTTAAATTTTATTCCTTTAGCTTTTTATTTACTTTAACTTGCGTAAAATTAAAAAAAAAAAAAAAAAAAAAAAAAAGAAAAGAAAATTAATTAATATTTATTCCATTGGTTTAAAAATTCTCATTTATTTTTATTTGATACATCGCTAATATAAACAGTTCCGAAATGTATTGATTAATTTAATACGTAAATATATGTTTATTTCAGAATAATGTATTTTATATTGCTTTAATCATGTATATAAAATTGTGATGAATTATATTGATTCATTACGTATTTTGTTTAATGGAATATCTATCATTTAGATGTTTTTATTCTGTTATTGATAATTTAATCGTTTCCATACAACTCCTTACTTTTAAATTCTTATTTAAAAATTAATTTAATTATTAACTTTTTGTATGTTATTTCGAGATGAGTTTATTCTAATGTTTGACGTGACGTTTGGTTAATATCGTATAACAGTTTAAATTGTGGTTGTCAGCTACAATTAAAATAAAACTTGAAGTATCTGTTTAATTGATTCCTAACTGATCTGTGCTCCAGTTACTTAATTTACTAAACGAAGAAATTATTTTTTTCCTAATGTGTACGATTCAGTGTGTTCAACTGGTTAACAAAAAACAACCTCCGTCTCGTGATGATCCAGTCACATGTAAAGGAGGTGCAATCTGGTTCAGACTCAGACCGACCATTCCTGAAACCTGTGATTAATTGAACCCCGACCACCGAAATAGACCCTATCCACTTTCTTAGTATTCAAATCCGTATAAAAAAATTTTTACTATTATTTGAACTTCAGACTCTTCGACTTATGTGGAGTTTATAGGAATTGTATGAAATTGATCATTTTTCAAGAAAAATTTATATATTTATTTGTAGATGGCAAGTTAAACGTTTATTATAGCTAGACAATTTAAAAAAAATTGCTTTCGGTATGTCGGAAGGCGGAAGTAGATTTCAACGTTGCTGAGTAGGGGATAAAAAATATTTCCACCTTAAAGTTAAGAAAAACTACAAATTTACTCAATACGACAATGGTTGCATGTAAAAAAAAGTTCCATACGACAAGCTCCATCTTCTTACAATTCCAGCAAAGTTTTCATCATCCCTTGCCGTAAGGGTTGGTCATATCAAAATTTTCTTTCAAACAAAAGTTTTAGGTACTGTTTAAGGGACTAACGACCACTTTAAACCGATTCAATACTGTATATATTAAGGGAAGTATGATTTTTTTGTCTTCGAAATCCCATTTTTTCCATCTCCTGGGTCAATGGTTGGTGATAATTTTACTTATATACGTTTTACCTCCTTATCCATAGAATAGTTAGAACTTTAAAGGATTTTGATGTTTTACTTAATAAGAAAGTGATAGCGATATTTGTCTTTCGAAAACGTCCCACCCATTTCCACCTCCATGATCTGATTTTGGCCGTTAACGACACGACCGAGATTTTGAGTCGAGTTATTTTTAAAAAACAAATTTAAATTTATTTGCGCAAAATTACGGCATTTATGTCCACGAGAAAGTGAAATATATATATATAAACTTTTGAGCTGACGGTGGTTTTGGGATCTAAGGGATGTGAAACACGAACATATATCGAAATTTTACCCATTACAACAGGTAGCTTTCTTATGAAATCTACCTAAAACTAACAACACGATTTCTCCCGGATATTTTGAGATTGTCCGAAATCAAAATTATTAAAATTTAGATTACAAAATTCTTTATACGTATGTAACTATTGTGGATTCTTCTTTTTTTATTGCCCCAAAATTTTATGTTGAAAGTTGTTTAACCGAACTAAAGTTTATAAAAAAATTTTTGTTCACGAAAATTTTATTCATTTGTCTAGTTTTCTTTAAAAAGAAAAGAAAATTAAAAATAATTTGATAAAAACGTTTTTAAAAAGATTTTAATAAATGTTTCTACCCTAACAATTTAGTTTTTAAATAAATCATTTTTGAAAGTATATATATATATATATATATATATATATATATATATATATATATATACATTTTTAACGTAATTTTTAAAAAAAAAATTACTTTATAAAGTATTAATTTTTTTTTTTTACCTTTTTTTTTTAAATTTACAAATAAGGTGTTACTAGGATGGAAATACCTTTATTAGGAAAGTAGCATGGAAGCTAATTTTAGAATAATTTACAAAATTTTAAGAAGATACTTCGGAATGGAGTCTTCTTTTCCGTACGATTACGTTATGAAAAAATTTGTTAAGTTTGTGCTAATTTGTGTTAAGTTGAGAATTCTAAAGTTCAAATGCTAGTAAAGGCAGTTACTTTTATGTGGATTGAATAGTAGATCACGGATACCAGTGTTCTTTGGTGGTTGGGTTTCAATTAACCACACTTCTCAGGAATGGTCGACTTGAGACTGTACACGACTGCACTTCATTTACATTCATACATATCATCCTAATTCATTCTCTAAAGTAATACCTTACGGTGGTTCTGGAGGCTAACAGAAAAAGAAAGCTTTTATGTTAATTACCCACAGGGTAGATCAAATGGTGAACTCGTCATCGCAAATCAGCTGATTTCGAAGTCGAGAATTCTACAGTTCAAATCCTAGTAAAGGCAGATACGGATTTGAATACTAGATCGTGAATACCGGTGTTCTTTGATGATTGGGTTTCAATTAACCACATATTTCGGGATTGGTCGACCTGAGACTACAAGGCTGTACTTTATTTACATTCATTCACATCATCCTCTGAAGTAATACCTTACGGTGATTTCGGAGGTTAAACAGAAAAAGAAAAAAGTTTTTGTTAATTAAGAAAAAAATATTACTTTTTTTGTTTTTATTTTGATAAAAAATTGAGGTCGTAAAACGATGTTATTATCTGAAAACTTAACGGTTAAATTTTTTATCTCTACCGGGTAAAATTTGCAACATTTTCCCCTGCTTTCTCTCAGTTATTATCATTATAAATTAAAATAATAAATAATATTAGATATGAATTTTTGGAAAATAGTACGAATTTTTTATTACAATATACATGCCAAGTTGATACAAAATTATATATCGATTTGCCTATTTTTTTAAATTTATAATTACTATCTTTTTAATTTGAATGTTTATCTTTATTTCTTGTTGAATTATTTGAACGGAGAAAAATTCCGGGGACTGGTTGAAATTTAATTCAATAATAAAGTAACATTCTAATCGATTTAATAAAAGAAGAAAAAAAAGCAATCGTTCAAGAAAGTCTATAATTGAACTTACCCATTTTATGATCAGGCTTATAAGGAAGGGTGCTGCTGCTATTAGGGGATTTTCCCCTTTAACATTGTTGTGCACTCGTAAAAATTATTTTTCTTATGTACATAAGCAACCGGTCGACCTACGGCAGTAATTAAATACTTGTTGATGGAAAGTAACTCAGCCTATTTAATCTTCAAAACACAAGTTTTATTCTTAATATAATGAAAATTGAAAGTAAAGTAAGAGGTGCTGGATTTTTATACGTAATGATCTAATCTAATAATTTCTGTATGATTATAATTGAAAATTTGTTTTTATGTCATTTTAAACTGAAATATATTAATTAAGGTTCTTACTGACGGAAGTACAATAATTAAAAAACAAGTCGAATGAAGGTGTAGGATTGTTTGCTAATTTAACAGTTATTTACATCACTTAATTAATAAACATTATGGACTTGCCTAATATTTATTAATAACAATGGAATCTAGGGGAGAGGTTAAATCTAGAAGGGTACAATGTCAAAGAATATACAAATTTTCATATTTAGTATAACGTATGCTGACCTTGAAGTATGACAGGATTTTTTTTATGAATACAATACATATTTAACTGTGTGCTATGTGGGTTATTCTTGTTGCCTACAATATTATATTTCATTTTAAATTCTATGTCATGTAGGTTTATTTATTGAGTATGCGTATTGTTATACGGACGGTAAATTCTGATTGTTGAGGAAAAGCGGGGATTTTTTTTTGTATTGTGAGAGAGAGAATTCGTCGCAACGTGCACTGCCTGTAGTATGATTCGAATACATATTACCGTGTTGCTTCTGCTTGAATCAATTATATTTATTGAACAATAAATAAAACAAACTGTACATTGTATCTTTTGTTATAATTAATCATAACATAATTAATTGTATTTTAATATTATTTGTTATTTTTGCTGCTTTATAAAATTCAGGAAAATGTTTAAAAATTGAAAAATTAATTTAAAATATTTTTCTTTTCATCTCTATGATATAGTTTGAATTTTATTTACCACATTTATAACGAATCATTATTTAGAGAAAAGTAAGTATGTTTCAAGACGATAATTTAAAACTGTAAAAGTAAAAGAAAAAGATTTACATTTTTTTTTTTTGAGAAAGGTATTTTTTCATAAGTGTTTATACTTCCTTGCAAGAAGTAAAGGAACTATTGTGAAAAATTTCGGTTTTCAGATTTCAACGGAAATATCCATCTTGAACATCCCTAATTCCATTTTGACTAGTTTCAGCATGACGTCTGTACGACGTACGTACGTATCTCACATAAGTCAAAAAAGATTAGCTGCAGGATGTTGAAATTTAGGCTGTAGGACTGTTGAACGTCTAGTTGTGCACCTCCCCTTTTGATTGCAATCGACTGAAAAGTATCCAAAAAAGCCAAAAATCCGAAAGATTTTGGATTTTGGTTTTTTTCTTAACTGTAGTAGTAAGACTTATTGAGAGCTTTTCAACGGTATATCTTAAGTGGTACTTATTTTCCATCGGTTCTAGAGTTATAACCAAATGAAATTTTAATTAATGAAATATTTGGATCTTAACAAGGGAAGGCATATCGGTCGAATCAAGGTTCATCTGTTGTTAATTATTTATTTTCTATTTAAATATTTGGATTTCATAATTATTAAACCCGTGGTTGTAAAAAAAGTTTTATAATAAATAATAATTTTAAAAAAATTAAAGAAAATCAGAAGTTATTAGTGAAATAAAATTGTATGTGCTTTTAAAAATGTGTATGTATAATTTAATACGCATTATTACATATATATATATATATATATATATTTTTTTTTTTTAACAGATTCGTTGAAACATCTGCGTATTTAATAACATTAATTGAAAATTATAATTTAGAATCGTATTATTTCTGGAATTTCTAGTTTAATTTTTGTTTAAGTTTATCTACATTAAAGTTAACTACAGAGTGACTGAAGAATAGACCCTCACAAGAACAACATACACATTGAGACATACATGCCCGATCTTTAATAAATTACAAAAAATTCTTACCTTTTATTTCATTACTCCTCTGACATTGTCGGGAGTATTCCCGACAATATCGGGAATATTCTCCCTAAGTGGAAGTTGCTCTTCGTTTCGTTTGCTTTTTGTTGTCAATAACTTAATCGCTCTTTGGTTCGATATAATTCTTCTGATCTTAATTTGTGTACGCGTTCTTTAGCTTTCAAATTTTGTTCTCTTTGTATTTATCATCCGCTCTTAATCTTTTTATTCTTTCCTTGGTCGTAACGTTTTCTTCCTCTTTATATTTATCATCTTCTCTTAATTTTTCCCTTGTTCTTAACAATTTCTTCCCCTTCATATTCATATATTTATATATATTTGTTCATGTTATCTTTCTTTTTCCTGTATGATTGTTTTTTTTCCATTTTTGATTATTCACCAAAAAATTCAATAATAAAAACTGAATGTTTTACACCGTAAGGTCGAAATTAACATTTGTAACCGGTATACAGGAGTTAGTAAACGGAATAGTTAAATTATTATTAACTTTTATTTATACGACACATTAGAAATCTAAAATATTTTTGTTTATCAGCAACTCACGAAGATACAAATAATACTGATCTAGTGATACGAGTAATAAAGACACTTTTACTCTATCCTAATAATTTCATGTAAGATTGTTGGATTAATAATTGTATAAATATTTGACGTTAACAAAAACTAGTTTTTCAACAATTGCGTAATTGTCCACTTTATTAAAGAATTGAATGATCATATCTCATTTTCAAATGAAATAAGTTTAAATTAAGTGCAGCAAAAAATGTGCATATGCAATTTAATAGGTGTACAAGGAAGTCATGTGGTGTCTACAACGGATTTAAAAAAAAATATTTTAGGAAAGTAGAACTTTCGCTGGGTCCAACTGCGTTCGAAATAAATTGGTGTTTTTTATCTATATAACCCTTCACCTTATTCAAAACATATTTTTTATAATTTAATAGAATCAATGGTTCTTTCATTTCTGCTATTTCACCAAATATGAAAATATTGGCATTGATTTTTGGCCAACATTTATGTGAGATGTAAAATAAAAATGGTGGTTAGTATGTATGTATATATATATATATATGTATGTATGTATATATAAAAATGTAAGGAATTTTTTGTATTAAGAGCTTAGCAGTTAAAAAAAAAAAATAAATTTTAGAAATGTTGTTAAATAAATGTTTACCTTGTAGCAAACATTTCAGAATATATATATATATATATATATATATATATATTCAGAACATAACATTTCAGAATATATATATATATATATATATATATATATATATTCTGAAATGTTATATATATATATATATATATATATATATATATATATATATACAATAGCTAAAAAAATAAATCGTATTTAAAGGAAATGCGACTTTAATACTTAGTTTAATTTTTACATACTGATCAACCTCTATTTGATAGAGTGATAGCTTATTCGTGATTCATCTTGAAGGCTCTGGGTTCGAATCTCAATCATTTCCATTTCTTGGCATTGCTTCTTACGCTATAAATATTGTATATTATATTCCCACACATACTTTTGACCGATATGGTGAATGAATTGGTCGATGCTCCTACACTACTAAACTACTCGTAGAGTAACCTGATCGAGTGATATACTCGTTTCTGTGTACTTTATGAAATTTTTCACCCTTTTATCTTGTGTATCGGTGAATATATTTCTTGAATTAGATATAAAATGATATATTTAATCACGGAAATGATAAAATAAGTGCGACCATAGACGCTATTATATTATACATAGACGCTATACATACCAAACTATAAAATTAATCCAAGTTATTTATAATGCAAACTTTTTAAACTCGTTAAGTATACGTACGAGTATCAAATAAAAGTTCGGGTTTGATAGTGGATTTAATAAAAAAATTCAATATTGTGGATTTAACCCACTGAGCCGGTCTAGTGGTCAACTCGTCAACGCAGATCAGCGGTATAACAGTTGATTTTCAAAGTCGAAGGTTCTGAAGTTCGAATCCTAGTAAAAGTTAGATGCTTTTATACGGATTTGAATACTAGACTTTGGATATCGGTATACTTTGGTGGTTGCAGTTCAATTAATTATACGTCTCAGGAATGGTCAGCCTGAATCTGTACAAAACTACACCTCATTTACATTTCGTACATATTATTCTCGTTTCATTTGGTCTTACAAGGGGGGGTGGGGGGTGGCTACGTATTATTCACTATTTTAACAGATTGCAGCGTTCACATTAGGAAATGTGGATGACAAATATATTTAAAAAAATTGTACGATTTATATTTCAAAATAATTATGAAAATATTATCAAAAATAACCAAATTAAATTTCAAGGAAGCATTTGAATAATATGTGGGAATCGATATAAGAATTGATATTGAGTACCAATATATACAGGATACAGTGACCCATCCGTAAATTAAACAGATATAATTTAATTAATTCAGTAAAAAGCTCAAAGCGCAATAAATATCGTGTAATAAATTATTAATTATAAATATTTAAAATAAATTCAAATTAATTCGCTGGGAAACGCTTTTACTGAAAAAGATAGGAGAAAATAACAAATAATGATAATTTTATCAAACATGGCCCTTTAGTGTGATTATACAATTAATAATTAAAGAAGCCATTTACCAATAATTTATATATATATATATATATACGCTCAAGCGCTTTCAGAATAAAATTACATCATCAGAAACTTAAAAATTTATGTTATAATCTTAATAAAACTAAAAGTATAAATGTGGAGACATTCATAATGACAGGACGTTTGGTTGGCATAATTTTAAACATATGACGACCACTGTTATATTGTATTACGTTTCATAAACAAATTTACACGACGAAGAAATTTTAGTTTTGTTAAGATTATAACATAAATTTTTAA
This sequence comes from Lycorma delicatula, assembly GCF_047948215.1. Taxonomy (NCBI): domain Eukaryota; kingdom Metazoa; phylum Arthropoda; class Insecta; order Hemiptera; family Fulgoridae; genus Lycorma; species Lycorma delicatula. Next base: position 141,268,098 of record NC_134461.1, on the reverse strand, counting down.
GTTCCTGATGATGGAATTTTATTCTGAAAGTGCTTGAACGTATATATAAAATAATTATCGGTGAGGTTTTTAATTATTAATTAACCAATAATGATTTTAATTTTGATTTTTTAACTTTATAAAAATTAATATTTATGAATCGGTTATCAAAATGTTTAGTACCGGGTAGATGTCAGTAAAAATAAAAAAGTTTAAAAAATATATTATCCTTTAAAATTTTTAAGTTCTGTAACCGTTATACTCTTATTACTAGTTGCGTTTTCAAAAAAATTTGGTTTTCCTTAATCGGTTGACAATCGCTCTAAACGGTGATCTTAATCGGTTTTCAATCTATCCTGGATAGTTTTAATGGCACCACTGTATTTTGAAGAATTTTAATACCGAATGATCGGTATTCAATTTCATTATCAAAATTTTTCACGACAAGAATTTTGATTTTTTATATTTTATGAGGTAATGCAACAATACAATAACTAAATAAATCATAAAAAAAGCTGCAGTACGAAAACTTCTTAAGTGTCATAAGCTTATAAAAAAAATATATTTTATGAAGGAAAAAGTTTATTCAATTCAGGATTATTTTTATTTAACAAACTCCATGGTTTTTTCTTTTATATATAAACTTATAGAAGTGTCGGTTGATATAATTTTCTTTGCAATATTTTACGATCGCGTTCTCATTTTCAGAGAAAGATTAAAATACTGTTAACTAAATTCAATAAGAGGCTTAAGGGGACTTAAGGTTGTGAGTGTGTCGACAATATTGATGCGTTCAAATATTGACCGTTATCGTCTTGGAAGAGTGCGTCAAATGTTTGTAACGTTTCTGATGTATTAACCTACTTAGTTTTCTTTTCTTTTTTTTATAATTGATTAAAAATATATGTATATATTTTACGTTTTGCATTCTAAGAAAATAATATTTCAATTAGAATTCGGTTATATTTTTTCCGATGAATATTTCCATTAAGAACAGTACGCTTAAAAATAGTTTTTTTTTAATGTAAATTTATCCTTGCCTCTAGCAAAAATATATTTATTGTGTGTTTTCATCTGTTGAAATGTCTTAATTTTTATATATGTTTGCTTCTAATATAAATATTAAATTTCCAAAAACCACTTTACGATTAGGATTTTTCATCTGGTAATTATGTTGGCATAGCATGTCCTTACTTTTCATCTACTAGTCCCTTTTTTTAGTGACGTCAAAGAATTTTTAGCGACCGGAAAAAAGGTCTAGGCTACATCAAAAACCTGAATGTTTTTCGTTAAATATAGTTGTAGGTAATACATACTTCGGACTAAAAATATAACATTTTTCTTTTTGTTTCTGCTTTTATGTATTCCCAATAAGTAATGATCTGAGTGCAAGTCTTATTGAAATTAAATGTAACAAGAGTTTTTATGTGAAACCTTCGGTGTTAGAGTAAGGCACGCGGAAATCGCACTTACGCGAATCTATTAATTTAATAGTTGAGGTTGTAAGTTACGGTATGCGGTCGCGGTTGAAGAGGCCATACGAAGGCGATAGTAAGTTATGTAGATACAATGATGGAAATGTCTGCCGCAGTATTTGCATCGATGTCTTTCTGGCAGACGCCAGACTGATGTATGTGTTATGTTATTCAGTTTAGAGTGTCTAAAAGACGATCTACGGTAAAGGAACGGAGGGGGGTAGTGTGGCGACCGAGATCGTCAAATGGCATTTGTCTTTCCCTACGGTGGTCAGGATGGATCTGTTTCATAAATTGTAAACATAATGTTTCTTTTACCGTTTTTACCGTTTAAAAATCTCTTCCGATGAAATTCTCCTTTCTCGGTTGCAAAAATATGTGGCAATCTTATCCCATTTTTTTTTTAATTTTTTTTTTACTTCTAAAACCACCTTAACGTATTACTTCAGAGGATGAATGAGGATGATATGTATGAGTGTAAATGAAATGTTGTCTTGTACAGTCTTAGGTCGGCCATTCTTGAGATGTGTGGTTAATTGAAACCCAACCATCAAAGAACACCGGTATCCAAGATATAGTATTCAAATCTGTATAAAAGTAACTGCCTTTACTAGGATTTGAACCTTAGAATTCACATTTCGAAATCAACTGATTTGCAATGCGACGAGTTAATTACTAGACCAGCCCGGTGGGCTAGCCTTATCTAATTTGTCTATAAATCTCTTCATTACGTATTATACTAATCTACCTATTTTAGCTTTCTTCTGTAATGCCGCATCTTAAAAGTTTATATTATATATTTTTTTACTTCTCCTGCTGTGTTATATGTATTGCTAGGTTAAAACGTTTGGATTTTTAATTCGTAAGTTTTTAACCTAGAGGAAAATTAAATTCAGTTTACTTAATCTTATATATAGAAATGAAAGTTTGTTTGTTTGTGCCGTATGCGTTTCTATGCCATTCATCCGATTTCGATGAAACTCTGTTGAGTTATGCGCACGCGTAGGTTTCTGAACTAGTTTGGACCCGCTACGTGGTGCTGGGGTCGAGATATTTCGAATAATTGTATTTATGGACCGATTTGGCTCATTTTCAGAATATATCAGTTACGCGAAAAAAACAGTTTTTCAAAAACGCACTAGATGGCTCCGTTGTCGAGATATTTACGAAACAAAACAAACAAATATACCAACAATCTTTCTTCTTCTATATATATATATCTATATATAAAATGCAGTGTTTGTATGTGTGTGCGCTATTGACTAAAAAACTACTGGACCGATTTACGCGTGGGGAAAGAGGGGAAAGTAACCAGAGAATAGGAGGAAAATGGTGGAAAAAGGTAAGAAAAAAGTGTAAGGGGAAGAGGTGGAGAAAGGAAAAAGGGGAAAGGAAATAGGAAAAAATGGAAATGTGAAAGATTAAATTTTGTGAAGTTCCGTAATGTTCAGTTTTTTAATGTTTCATCAAACATTCAATTGTGTTATTTAATCTATACATATACTCAAATTTAGCAATAACGAAGTATTGCCGGGTTTGCTAGTCTTATATATATATATATATATATATATATATATATATATATAAAAATGAATGTTTGTTTGTCTTTTGTGCCGTATGCGTTTCTATACCATTCATTCGATTGCGATGAAACTTTGTTGAGTTGTGCGCACGCTCGCGAAAGTTTCTGAATTAGTTTGGACCCGTCAGATAGCGCCGGAGTCGATATATTTCGGAAAATTGTATTTATGGTCCGATTTGGCTCATATTCAAATGTGGTGTTACTTAACATGGAAAGAAATACCTGTGCAAAAAATGTACTCGATGGGGTTGAGAGATTTGGAAAAATTACATTTATGGTCCGATTTGGCTCGTATTCAGAATGTATATATTAGTTAATTGAAAAGAAATATTTTTGCAAAAAAGGTAAAAAGAGAAAAAGGGAAAGGTTAAACTTTGTGAAGTTCCGTAATGTGCAATGTTTTAATGTTTATCAGACTTTCCACCGTGTTCATTTAATCTATATATATATACTCAAATCTGGCAATAGCAAAGCATTGCCGGGCCAGATAGTTTTCTAATAAATGACAGTATATATAAACATTTCAAGGACGTTTATGTATCAGTTATATGTCACTGTACGGTTAATGTGTTAAAAAATATACTCCTGTTGATATTATTGTATAAATATATTTTTATAATTAATAGATTCAAGAAAATATTTTAATATTTTTACTAGTCTGGAATTCTAACTATTTAAATATTTTGTCTGCTATTTATTACTCGTAAAATATAAAATCTACTAAGATTTATTAAAATAAATGTTGGTGTTCTTGATCAGTAAAGTAGATTTGTTGTACGATCAAAAATTACCCTCCGGTTAAGTTTAGTTATGACGTTATATGTACGCATTTGTCTGACGTTATGAAGTCACTGTACAACAGTATAAGCATGAAGTCATTGTATTTGAGTATAAATTAAAAACATACATATAATTTGGAAATAATCTGATAAAATTAGCAATTTGTAATATCCTTAAAAATTTGAAGTATTAGGTTTTACGTAAGGTCATGAAATAAACCAATTATAATTAACCTAATAATAAATAAATCGTATTTGTATATAATGAGAGAGCCTAGGTTGTTTGATTTATTAAAGTAGGACTTTTTTTAATAATTAATTGTTCAAAACCAACGAGAAATTATTTATCTTCCGCTGGACACCCGTAGTACCCTACTACATAGATAAGAAAGCCGCAGCTATTATTAGTTAATAGAAAAATCTGATGTGGACACCACATAACTTCCTTTTACGCCTATTATATTACATACACACAATTTTTTTTAAATGAAACGTACATCTAGTTTTATTTCATTAATAACTTCTGATATTTTTTCTTGATATTATTGAACTATTATTTATCGTAAAATTTTTTGCAGCCATAGGTTAATAATTATTAATATATATATATATATATATTTAAATTAAAAAGAAAAAAAAGTTAAAAAAAATGGAGATGAAGTCTAATTCGAACCGATGTGCCTCCGTCCCCTTCCAAGATCCAAATATTTTATTAATTAAAATTTCGTTTGGCTATAACTCTGGAAACAATGAAAATAAGTACCACTTAATGATAATTCAAATCGTTGAAAAGATCTTCATGACTGCAGTTAAGAAAAAGTCTAAAATCCAATTTTTTTGAATTTTGAATTTTTTACGTACGTATAGACGTTACGAAACTAGTAAAAATATATTCAGGGATGGTCAAAATGGATATTTTCGTTGAAATCTGAAAACCGATATTTTTCGCGATTGTAATACTTTCTTTACTTCGTACAAAGAAGTAAAAAGTAATCCTCAGATCGGCTATTGGCCGATTTTACTTCCTTGTACGAAGCAAAGAAAGTATTACAATCACGAAAAATATCGGTTTTCAGATTTCAACGGAAATATCCGTTTTGACCATCCCTGAATCCATTTTGTGTTGTTTCGGCGTGACGTTTGTACGTCCGTATTTTTGTATCACGTATAAATAAAAAACGTTTAGTTGTAGTATGTTGAAATTTTGGATTTAGGACTTTTGTAACTTCCAGTTGTGCATCTCCTCTTTTGATTATAATCGAGTTGAACAAAAGCGTCCAAAAAAGCACAAAATCATAAAAAATTTGATTTTTTAACTTTTTTTAACTACAGTAATAATCCCTCATTGAGAGCTTTACAAACGATATATCATAAGTGGTACTTATTTTCATTGGTTCCAGAGTTATAACAAAATAAAATTTTAATTAATGAGATATTAGGGTCTTACAAGAGGAAGGCATATCGGTTTGAGTGGAATCCGACTTCATATTCTGTTTTTTGTTTTAATTTTTTTTTTACTTAAATATATTTAAAAAATATGAAAAAATCAAAAGTTATTAGTAAAATAAAATATTATGTACTTTTCATTTAAAAAAAAAATCTTTATAGGTAATTTAATAGGTGTAAAGGAAGAGAGAGTTTATAGAGAGATTAATGTCGTATATAGATAGAGTTTTCGGCTTATGTACCGGAAACCTAGAATAATTTTATTTTACTTGCTAGTATCATTTACCATTTATATTTATCCTTGTATGTGCTTGTTTTTCTTCAAATTTGACTCAAATATTTTTATATATTGAGGTTTGATCTTATTTTTTTTTTTAAATACGTTTAGGGGTTGTGGAATATCGCGGAAAAACCAATTTCGATTTTCTTCAGAGGCATTTTAGAGAAAACTTTATTAAAACAAATTTGTAATCTAAAAGTGAATATGTAAACAATCCAAAAAAACAACCTCTCTTAAAACTGAATGTATGTTTTTTTGATTTATCTTCCTTTGGTTTAAATATATTTTTGAAAGTTTATTCTTCATATATACAGCTATCAAGAAGTATTTTTTTTTATTACAGTTCATTTATTTCCAAGAGTGTTCATTCTTCATACGAGTATACAGAGCTATCAAGAAGTCGTTTTTGTATCACAATTCGTTTATTTCCAATCGATTCGAAGACAGAACCGTAAGTAAATAAAATTACAGTAAGTGTTTGATGAGAGGTTTCCAATGGATCTCCTAAATAAAACATATATATGTCGAGACAACAGTTCATTTACATAAAAGCATTTGCACAGATTCACTCTATAAAAAATAAAATACAAAAGTATGTAAAACTAACAAAAAACAAAAAAGTAAACAACAAAAAACAGTTAAGCATTGTCTAAAAAAATGTAATTTTTAAATCCAAGAAGTAAATGCAGAAATGTTTTTTGAAAATTGTATTTTTCTTATTGTAGCATTTATTGAAGGGGCGTGTTAAATTTAGAGAAAACTTTACGTAAGCAAATTTGTTAAGCTTAATCTATACATGAATATTTTTAGAAAGCTTTTTCTTGAAATTAATTCCTTCCTTCTAAAAAAAAAAAAAATATTCCACTTTTTTTTCTTTTTTAGTTTTACCTCTTTTAATTTCTATTATTGATTTTTTTCTTAATCATTTTAAGGGTTATTAAATATTAAAGTAGCGTCGACAGTCGACACCTGTATATTATATTCCGGATTCAAAATGAGATGCAATTTTTCATTCATTATTTTCATAAACATTGTACTTTATTTTTTCGATATTTTTAAACGGTTCTTTTAAATATTTTTTTTTTTTTTGTTAGGGATAACTTCTTTATACATAAATATTTCCTAAATTTTTTCCTCAGAGTAAAGGAGATCCTAAAACCAATAATCTTTTATTTGACCGGTGTACCCGGGAACGTCATGCAATATTTTACCAGCTTCATATATTAATTTTATGTTTTTATATCAAAGTTTAAAATTAACTGGAAAAAACTTAAAAATATATAATAAAAATGTCTGATGTGGACACTACCTGACTTCCTTGAACGCCTATTAAATTACATATATACATTGTTTTTTACAATCAGAGGTTAATAATTATTAATAAATCAGTATATTTAAATTAAAAAAAAAAAAAAATTAAAAAAAAAGTAAAGTAGGATTCGAACCGATGTGCCTTCTTGTTGTAAGATACAAATATTCCATTAATTAAAATTTTATTTGGTTATAACTCTGGAACCGATGAAAACAAGTACCAATTATGATATACCGTTGAAAAGTTCTCAATGAGAGCTGATTATTACAATTAAGAAAAAGTCCAAAAACCAAATTGTTTTGGATTTTGGGCTTTTTTGGACACTTTTGGTCCAGTTGATTGCAATCAAAAGGGGAGGTGCACAACTAGATGTTACAACAGTCCTAAATCCAAAATTTCAACATTCTACGACTAATCGTCTTTGTGTTATAGGAGATACATACGTACGTACAGACGTCACGCCTAAACTAATCAAAATGGATTCAGGGTTGGTCAAATTTCCGTTGAAATCTGAAAACCGAGATTTTTCGCGATCACAATACTTTTACTTCGTATAAGGGAGTAAAAAAAAATTATAAAATAATATATTTGAGTTTTTTTCTCTTTTTTACTTTTTTCTTTACCGATTGTTTCCTTATAACATCATTTGCAATTATTTTATATTAATTTATAAAAAAAAAAACTTTGTTTAATTATTAAATAGCTATTTCTGTACTATAAGTTCATCATATATTATAATGCAGAATAATAAAACATATTTAAAAATTTATTTCCTGCAGTGTTTCATGTACAAGTTTAATCTTATATAGTGAAGTGATTTCGAGTTAACTATATTCAAATCGTGTACGACTTAGGAAGGGAGTGGTGACAAGTAAAACGAAGGGTTGTTGTTCGAATTTAATATAAGGTAAAGCGACGCGACGGCGGGGAGAGTTTAGTTACGTTATTATTTTTCGTAAGGTTTAAAATAAATTGACATGACTTCTTTTTAATATATTTACTTTGGATTGCGTGAGACGACTTACAAAAAAATAAGGTTATTTGATAACAACGTATTTCGTAGTATATGAAGACATCTCTCTTCGGTTATCGTTTATTTTTAACATTAATCATTAACAACTCTTATTTAATACAGTACAGGGTTTCTTACTTTACCTTTCTTGATAAGATAGTACTGAAGAAGAGAAATGAAATCGTTCTCTACAATTCATTCTTGCGCTTGAGAAATCAAGTTAAAATGAAACAATTCTTCTTACTGTTGAATCGCGTGTTTCATTATTTCGTTATTTTTGGTTCTGAATCTGTGAATAAGAGCGACATAAGCTGATATCTTTATATTGTGTTTTGAAGAAATTGTAGTATAAAAAGAGAAATTGACATCATTATTTTCTGTTGTTGTTATATTATTATTTTTCTTTTACTGTAATAATAATTATTATTAAAAAATGTTTTATCTTTTTTATTTCGTTACATTTATTTTATTATACTTTCTTATACCAAATTAATTAGTAGGATTGTACAGATGGTGAGATTAGATGTTAACTATTTTTTATTTAATTAACCAACTTCATAAATATTATGTAGACAGTATGAGTTAATGTGGCTAATAAGCGTGCAGAATCTCGTATTATATTTATAAAATACTTTATAATACTTTTAAAAAATGTTAAACGCACTTTTCTTAAAAAAAAAATTAAATAAATAATAAAAAATTCCAACCAAAAAATAAAAATGATTTTGTTTTCAATAAAATTATTTTTTTTTAAATCCTGTATTCATGCAAGACTAAGAAGAAAGGGGTGACGATATAGATACAAATAAATGGTCAGATGGTTTGCCTTTTGTTAAATTATTTTATAAAAATTGTTTTATTGAACTTTGACCATCGGTGCATGCTGAATGCCGTAAATTTTATTAATCGCCTTCAGTGTAGGAGAATAACAACTATAAAATTTGTATATTTAATGTTAATTAAACGTGGTTAGTGGGCATAGGTTATGTTTGGCTTAAATTAAAACTTTCATTTTTTAACGAGGGTTTCTCGTAATTTATTTACCCTAGAGATTCGGTATTGGGTAATTTTTTTTGTTATTTCTAGTTATCGTTTCGATCTCCACCAAAGCTTATTGTGTTTGGCGACATATACCGGGGAAGGTGTGATAAGTAAATATTTCGGTCTTTCAGTGATGTATTTCGTAAAAATCTCTACATTCACCGGAAATTATTGACATTCTCTAATTTCGGTCTTTCACGGTAATGGCTATATCTTATCGATTCGGTTCCCGTCTTCAAGGTGTTCCCCTTTTATTATACATAGAGATATTCATATACATATATAGAAATATGTGAAATTAACAATGGAATATTGTATTGTCACCAGACAGACATGTCGCTGTGTAAAATTTCACCATTGTATGACGTCGGGAAATGACTTTAATTAAGGTTAAGATTTGAAGAAATGAGAAGTAAGATTTGAGGACAGGATTGAACCATTGTAAGTTAAAGAAAAACATGTTGTTGCATGATACTTATAGTTGTTGCATCAGTACAACACGTTTTACGAAAATGACATGCAATCTGTTTGATAAGTATTGTATGTGCATTCCTCCTGTCAATGTTTATCTTTTTTGTATTTTTTTGTAATTTACGATAAGATCCTGTCCTTGTAATAATGTTAGTTGGAAGGGATGAATTGCTTTGCATTTGAGTATATATATACTCAAACTTATGCATACAAACTTATGGTATTTTATTCTCTTTCTTTCTGTTTCTGTTTAGCGTCCGGAACCACCGTAAGGTATTATTATTACTTCAGAGGATATATGAGGATGATATGTATGAATGTAAATGAAGTATAGTCTTGTACAGTCTCAGGTCGACCGTTCCTGAAATGTGTGGTTAATTGAAACCCAACCACCAAAGAACACCGGTAGCCACGATCTAGTATTCATATCAGTAACTATCTTTACTAGGATTTGAACCTTAGAACACGTTCCACTTCGAAATCAGCTGATTTGCAATGACAAGTTAACTACTAGACCTAGACCAGCCCGGTGGGATAATGATTTTATTCTCTACTTAATTTTTTTCTTTTTTGACTTGATGACATCGCCACATAAGCTTTAAGCTTATGCATGCGATATGTAAATGGAATTTTGTAGCGTATGAAAAATACCATGTCTGACCGGGATTCGAACCCGGGACGTCCGGGTGAAAAGTGAGACGCTACCGCTACCACTCCGCCACGGAATTTTTTGTCAGTTATCTGTAAATAAGTTGCGCTTTCATTGCGTTTTTAACTTGATGTAAGTTGTACTAGCTCTGTAAAAGTAGAGCTTTTTTACTAGTCATTGTAGCTATAAGCTAAGTAATTCTTTTCTGAATAAAATTTAAAAAATCAAGGATGGTCTTTTATTTCTTAAAAAATTTTCTGTTACCGTATTATTATTCTTAAAGTAAATTATTTAAAAATTATTAAAAACAAAAATGTTTTATTACTAATTGAATTTTACAACCGTGTAAATATGTAAAAGCATAGTTTCGTATTTATTCCCTATTAAATAATTCTATTTTTAATTTTTTTTTCATGTTTTTAGACACGATGTTTTGGGCTACCAGTTGTTTGTAATATATATCTTTTACAGTCAAGAACGATACTTTTTTTTTAATAAATAATAAAAAAATTGGGATATTTTTTTTGTAAGTTGAAGAATAAAATGCATACAATAATTTTAAACGAAACCTGTTGTTAAAGGATCAAATTACATCTGAATAATTTTTTTTAAAAAGTGTTGCACAAAGATGGTTAAAGGAACATCCACCTAATAACTAACATATGCAGCTGTAATTTTAATTTACGGCAGGCAGTGGTGCTTCAGATGTTATATTCTTGCGAAAGTGTTGCCTTCGTAACGCGAAATATTAATCAGATCTTTATTATCAAATATCAAATCATCCACGACTTACTAATGGTTATTTTTTAATACCAGCTGGTTCCTTGGATTTAAGACTGGAGTTTTGCTACCAGAAATTAAGAGGTTGTTAAGGAAGCATTACCAGGTTTAGAATAAGGAATTTTGGTCTGCTGTTAACCATTCAAAATCGTTGACCTATCGATTTGTCAGAAACAGTAGGTTTTTTCTTCTTTTGTTGTATGGCATCGACTACTGCGATATTATCATATTGCCAAAACGTATATCATTTCTATTGTATTACGAATATCAATTAAACGTTCGCGTGAAAATTTCAGGCATCTTACTTTATTTTGATTGATTTTATTCCTTTCGTTTTATTTATTTATTGTTTTGTTCTCGTACTTTGTATGTTTTTATTTTATTTCCTGTAATTCACAATGTTTTTGTTTCATGTTTGTTCTCAAATCTTGCATCTTTAATTTAATATACTTTTTCCATTTCCGATTGATCATATGTTGCACAGTTACTAAGATCGGGTGACAATACAACCATTACTTTTGCAAAAAACCCTCTTCGGGGGTAAATTAAGGGTGCGGGTGTAAAAAATTGCAAAATCTGCTAAACGAGTATGCAGGTTTTTTTGGGGTCGCAAATGACATTCAATAGCCGTTTAACATAAATAAATTACAAAAACTTGGTACGGGAGTTTTTGTGGTTTCGAATTTGACATTTCATCATTCATATGACTAAAAAGTATAAAGCAAGTTTTTAAAACATTTTAATTTTTTTTTGTAATATTATTGCAGTTATCTACATATACTTACCAAAATAGGTAATATGTTTTTTTTTGTATCATATATTTCTATACTATATTTATAATTAAAATAATATTAAAAGTAAAAAAAAACGAAACCAAACGCTATTAAGATGAAGACTTTCTCTTAGGCAGCAGTTTTTTTTTTTACGGAATTTCCGATTTGGGGTAAGGTCCGCCAATGGTTTGAATGAACCACAACCGTCATCTAAAGTTAAAACACTTAGCCTCCAGATCGTTGAAGGATTTTCTCCTTCATAGTCGAGTATGACTAGATACAACTATGGAACTTTTTCATTGTGGAAGCTAATGCGGTCCGCAGTAGAAATCCCTGAAGATTCATTGGACCCTACTGATCAGACGCTAATTAATAAACCGTACACATTTTTTAGTATTTCAGGGGCTGGGACAGATTGCTTTGAGAAACCCCTCTAACCATTGGTTTCTCAGTTTTTTATTTTTATCTTGATTGCTGCTTCTGCTCCCTACCAGAGCTAATAGATAGCGTTTCAGTACCGATCTATGTTTTTCAAATTCTTTTATCAACATAAAATTGACAAGAACTGAAAAAAAAGCGTTGGAGTTATTTGTCGTAGGAATTGACGCTGTAAACTTGTCTAACAAATTTTTATATTGTTTTTGTAATTTGTTGTTTTTATAATGTATCTTACATTATGCATTTTTTTATTACATATTTATGGGTGTAGGACTTTTCTTGATAGGGCGTTGTTTTTTTTTTTTTAATGATTTTAGTTTATTTTTATTGCTTTGAATGTTGTCTTATTTCTTGTTTCTTTCCAATTTAAAACGCCAACACATTTGTGTAATTTAAGTTGTTTTTATTCATTTATCGACCTTGGTTGACAAATGTCTATCAGGTCTTGGGTTTAAACGATTACGAAGTGTTTGTTTTCTTCTTTTGCGTATTTAAAATAAAAAATTTCCATATTTTCTTCTTTTTTTTTTATTAATAAACCTGGTAATTAATTTAATATTATTTAAAAATTACTTAGTATTGATTAAAATATGTATATATTTAATTCCTTCAGTTTAAAATTTAAAACACTACTAATTTGAATCTTTTATTTTTAAATAGGAATTTTAATCGAGTGATAGTTTAAGAACAGCGGTTTAAGTTAAACGAATAAATCATTTTTATGTGGTTTTAATGATGATGAAACCGGTAATTTTCCTGTCAGATTCAAGGTTAATTTAAAGTATAATTTTATGTTTCTAATCTAGAAATTTTATTTTTTTATACAGTGATAATATGATGTTTTAAAAAATTACATCTACTAATTTATCTGTTAGTAATAAATTTGTCATTATTTATAAGATGATTTTTTTTTCAGGTAATAGTCCTCAATTTAATTTAACATCCCAAAAACTTTAAAATGTAATAAATTCCTTTATTTATTATTACTTTTATTAATATAAATTTGTTTAACTGATTATTATTTCTTTTTATTTTCACGAGTCGTGAAGAAATACTGTTATAGTTGATTGTTAGTTTTCAAATAAATGCCACTTTTTATTATTAACTGCAGATAAAACATTAAAAAAAATTGTTTAAAAGTTGATTTTGTTCGTCCGTGAATTCATCTTTTGTTAAAATAACATAAACTAAAAATAAAAAATAAAAATAATTCGTATTAAAAACTCTACAAGAAACAAATACGTTTTTTAAATTTTAAATGGTTTTTATACCGGTTCAAAGTTGAGAACAATCATCTTACTAAACCTTTACATAACGTCGCCTTTAGTAAGTTGAAACTTTGATAAGAGTTGAGAAATTGAGTTTTTTACTTTTTATTCTGTTTTATTTTGTTTCATTTTTATTTAAATAAAAAAAACTGACTGTGTGAAAAAGTTGATCGAAAGAAATGCATAAAAATGACGTAGAAATATTCTTTAACTAAGTATTTAAGGAATGCAGATATATATATATATATATATATATATATTACTTCTTCAAAAAACGGAGGTCGTTCTTAATTTGAACCTTAGATTTTTTCTTATAAATTTTCAAATGTTTGTACCAATTTCGATAATAGTTCTTTTAATTTATCTGTAGAGCCGAACCGTTTCTCAGGTTATCCTACAGTAAATTTTGTCCAGATAAATAAAGGATTTTTTAATTTATATAAAAATTATTTAGCCTGCATATAAATGATTCGAAGTTATATATTCTTTTGTTATCGGTGTATAGTAATAGATTATTGTTACAGCTTAATTATGTGTAACTTATATGCAAAGTATTTTCACGTGTTACTTCAGGAAGTTATAATTTAAAAAATTATATATAAATATATAATGTGCAATTGCTTTTGTTGTACTTATACAACAAAAGCAAAAGACATTTTTTTAATACTTTAATACTTGTGTAATATTAAAGTGTACCTAATAATTTTTATATTTTTCTTTTATGAATTCAATTATGTGGACATAACTTCAGTCGCTGGCGGCTTGGTTATGGACGCGACATACTGTATGTGTGCAGCTGGTCAGAATGTAAAACGGGCTAACAAACTGTTACCTTCTTTTTTTATGGTTGAATTGGTTGAAATTGTTTTTTCTTAAGAATATTGTACCGCTGTACAATATTTCTTTTTATATATATTTCTTTTATTTTTCATATGTTATAATAATGTTTTGGATTACTACATATTTATAACATTTTAAAAGGATCACACACATGCAATAGCAATATTTTTTTTTATTGTTCCATTATTCTTTCCGTGAAAATAATTCATTAAAAAAATTCTTTTGTTGATTTTAATTTTTGATTGTAAAGTTAATTAGTTTATTAAAACAAAAGCATTTACAGAAGTAGTAGTGAAGAACAATACCCCAGTTTGTTATCATACCAGTCTACGTAGCAAAGAACGCGTGCGCGACTCGTTTGCCACGTGTTTACATTGTGGGGATACGAAAATCGAAACTTTATTTCTTCCTGTCGGCATCTACTCAACCCCTTCTATTACGGGTTTTTTTCACTGCTTAGGTCCTACGTATAAAATACTTTACTTAGTGAAGAGAGAATGCGTGTTTTATTTTAATCTTTACTTTCACCCAATTTCATTCTCAGATTTTGTCGGCGGTTTTACAAGCCTAAGAATTTTACATAATAAAATTAACCTTCATGAATATTAAGTCTCTGTTATTAAAAGGATCAGTCTAACCTTCTCTTCTCTTGTTTTTCATTAACCGTGTTTTAAAATAATTTTAGAAAATGTATATTATTTGGGTAAAAGCACTTAATTATTGATAAATTATATAATTATTAATCTACTTTATAATCGTCCGTACCGTAGGAAGATTGAAGTAAACAGGGTGTTATTTTTTTATTTTTTATTTTCTCTAACGATTGGCCTTGTGAAATGTAAAAACATCGGGTTCATCAAGATTTAACATAATTTTTCTATAGAAAAATAATAAAAATGAAATAAGTGTCTTTTCCTATTCATCGAAATTCCCGTGTTCGATTCCTAGGTATATTCTAGAAAATTGATAACGGATCAAACAATTCTATTCGTAGTTCAACCTTCATAGTTAATACAACTAATAACTAAAATAAATAAACTTAATAAAAAATTATGAAACCAATATCAAAAAATGCATTAAAGATTAAAAACAAAACTTTTTTTAAGATCTTCCTTAGATTTCTTTTGAAATTTGTTTAATAATGTTTAAGAAGAAAAAAAGAAAGAAGACCCACTACGCGACCCGCCGTCACGGACTGGAGTCCGGAAGAAGAGCCCAGCAGAAAACCAACGTGAAGATTATTCTCCACCTTTATCCGCATCTTACAACTAACACTTACAATTAATTAAACCAGCAATTGCGACTCCCTCTGGATAAGGGGGCGCATTGCTCCCTCCAAACAACTAGGGCCCCGTTGTGGCGTATTCCTGCTAGCCTATAATGTGCTAGCAACGAAACGGCTTCAGCGGACGGTATGAAGGGGAATTACGTCGCGAACACCAAGCTCAAAAGCCTAGTCTCCCGCGGTCGGACCCGGTAATGAGTTGAGAACGCTGGACCAAAACGGATAAGAACGCTAATAAAAAATCCGTCCATTAATAACTCAAAAATTAAAACTTATAACCGATACTAAAAATAAACCCCTGAAACACGCCCGATTACAGAATCATACAGCAGCAAGGGACACTGTCCCGGCTCTGCGATTCGAAGGGAGAATTGTAATACTCCCCTCACTTTTGCGTTCCGTTCCGTTTAAAAACGTTTCGAAAGTGGATGCATTCTTTAAAATAGTAATAACTGAAAACATTATCCGCATTGTAAGAATAATTTAAAAAATATTTTTCTTTTAAGTTTTAATACTTTTTTGATCCGCTTTTGTTTAATACTCCGTTATATAAAAGAATTAAATTAATAATTGCGTTTATAAGAAATTAAAAATGTAAAAGAACGGAGTTTTTATAAAATAAGAAAATGAATGAAAACAAAAAATAAATTTGATGCGTGAAGTAAACTTTTGTAGTAAAAGAATTATTTTTTAACTTTCCAGTTAATAAATACTGTTAACCGTAAACAAACATATCTTTAAATCTTTGTGTTGTAAAAAATCGTTCCCTTGAGTTATGTAAAAAAGAAATTTACTGTGATGCTATAAAAGGAACTTTTAAGAAAATAAAAATAAATCATTGAAATCGGTGAAAATAGGAAATGTAAGGCTTGAACATGCAATAAAAAAATAATTATACCGGTTCAATTGAAAATCTGTTCCTTATTTTGAAGTCGGTTAAAAAGTAAATTGGTTTTTAATAATTTTCTACTTTATTTATCTTCCTTCTTTGGTTTGTTTACAAAAACGAAATGAAAAATTCGTTAAAATTAAATTTAAAAAAATTATGTAATGGGATTTTCACTTAAGTGTAAATAATTTTTTTTTACTTTCTTGTACATTGTAAACGAGAAAAATTTCGGTTTTCAGATTTCAATTGAAATATCCATTTTGACTGGTTTCGGCATGACGACTGTATGTAGGCATGTACCTCTCATAACTCAAAATCGATTAGCAGTAGAAAGTTGAAATTTTGGATTTAGGACTGTTGTAACATCTAGTTGTGCTTCTCTCCTTTAGATTGCAAACGACTGGACAAAAAGTGTCCAAAAAAGCCCAAAATCAAAAAAAAAACTTTGGATTTTAGACTTTTTTATTATTTTAATAATAAGCTCTCATCGAGAGATTTTCAACAATATTTCATAAGTGGTACTTATTTTCATTAGTTCCAGATTTATAGTCAAATAAAATTTTAATTAATAGAATATTTGGATCTTACAAGAGGAAGGCACATAGTTTCGAATTCGCCTTTTAACTTAATTTTTTTTTTTTTTTTTTAATTTAAATATATCTATTATTAATAGATTCTTAGTAATGTTATAATCTATTAATAATTATTAACGTCTGATTGTTAAAAAATCTTTGCAATAAATAATAATACAATAATAATAATAAAAAAAATATATGAAAAAAATCAGAAGTTATTCGTGAAATAAAATTTTATGTACTTTTAAAAATGTGTATATGTAATTTAATAGGCAAGAGGAATTCATATGGTATCCACCTCAGATTATTTAAGAAAGATTTTTGATTTAGCGAATACCTTAATTTTCGTATTGTAATTCTTTTTTTTTTGTGTATATTGTGACTTCCTAGGTGTTACAGTATATTTTTAAGCAGAATTACGATATGATAGAATTTGTAATAAGCTAGAATTTTAGTATATAAAAAAATTCTTTGATGTAGTCAGCTGTTGAAAAATCTCAAAAATTTCCACCAATTTTAGTGAAGGATAAAAAAATTCATGTTTTTATTGTATCAAGTATTTCTATTTTCAGCTCGGAATGAGACCGGCGAACCTGGTTCAAAGGAACTAATTTAATTATTTTGAAAGCATCTAGTTGTATCGGGATCATTATTTTTACTTTTTCTTTTACTTTTCTGGCATCATAGCTGTAGATTATGCTGCTGCAAGAAGGAAAGTACGGTAATCAGTAAAAAAATTGGTTATGGTTTTTTCGCATTTTTCGAAGTTTCGTAACTCAGGGACTACGAAAAACAAAACAAAAATGGAGGGTAATATTCGTATGTATGTCCGTGTGTTAGCTTGTTTGAAGCATAATAATTTTTGACTGGATAAACCGATTTTGATGATGTACAGGGATTCGTGTGTGTTGTAGGCGATAGTAATGAAAATGTTGTCGAGGCATTTGCATCGGTGGCATTCTGACACAGGCCAAACTTATCACTGTGATGTGTTATCACATTTAGAGGATCTAAAAGATGACCTCCGGTAAAGCCCATCGATGTTAGGAACGGAAGAGGTAGTATGGCGATCGTGATCATCACAGGACGGATGTCTTCACCCGCGGGGGTCAGAACGATAAAATTTTGGGGTCAATACCTGCAGCGGATGGGATAGATGGTTTCTTTGGGGTCAATTTTCAGAATTTTTCAAACATTATCCCAGTTTATATTAAGCTCAGTACATGTGTACATGCTTATCTCACCGTTAAAAAAAAATTATCCCCAAATTATGCCCTCGCCTAAAAATCGAAAAAATTATATTTTTTAATATTTTTAACCGAATATTTTTTACACGACTGCCCATGAAGCAGTTTAATGTGTTTAGGATGTATTATGCATGTATGTTTGTTCTACCGTAGCTGCTCAACGGCTGAACCGATTTAGATGTATGACCTCGGGTTGGAATCCGTACGTTACCGGGAGTGTTAAAGGCTATGTATATATATATGTGTGTGTGTGTGCTATATATATATATATATGTTATACTATATACAAAATTGTCACCCGCACTTACTTTAATTTTCCTTTATTAGTAATTATCCTATATTAAAGATCAATACTTACCAGCAATTTTTTATTTGGCAGTCGTTTTTTTTAATTTTTAATATTTATTACATTTCCTAAACATAGTAGTAGTAATGTAAGTAACTTCAACAAAAAAAAAACTGCTTTGGGTTAAAATTGATAATGAAAGAGCCGATCAAAGTTTTAAAATATCGATGTTTTTAAATTTCTTAAACTTTTTTCATGTTCATTATTTTTTCACTTTATTAGAATAAATAAATAACCACTAACAGGAAAGTATAACAACTTTGCTGTACCTTTTAAAATTCGTTTTTTTTTTGTATTTTTTTGCAAAAAGTTAACTTAAAAAGATTTTTCATTTGTTTATAATTATTTTTTCCATTTTTTTTTTGAATTCTATAAATTTTATGATAAACGTAGTAATTAGAGTTAGTTTCTATGTACTTTAAATTTTATTGTGGGCTTGTTTTATATAATCCGGATGTCTCACGGGTGATTGGTAGAACTGTATTTATATAATCGGGATGCCATTATTGTCGTGTTAGTTTTTTTAAAGTAAATAGTATTAGGGTGTTTTTAAAATTGTGGGCTGGCTATACTTTTCTGGATTCTGCTTGTAAAACTAAACAAAAAATATCCTTAGGAAAAATGGTAATTTCTCCTTCGTTCTCCCCCTGACCGCCAATTTGTGATTTTTTTTATATAAAAATTTATATCTCAATTTGGAATAGGTGAATCACATTAATATTTGGTAAACGTCTTGTTAATAAATTTTTAAAATTAGCAATTAATCAGGACTTATACCTTCGCAAATTACAAAATGGCGGCCATGTTTATTTTTCAGTCCGTTATATCTCCATAAAGATTTGTTTTATCAAGATTTATTTTGCTATAATATTAAGCCTTTTAATTTGAACAAAATGACATTTTATTTTTGAAAATCGGTTAAGAAATAATCGAGTTTTGGGAGAAATATGACCTATGACACAAATTTGTGTCAGGTCTATTATTGTGAGAAAATTATTACTTAATTTGATACTAATTTACAATACGTAAAATAATACTAATTAAAATTCTACTAATTTATAGTAGAATTAACAATAAATAAAAACGATTAATATTTCATCGAATTGAACGTAAAGTGGAGGATATGAAAACAGATACATAATTATATCAATTTCTGTCGTAACTCGGTTATTTGTCAACCCATTTATAAAAATTAAATTGTCAATTTTTTCAAAATTAAAGTCTTAATATTTTAGCAATAAACATAAATTTTTATAAAATTAATATTTATGGAGATATAACGGATTGAAAAATAAATACGGCTGCCATTTTGTAATTTGCGAAGGTATTTAAGTCCTGATTTTTTGCTAATTTTAAAACTTTATTACCAGGACGCTTACCAAATAATAATGTGATTCGTCTATTAGAACTTGAGATATTTATTTTTATATAAAAATAACAAAATGGCGGACAGGAAGAGATATTTTTTGTTTAGTTTTACAAGTAGAATCCAAAAAAGGTATAGCCAGCCCAACATTTTAGAAACACTCTGTATATGTATATATTTTCGAGTTTTATTATTGTAGTTGTAGGTTAATTTATCATGATTATATCTCGAACTGTCGACTTTCCAAATCGATAGACTAATTTTTACCCGTTTCTTCTCATTTTTTATTTATTATTAAGTAGGTTCAGTAGTTAATTTATTTAGATTCTATTAAGTGTTATAATCTTGTTATAGAGGTGGTTACATGAGATACAAGTCACTCTCATAAGGTAACACCATTATTCTTAAGGAAGCTTGTCAGACTTACTGAGGAAAGTAATGTCTCTTAATTCCTTTCCACTCCATCGAATACACTGTCGCATAATCAGGATTCCAAGCGCATTTAAATGTAGCTGATATTCTATCTTACATCTTACAACTTAACTTACTTCATTAAAGTAATTAGTATTGTAAACATTATTCAGAAAGTAACTTTTAAGTAGTACTCTTATATGTTAGTGCTTTACATGCCTTACAGGTATTATTAAGGATGGAACAGATTGTTTATAAATACAACTTTACAACTTAATGTACCCCATATATACTTTCATATATACTTTCTCGTATATACTCATATACCCTCATATATACTTATATCCCTCATATATACTTTCTCTTTTTTCCGGTTTAGCCTCCGGTAACTACCGTTCAGATAATACTTCAGAGGATGAATGAGGATGATATGTATGAGTGTAAATGAAGTGTAGTCTAGTTCAGTCTCAGTTCGACCATTCTTGAGATGTGTGGTTAATTGAAACCCAACCACTAAAGAACATCGATATCATATATACTACCACCTTCACTCAGTAATTTTTTATTTTTATAAAATATTAAAATTTTTGTTATTTGCAACAACATTTTGCCGATCTCCGTGGCAGAGTGGTAGCGTCTTAGCCTTTCATCCGAAGATCGTGGGTTCGAATCTCGGTCAGGCATAGTATTTTTCACACGCTTACGAATTTCCGTTTACACAGGGCAAAATGACCAAAGCAGTCGGTGCCCGTCATCTCCAAAAAAAAAAATTATTTTTATAATACTTCTTCTATGTAGCCAAGGCTTTGAATTTTCAAGGCTAATGACTATCGAGAACGAAGTTATATTTGTGCATTTCCTTATTTTTTTACGGCTTTGATACTAATAATAAGCTAAAAAAATTCTTTAATATCCAAAAGAATTTAGTTAAAATGCGAGACAGGATAATAAAATTAATTTTATAATGAAAATTGCATAAATTTGCAATCGCAGACTGCCGGTACGCAACAAGTATTTGGAATAAAATTCAGGTGGTTTGTATGAAATTCTTAAGGCTAATGAATAGTTGTACAGGAACGGATAGGTTTAAAAGCAATGAAAAGAAGGAAAGAGAAGTAAAGATAAACGGATAAAGTGACGAATGAAAATGTAACGATCAGGATTAAAAGAGTAACAACACTTATCCGGTAAGTACACAAAAGAAAAGGCAGCCGGTTAGAACATGTGGTTACAGGAAATGGAATGTGACAGATGCATGAGAAGAAGAAAGGAGGCGAGGAAAAGGAAGGAAAGATAAAGTTAATAGATGAAGATTGGAAACTATCTAGGGAACGAAGGAGAAGGCACGAGATAAAAATGGACGGAGGCAGTGGTATTATAAGAAACCTGCCATCTGGCAGAACACCAGATGATTGAATGAATTAATATGCTTTTTATAGATGCATAAGATTATGTTACAATCGTATTATTATGTATTAAACGGTGGTGTTGTGCCAAGGAGATTGTTTTATTAGTCTGCGAGAAATGCATTAGAAGACAAGGAAAAGTTTTAGGAACCCAAATAAACAAACGTATTCGTAGACCACGAAAAGAAGAAAAAGAAGAGTATTTAAAGCTGTTTAAATTTCACGTTAGCATTCTACTTTTTGAGGATTTATCCCTTTTACCAAATAATATTTTAGTTAAAATAATTTGTGTAATGATTGTGAATATAATATATACTTGTAAATACAAAGATTCTAAAATACCTCAAGTTCAGTAGTATGCAGAAGATACTTTTCTGTTATTAGTTGACAGGAAATTCCTCTTGAGAAAAAATATAGTAATTTCATTAACGTATAAAAATATTGAGATGAGAACCGTCTAGGTTATGTTCTCAGCAGGGCCCCTTTTTGAGTTGTATACTTTAGAGTAATCGTAAGAATGGATTGAAATCGTAAATGTTTTGGGAAATTAAGTTTTCAAGAAGTATCTATAATATTGTCAGGTATTCGCGGCTCGATCATCATATTGAGAGATTGACAATTTAGAGTGTTTATGTAATTACAGTTTATCGGATTAAAAACATAACTAAAACAAGACAGCTCAATAATAATGACTTATTATTATTACCATAATAATAAGCGACAATAAAAAAGCAATTAATGAAAAACAATAAATACACGAATATTAATCATAGTAATCACAACCACAATAATAATCAGAATAATAGTAATAATAATAATAGACAATAAAAAAAATATCTCGTGATAACAATTAGAATAATGACAATAATGGCAACAATAAAAAAGTATAATATTACATGTTAATAATAAACAAATAATCATAAATGCCAGTTAATAGAAATAACGTGCAAAACAGAATTTAAAGAATCGTCAGGATTTATTTACAGGTAGATAAAAAAATGAAAACCGGAATCCAGTCCCATTGACAAAAGATGTAGCATAACCGCTAGTCTTAACATATTTAATCAGTAGTCTTGTATTAATAACACTAGTACAACAGGTATAAGACAAGTATAAAGTTCTTCCACTACAAATTCTTTTGCTGTTCACAAACAAAACTATCCTAACAGTTAACGAATGAAATTTAGTGCATTATCTCTTTCACTTATAGTCTTACAGTAACTCGCTGAACCGTTTCTTGTTTTCGTGTGCTTGGAATTACTCGTTGCGTCACCTCAGTTGTATTGAACTTAATTCACTCTGGAAATTCACTCCTTCACTGTCCTCGGAGAATGCTCTCGCTAGACTGGTTTGCAGAACTGCTCTTTAACGGTCTTCCCAGAATATTTATACTCCGATCTTCTTTACCTGCCGGACCGGACCCGACTCGAAGTATAAGAACGATCGACTGAGCCCTTTCGTTCCCATGCATTACTTACCTTGGTCTGGTAACTCTTCTCATGGTACAAACATTTGTTCAAATTTCTGTCGGTTGACAGTATTACAAAAGACGAGTGTTAAACGGACATGTTATCTTTAATAAAACGTTTTCTGTTAGTCCTTTTCTAGATTCCTCCCGTTATTTTATTTTCTACTACAGGATGATTTTTTAGTCCTGTTACCCGATTGTTAATGTCTGGTAATTGTTTTCTAAGAAAGGGAAATTTTGTTTTGTGACGCGAAGTTGGTAGCGCTACTCGACCGGTATAGATAAGGCAGTGTGTGCTGATTCTCCTTGAGCTGTGTAAACTTTTGTGCCGTTTCCGGTCGTGTTACGAACAGAATGTCTTTTACCGTAGAACGAGTTTTCATTCTTGAACAATATTTTGCTACGAAATCGTACGCGAGTGTAAAAAAATCATTTCAAATTAAATTTGTTGGTGTTCCTCCACGAGAAAAAATGTCAATTTCTAGGCTAGCAAACCGATTTCCAGAGACAGGTTGTGTTTGCGACAGAAAACGTAGTGGTCGACCGACTCGCTTTACAGATGACGTTTTAGAGAATGTGAAAACAAGATTGCTCAATTCTCCACCGAAAAGTTTACGAAAACTTTCCGCGCAAGTCGGTTTGTCATATTCGAGTGTTCAGAAAGCTGCTGAAAAATTGAAATTGTATCCGTATCGCGTACGATTAGTCCAAGAGCTTCAGCCTCAAGATTTAAACAAGCGATTGCAATATTGCCGTCGGTTTAGGTCTCTCGTAAGTGATAACGGAATCGAATGTTTAAACATAGTGTTCTTTAGTGATGAAGTTTGGATCTATCTCGATGGTTATGTGAACGGTCAAAACTGTCGAATTTGGGCGGTTGAAAATCCTAACGCTTTACAAGACAAATCTTTGCATCCTGAAAAAAATTGGAATGTGGTATGCGATATCTCGTCATCGTATAGTCGGACCCATATTCTTCGAACAGACAGTAAATGGTGAAGTATACAGGAATATTGTGCGCCAATTTGTTTCCCTCTTGGAACCTCAAGAACCGTATTGCTGGTTTCAGCAAGACATTGCTACATGCCACACGTCTCGAGAAACCATGAACTTTCTGCAAGAGTTCTTTGACGATCGAATAATAAGCAAGGGCTTATTGCCTCCAAGGTCCCCAGACCTAACATCTCCTGACTACTTTTTGTGGAGCTATATTAAGTCCGAGACCTTCAAAAACAATCCTCACACTATTGATGAACTTAAAGTCAATATTACAGTCTTAATCACGAATATTTCCTATGCAATTCCAATTAGCAGGTTTCTGCTAATATGCTGAAAAGAGTCCGTGCGTGTATAACCGCAAGGGGTGGGCATTTTGAGCATATTCTTTAACAATAATGTAAGTAATAGCTTTTTATTAAATCACTTTTGTAAGTAACAAATACATTTTTTTATTCCACCTAAATTTCCCTTTCTTAAATTACATTTAAAATTGGGTAGCAGAACTAAAAAATCGCTCTGTTCTTTCTTAATTCGCTGGAATCCGTTACTCTAGGTCCGCTGTACCGGTCTTGTTGCGGTATCAAATAAATCTCAAAATATGGAAGCATTTTTCGAGTCTTAGTCTTATATATAATTGTATTTAACTTCACGTTTCAGTGTAACACACTGAATACTTGTTTATTGTGTTAATCGTTTGCGCATAATTAACTAGAAAAAATTTAAGAATTTTACTTAAATAATGTCTGAAAAAATGCATTCGAACATTTTTTTATTGAATTTTTTTCTACATTATATCAGTTTATATGTATAAGAAAGGAAGCTGACTCATCAACGCACAGCTTATACCGCTTAACCTAGGTAGATGAGGCTTTTGCGAGTTCATTATTTTAAAGCACAGGCAGCCATTAAAGAAGGAATTTGGAAAATTCTTCTGTAAGGGGAACATTTTTAAATGGAAATTTTCTATTATAAGAACAAAAAGTGTTAATATCCGCAAAAATTGATCAGATTATTCTTTTAAAAATAAATTGACGCATGTTTCTCTATTTTTCAAAACAATTTGGGGAATGGAAAAGGGTGGTTTCATGAAACTATACAAAACCAAACGTAAAACCAAAATTCTCGTCAGTTTATTAATATGCCCACGTAAATATCAGTCTGTAAATTATGATAGAATTTTAACAAAAATTTAATGTTTCTTTTGAATGCCGATTTCCGTAGCGGAGTGATAGCGTCTCGGCATTTCATCCGGAGGTCCCGGATTCGAATCCCGTTCAATGCTGGTATTTTTCGTACGCTACAAAATTCCATTTCCATATCCCACACACAAGATTCAACCTTATATAACGATATCATTAAGCAACAAAAAAAAACTTATCGTAAGTACAAATCTAAAATTCACGTAAGCGAACGCGCGGGCAACAGCTAGTTTTATATAATTTACTTTCTTTAGTTAAATTTTAAATAAAAGGAAATTTGTATAATATTGATAAAATGAGTTAATTTATTATATTTTTTATAAGGTTACGTTTTATGCACTATGATTTGGGAGAAGTTTTTTTTTGGTTGAAATTTTTTTTGTAGTTCGATTAAGTAACCTTTCTATTATAAATCAGCCGTTGATTGTTACATTAAAAAAAAAAAAAAATGTTCATTTCTAATCTTTAATTACTCGTAAATGTTAATAAATTATGTATTGAAATAGACACAATATGACTTCCTTGTACGCCTATTAAATTACAGATATATATTTATAAAAGTACATAAAATTGTATTTCATTAATAACTTCTGATATCTTTTCATATATTTTTTTATTGTTATTATTGAATTATTATTTATTGTAAAACGTTTTTTACAATCAGAGGTTAATAATTATTAATAAATCAATATATTTAAATTAAAAAAAAAAAAGTTAAAAAAATGAGATGAAGTCTGATTCAAACCAATGTGCCTTTTCCTTGTAAGATCCAAATATTACATTAGAAATTTTTCGCGATCACAATACTTTTTTGTGATCGTACAAGGAAGTAAAAAGTACTCTTCAAATTTAATTAAATTATGAAAAGTTTTATGTTAATTTAGTTTTAAAAGTAAATTTTGGTTTAACTTTATGCAGGTTTTTAAAATTTTTTTGGGGTTATGTCAGGTAATAATCCCTTAGTAATGGAATCCAGTGATTATGATTGATTAATTATATTTGCCCATTTTATATTCACAAGTTGATTCATATTCTCTACATATATATTGTCTGTTTTATCAATTGTATTTTTCTTTTGTATGTTCTGACTTCTCCAAAATGTTTTTTTTTAAATATTATATAGAGCAGTATTAGCAGCACTTCTAGCGTACACATGTTCTTCAGCATCAAAGTTTTCGTTGCCTGATGAAATAACCTATAAACTATTTATTAGTTAAGTCATCAGTTTGTAATTCTTGTAAAATAATTTACAACTGTTTTGTCATTTTATTCAATTTTTTTTTTATTAAAAAAAAAAATAGAAGAAAACAATCTGTTTTTTTCATACTACAGTACATTGGAGATTTTATTTATTTATTTTTTTGTTTTCTTTAAACCCCCTTGAGAGTTTTGCGAGTACGTAGTTTGTTCAGTGTGTTATAACTATACTGATTTATATTCTGTGAAACTCGTTTAATTTACAACGTTGTAAGATTTCTTTTATTTTAAATAAATAATACTGTGTGCAATAACATAGCTTAATTTTCTTTTTTTTGGCAGATTTACCACTTTTTTTTAATCAAACATTTTTCATTCCTTTTAAGAAAAATAAATTATCTTAGAGAATATTATACGTAAAAAAAATAAAGATTATATTATTTTTCTTTTGAAATTGAAATAATATCTATTATCTTTAAATATTATTATAAAATTTAGATTAATGTAGATCACTGAACCTGAATATTACAATTATTATTGTTATTACTATTATTGTAGGTCGTACCGCATTATATGTTCTTCGTAATTGTTTATATTACCGTTGAATCTCTTAATATGTTTTTTAAATGTCATTACATACTGAATGGTGCCAGGGAATTGATATTTGTATCTGGTTTGGCGAGTGTTATTATCTTTGTTTCTCTCTATATATTTTCATAGCATGAATTAAAATTACAAAATTGTGATATTGTTGACAATTATAAATAAATTGTTTATGCAGTATGTTGCTATAAATGTAGTTTTTGGTTTTAAACGTAAGATATATTGTATGACAAGTTATAAAATATCATGCGCAGATTATAAAAAATATAATAATCTGCGCATTCTATATACTTACACAATATATAATAAGGAAAACAAACCTATAGGGTAAATTATGTTTATAATCTCTTTACTATATTTATCTTTTGATTGGTCGGTTTATTAATACAATGTCCGAAACATCACATGTTTATAAATACATGGATTTCTTGGAACGATTAAAAGCAAAACGGATGCTAAAACTGTAGCTGTATCGTTTTTCGTGATCTCTGTCACTTTATCAATCGCTTATCATTCCTACTCATTTAGCCCTAAATGATACAGTGCATCGTTTTACAACAGAGGTGATGAGTAATTTGTCAAGATAAAATATATGAAATGATAATATATATTATATATGATAAAGATAAAAATGTGGATCACTTTCTTCTCTTTTTGTTTATCTTGTTATAAAATGAGAAAATGTTCAAGGTGAACCGATGTGAATGGTGAATGGGACAACTTCCTTTAGTGTAAAATGATTAAAAGTCAATTGATTAACCTCAAAAACTAAATAAAACTTAAGATTTTAATTTAATATTAATTTTACCTTTTTAATAACGTTAAATAATTCTGATACGTATAAAACAAATGAGGTACAAAAGACGTCGATAAGTGTTTTTTTTTTCTGAGGGTAATAGTGTTCAATTTATAGAAAATCCTTGTTGCGATGAACAAAATGAAGATATCTATTTAAGGATTAAATTTCATCCGCATTTCGATAGATTTGATCCTCTCATTCGAATGTATATATGCTCCGTGAAAGCGACTGGTAACGTCTATTTATTATAAGTGGGTTAATAAATTCTTTATTTCCCTTGATATAGATGATGTAGGATCCTTGAACACAACTGTATCAATCTCAAGATTTTTTTTGTGTTCATATCCGGTTCTCTACGACCACTGTGATTCGTTAATGTCGTAGTATGTTTTTCGTATATATATATATATATATATACTATACAATTATATAAAGAGGAAGAGGATTTTTTTTTTGTTCGGGATAAACAAGAAAACTACCCGATCAATCGCAACTTAATTTTTAACCATGTTGTAGTGGAGATTTGCCGGTTGAAGCACAAACTTTAATGAATTTTGAACTGTGAGTGACTATAACTGTGTGAGCTGCCCTTGAACTGAACGATTATGAATATCTAAAAACCAATTTTTAGATTTTTTGAAACCCAGTTATTTTTTAATTTGGGGTAACAAATGAAGGAATCAACCTGATTTTTTGTGAGTATCTTCATGCCATTAAACCAATTTCTAATTTTTTTAAATTTATCTTGAAAGAGGTAAAAAAAAACTTTGAACAATGATTGCAAATTTTTCCAACGCCGACTGTTGTAAACGAGATATTCAGTAGATTCGGGCTTGCAAATACTCTTCAGATAAATACTTAAAAACCATTTTTGTGTTTTTTTTTTTTATTTCGATTTTTTTAAGGGGTGCGAAGGTATACGACCCTGTGGCTCAACTAACACAGCCAATGCCACTGTAAATGTATGTGTGACTGGCTGCATCTGTCTCCGGTTACTTGATTAAAAAACATAAAATACAATGATTGACTGCTACAGGAAACGCACGTGACCAAATAGCGCGGGCGAAGCTGCGATGGGAAGATAGTATATATTTTATATATATATGTATTTAAATATATATATATATATATATGTGTGTGTGTGTGTGTGTGTGTGTGTGTTGTCAAATGTTATTTAAAAAGTGAGTCATCATTAATGATTTGATTCAAATAATATAACGGATATACTTAATTAATAACAAAAAATAATAATGCAGTTATAAAATCGTACATTCTATATATTTTATACGAGATAATAAAAACGATTATTAGACCAACAGGAATTCTAAAAAATAAAAAAAAATAATAATTGTAAAATGTATACTTAAAATATTCATTTTAACAGAATACTTCAAATATGAAATACCGTGTTTATTTATATATATATATATATATGTGTGTGTGTGTGTGTGTGTGTGTGTGTGTGTGTGTGTGTGTGTGTTAAAATCTGTATTTTATGTAAAGCCTTCTCTTAACATGAATATTTTAAACGTACATTTTATAATTGTTATTTTTTATATTTTTAGAATTCATTTTGGTCTATAATCGTTTTTGTTATCTCGCATAAAATATAGATTGTACGATTTTATAACTAAATTATTATTTTTTGATGTTATTATTTAAGTATATCCGTTACATTATTTGAAGTAAGTCATTATTGATGACTCATTTTTTAAATAATAACATATGACACCTATAATAAAAGCTTATTATTTTCCATATCGGGTCTTTATATTATTATTAGTATTATTATTGGTAAATAACACCCGATAAGTGCGGAAGTGTGTCATGGGCGACTTGCCAGATGTTGGTTTAAAAAAAAAGAGTATTTTTTTCGTTAAAAAAACTTTCTTGTCTAGGTGTCAATTATATTCAGGGTCAAATAACTTACCGCCAACTTTATAAATAAATATAATCGAAGAAATGTACTATTTTAAAATATATGTTTCTCATCTTTTCACCTATTTAAAGTTAATATTTTTATTCATTCAGAATATTTTTTATGTTGAACTTAATACATTTTCAAGTTAAGGGATGTTGAATGTCATTTTCACGTTTAATAACATAAATGTTATACACAGTTAATTATGAACAGTAAGAGGCTGAATACTGAATCCATTATTCGGTCTTTCCACTCTTTTGATTAATTTTCTAGCGCGGTTTTGTTTTACAGTGTTCCTGGTTTAAAATATTTTGTAAGAATTTGGTACTTAATTTTTAATGTATATTTCAATGTATAAAAAAATAACAGATACAGATTTACCTACTTGTAAGAATAAAATTTTGTGCATTTTTTTTTTATACTAACAGAAACGGAAGATCCGTAGATATGAAAATGTACGAAGTTATATTTTGTTTTAATTTAGCAAAATAATTTCGCGGTAGATATAGTGCGTACGATGAAAATTAAAGCTTGTTTGTACGAGGCAGACAGTCGCTGTACAGGACATTTTTTAACTTTATTTTTAAAGCTGCAGAGGCGTTCGTACGGCACCTTCGTACGGGCTGGTTTTGCTGGCCGGCGGCATCTCGAATGGTCAAAAATTTCATTAGGTGTCCAAAATTGATTACCTCTTGTGTAAAAATGATTTTTTATGAACGATGAACATTTATATAACCAAAGTTAAATTAGAAATTTAACACTGGAAATTCATACTAACGAATTGGGATTTTCCGCTAGTGATCGGTACATTCCGGTGTCTACGTTTTGGTTATGGTTCATTATTTTATGAAGAAAACCGATCGCATAAATAAAAAATTATATTATTAATGTACATTTCGCATATATATCGAAATATATGCGATATATCGATATATAATAATATAACAAATATACACCTGACTACCATGAGACGTGTACTAACGATTCAGGATTTTCCGCTAGTGATCGGTTCATTCCTGTGCTAAACTAAGGGGGACGGACACACGGACACACGCACAGATCCGCTTACAAATGTACTTTAGTAGGATAGGAAACATTAATTGAATTACAAGGACCAAGCAGAGGTTACACTATGTTTGAAAATTTAGTCCCTGGAAATAAGAATGTTCTTTTGAACAGAGTTCTGATCGGTTCAGAAGTCAGATCGATGATATATTCCTGGTTCTCATTCTTGTATTACTCAGCTAACACAACCCCTCCCCCACATTACCGCTGATCGGAAAAAACATTTTAAGTACTTTAATAAAAAATACTTTTAAGGAATAATTTAAGAATAACATAAGTAAAATGTAATATTCTGCCAATCTTCCTCTTCCCCTAATGTGTTTACTCTCCCGTCTAGATAGTGCTACAACTCTAGAAGGAAAAGTATTGTAATCGGTCCAATTTGCGCATATGCGGGATTTCTTGAAACCTAAGGAATTCAAAAAACCAAAAACATCTGATAGAAATTTTTTTGAATGTTAATGTATTTACGTGTGTTCGGCGTTGGCCTCTAAATCACGTTATGTTTTCAGAACTACCGGACCGATTTTGACCAAACCGGGTAAGATTACTTCTATACACGGGGTATAGATACCGTTAAATTTTCAACTTAAAAGGTCAAGAGGGTGAGCCTGTATAGCAAGGTCACCCTCAGTATTCCGGGATTTCGCCTATTACCGTCATATTTTTCTTAGGTACATTTGATAATTAAAAAATAACAATATTTGTAAAAAATATTTTTTGCAGTATTGCATCTCTACCTCAAAAAATACTTTTGTAATCTATGTTATGCTGTAACATCACAGCCGAATGGTACCGTTAAATAATTGAAACATATTTAAGTGTAAAAAAGTAACCGGGTCTCGGACACGATCGTCTGGTTTACTCGATACCTAGTGCGTTAAAGCCTCGCAGCTACACCTGTCTGCAGACCGTACAAGAGAAATTTGTTCTGTTTAAGTTGTGAAATTACATTAGTTTAGTTAGCGCCAACCGTTGCCGTTAGTACCGCCACACCCGCGCAAATTAAATACGGTATGCGCGCATGCTTTAGTTAGAACCGTTGAATTGAATAAACGGTAAAATATTATATTTCAATAAAATGATAACTATTTTAAATTAAGTTGTGTGTGCGCGTGTAAGCCGTGCATCAGAAACAACCCACAATGTAGGACTTTCCCGGAACGCTGCTTTAGCCGTGTGACGGTTGTATTGTTAGCTTTTTGAATTGTTAATAAAACCTTTAAGTGGATGTTATAAGTAGTACTTCAGCATTCAATATCGTAATTTAATTTAGAATGAACAAAAGCAAAATGTTAAACGGTATATGTAATTTTTTGTTAAAAGTTATAGCTTTAGAAAAATACATAATTAATAGTAGTATGAGAGGTATGTCCTAGATTAGTGAAAAAAATTGTGATAACCGGTAAAATCTTAGTCATTACTGTATATAAAAGAAATGTTTCTTGAAAATGAATTACGCAAAGCATTTTGATATGAATTAGAGAACTAGTTATTAGTTTGAAAAGCGATAAAACAGTTTTTTCTTCTTCTGCAGTATTTACTCCACATGCCTATCTTTAGTTCAGATTTATTGATCTTAACCGATTAAAATTTGGTATTCTGTGTTTTTCAAAGGTTGCGTATTGAAAGTCCGCTGCTACTGCACCCTTTTTAGATATTATAAGAGTATATCACACTTTGTCGTACTATAATGGATTACATAATACAGGTGTAGCCATACATCTATTTCTTTGCTAGCACTCTCATCGTTAACGGTTTTCCCACTACTACAGAAATGAATGTTGCTATCGATTCTTGCAATGGAATCGAGTGATGGCTTTTAAAGGTAAGGATACATAATCGCAGTGCTTTATTATTTCACTTCTTTTTGACGTGAAACGTCTTTAAATCACACCGAAAGATACGGGTATCAGAACAGAAATTTGTAACGTACGAAAAGGTCTACATCGTCCTGCCTTAATAACTTCCTAACTATTACTCTCATAAAGGTAAATGCGGTGTCATTTTATAACTTACACGGTCAGCTCGCCGATAAGACTTTGAGTTTGCGTCACTGGTGAACGGGTTGGCGGGGAGGGGACACAGCGCAGATCGGCCAAAACTGGCGCTCTCGTTCATTTCCATTCAGTGTAGCTCACGACTTAGACGTGATAGTGCGGTGATTCGTATGTTTGTGTTTTTCGAGATAAATCTATGTAAGTAATAATAAGTGTACTTTCAACAATATGTATGTGTAAAAAATGAAAGTAAACATGCAAAATAGTATACAAATTCATTATGTCACCCTCAGTCCGCGCAAAAGCCAGACGGAAACATAAATTATGCATATTGTCGGAAAGGGGAGATTATGGGCCACGCACAATGTCCAGTGCAAAGAGAACGAGACTTTTTTGGAAGCGTCGCAAAGCTGGCACGACGCGCTCAGTAAACGACGGCGCGAGCACTCTACTTCTGCTTATTATGACTTATGTCTCTTACTTCTCATATCACAGACCGATGTTGAACAAAATTGTCGTCGAATATTAGTCGAAATAAATGTTTTAAGTTAAAATTAAATTTAATACACAGTCAATGTCTCGTTTATATTTTAATCTGATACACTAAAAGTGACTCGCTGACATACAGACCGACCAATTTATCTGTAGAGCGGCCAAATTAAAAAACTAACATTTTTTTGGAAACTTTCAGTTTTGTTCAAAAAAATAATACGATGGTTGCTCTCCCATTTAGCTCTAGATAAGTTGATCGGTCTGCTCGGATGAACTTCATCCAAGGTCTGTAACGTTTCAGGTTAAACCAACGGCCGTGCATTCCGACACAGTCCCGCCCGATTTTTTTCGTGGTTTTTTAGTCTATATTTTTCTATCTTATTTATAAATATTGTTTTAGAATAATTTGTTGTTTTATATTAATAGCAATTTTTAATAATTTTAATGAAACAAGATATTTTAGGGTGCGCTGAGCATGCAAATCACCTTCATATCAATCAAGTATTAATAATTATCGTTCCCCAATCGTTATACTTTCTGTTTTCGTTTATTACTTTTGCTTTAATTTTTACAGATTGTTTAGTTAATGTAATTATTTATTTGTTACTTGCTATTTAACAATGAAGAATGTTTTTTTCATTACTGGGTTTTATTGTTGACCGTTATGTATTTAATGTTTTATGATGTATAACTTTTTTAAATGATGAAATAATAATTATTTTTTAGTTTAAAATGCGTTAAAATTTTTAATAATGTTTTGATTTATTTTTATTGATTTTTCTATAATTTTCTACGAGTAAGAATGGTTTTTTTTATTGTTCGGAATTTCACCGAGTAAACATATTTAATTATAATGACTACAGCAAATTATTGGAATTTATTTTTAGAATTAAAATATTAGCTTTTAGAAATTGCTGTTGTGAAAATGGATATATCGACCGAGTAAGTTAAACTAATCAACTTATAATTTCCATTAGTGATATTAAACTTTTGTGGGTTTTTTTTAATAAAAATTATCATTTTATTGATGCTAAACTGTAATAAAATTAGGTTTGCTTATTCAAACTATTTTTACATAGAACATCGATATCCATTAAGAACAGTATGGTTTATTTAAAATTAAATATATATCTTAAATTAACTGTCTGTTAGTGCATCTGTAAGTGCATAAAAATTGTAGATACGGTCGCTATAACTTTTCTTTGTTTAATTCCGTACATTATATTGAAAAAAAACCTTGTTAATATATTATATATCATATTTTTTTATTTTTTAAAACACTTGAATTAATAAGTAATGTTTGTATTCAATCCATGTTCTTCCTGACCGTTTTTTAACCATTTTTTCTGGAGTAAATATTTTCTAAAAACAAATCAAATTTTTTTTTTCTCGTAATTTATTCATTTTTTAAAAATAGGCTTTCATTATCCATCTGAAAGCATCGCTATTGTTAAATAAATATTAAAAAATTAATCTTACCTGCTAATAACATATATATTCCGATCACATCTCAGCTACAAGAATACCTGGTAGTTTCTGCTATGAGATTTCAAAGAGATGTGGTTTTTGAAATTCAAAACTGTAAATCAACTTTATTTCTTGTTTCCAACCGATTTTTTGTCATTCACTTACTCTGAACGTAATAAAAGAAGGAAAATTGAATATCTGTAAAATTAAAAAAAAAAATTTCGGTTTTCGCCGTAAAAAAAAAAAAAATATTTTTACGGCGAAAAGATAAGTTTGCACTTATATTTTTAGGTTAATCAAAAAATATTTAATAAAATTAACTTTGAAAAGGTTCCATGTGAAAAATTTCGAACTAAATTTCCGCTTTCACTGTTCAGAAATAACCTTTTTTACTGTAAAGCCTTTTTATCAGCTGTGCATTTTCGTTAAATAGTAAAATGGTTGTTACTTCTGGTTATGGAGTATCATTCTAGAGTCGGCCAGTTAGTGTAGTGGTTAGTATGTTTGCTTCTACAACAGATGTCTCGGATTCGATTCCAGGTAAGCTATATTTATGATTGATTATTTCGTGCACTTCATCTTCGTTATTAAAATATATATCAAAAAATCTTTTAAGTCGAATAAATAAATAGAATATGTTGTATATAATTAAAGTAATTTAGGTTGTGCTAATTAGTTTTTCATTTTCTTTGTTTTTTTAACTTTTTTACTTCCCCTTTTGTGATGTACTGTTTTTTTCTTTATTTCCGTAAAGTTGTAAATTATAACTTCTATTATTTATCAGTATTGTGGTAGGTTAGGATTCAAGCGATAAGTAATCCGGTTTAAAACATTGTGAAACAACAACTCGAAAATATATTGTTAGAAAAAACTGCGATAGGCAAAACCATTTATTGTTTGATTTATGCTTTGTCCGGGTTTTCAATTTCATTAAATTTATTTTCTTTTAGTTCAAAGAACTTTTTTATGCAGTATTTTCAGGCGGTCAGATATTAAAAGAGTCATATATCTTTTGAGATAGCTTAATTATATTTTATTTATAGAGATAAAACACCGGAGATGCCATAAATTTTTAATTTTATTTTTTGGTAAAAAATCATCTTTTTACCAAATTTTGAGCTAATTATATTTTTTAAAAAATTTATTATCATCATTCAAAATCATTTTGAACAAGAATTTTGTCGTTCATTGTTAGTTATTTTTTTTATTTTTTGACAGAAAAACAAGATTTTTGAACTCATTTTGATGTATTTTATTTCAAAGTTCAACTTCGATAAAATAATTCCGCTCCCCAAAAAAAAATAAGATAGGTTAATATAATGCAATCGAGAAATTTCTATTGATTTATTCTCACAAAATTTCAGATTGTTAATGTATTATTTCGCGGTTATAGATTTTCAATTAAAAGTAGTATAATCCGTTTAAAAAAATATACACAGAATATATCACCAAGTTCTCCCGGGACTTTCATAATCTATTTTACTGGCGAAAATAATAGAAAAAGTCTACACACATATGTCCCAAAATGCTTTCTTTGCGAGTTACGGCTACTGAATGATTTCGCTCGGATTTCATCTACCCCGATGAAATGAGATCGTGCTGGAATTTTTAGGACGTTAATTTAGGGTCAGAATTAGTGATTTATGGTTTTGACCTGAAAAATCGAGTAAAATAGATCCCAGAACCGTATCTACAGTAGTTTTTGAAAAATCTGGTGTGAAAATAAATAAATTGGGGTAAAAATCCCTGTTTTCTAACGTACAGTAACTTTGATAAGTGGATAATAAACACATAATATTTTCAAAGAATGTAATTCTGAAGAAACTGGTTTAAGATAAGTTGAATAAAACAAAGATAAAGTACAAAAATTAGAATTTTATTTAGAAACAGTACATTACTACATTTGTCATAAAAGTACTATTTAGAATAAACCAAAAAACAACCCTTTTTTGGCGATTTGAAAAATATCTAAAAACAGAATTTACTGTTAAAAAATTAAAAAAATTGGAAATAATACAACAATAATTGTAAAATAAAAATTACTTAAATAATAATCTTTTTATTAACAACAGATATACAATAAATTATTTGAAAAATTATTGACATCGAAATGATGTCAGCAACTTAATGCAACGAGCATGGATGGGCAGAAGTTCTCATGAAACGCTGGAAGGCAATTTTCAACACCGATTTAGAGTCAAATATACGGTGCGGCCTTCTTCTAAATCAGCTGTTTGGACCCTCATGTTACCTGGCCGCTTAAATGCTGAGGCATACTTGCTCTTTCTTCAAGAAGAATTGCCTCAGCTGCTTGAAGATGTTCCTCTAGCACTGAGACGCAAAGTAGACTACCAGCACGATGGATTTCTCTTGTGCCGTTTCCATTCACTTAAATCATCATTTCCCTCAGAAATCAGTAGGTAGTCCATTCAAGGCAACCAAGATCACCCTATCTAACACCTTTGGATTTTTCCGTCTGGGGGATGGATGAAAAATAAGCATAAAAAACTTTCTCGTGAGGAGTTAATTTTCCGCGTTATGGATGCGGCTGACCAATTTAGAGACATCCCTGATGAACTAAAATGAGCAAAAAAAGCAGTATAGAAACAGCCAAGAAATTTGTTGAAAATTGCGGGCTTATTTTTTACATTTATTATAAACCGTTACCTATAATGCACTTTAGTCTAGTGTAGTGTTTCTAAATAAAATTCGAATTTTTCTTTGTTTT
Organism: Lycorma delicatula; assembly: GCF_047948215.1. Classification (NCBI taxonomy): domain Eukaryota; kingdom Metazoa; phylum Arthropoda; class Insecta; order Hemiptera; family Fulgoridae; genus Lycorma; species Lycorma delicatula. The sequence goes on along the minus strand of NC_134461.1, from coordinate 141,230,510 downwards.
ATTCAACTTATCTTAGACCATTTTTTTCAGATTTAAATTCTCTAAAAGTTTTGTTTAAAGTTGAATGTGTTTATTATACATTTAACAAAGTTATTGTAAGTCAAACATAAAAAAACGGGTTTTTTACTCGAATTTATTGGTTTTCATCCCAGATTTTTCAAAAACTACTCCAGATATGGTCTGAGACGGATTTTATTCGATTTTCAGGTCAAATACCATAATAATTCACTAATTCTGCTCCTTAATTTACGTCCTAAAAAATTCAGCACAACCCATTCACCGCGGTAACTGAAATCTCAGCTAAATCTTTCACTAGCCGTAACTCATAAACGAAACATTTTAGGACATATATTTATATGAACTTTTTCCATTACTTTCAGTTCGTGTAGAATAGATTATAAAAGTCCTGGGAGAACTTCGTGATACACCTGTATATATCGGGACGAATTATTTTTTACAATTATAAAAAAAAATGATTAAAAGTAATATGTACAAAAATAAAATTTGCTTTATTTTAGTTTGTATGATAATAACGTTTCTTTTATATATAAAATTAAAAGAGGTAAAAGTCAGTTAATTCATTTTCTAGGTAATAATAAAATATATTATTTTTTCTGGTTTTAGCTTGATCGGTGTATTGAATTATTTTTTATACGATATAGTAAAGAAAATTATTATTTATTAACACAGTGGTAACTACGCTAATAAAATATTTGAATTTTCAGAAAATAATAAAACTTTTTATGTATTTTGCGAGAAGAAACAATAGATTCGGTCGAGTATAAATACGTTTAAATTATCCTGTTATAGAAAACATACCAGAGAATAATGAGTAGTTAAATTTAAACAATAAAATATGTGTTTAAATATTTTTGAACTTGAATTATTTTATTCTGAAGTCCTACAATTACAGTTACAAGAGAATATGAAATTCCTTTGAACATTTGTGAATAGAAATAGTAATTGTAACAACGGGGTATATAACAGACATATGTGCAACATAAAGTCATTGAAATAAATTATAAGCATTATTTTTCTTTTTGTACTAAGCTTTTTTTTTAAGCATTTTCTGTAACCGTATAATTTCTTTACATGTATTATGCAGTGCAACTGTATATATCATTCGTATTATAAATTATTGAAGGTTTTAAAACGTATATTTCCTTATTAAAAGATATGTATGTAATATTCTTTACACTTTCAAATATAAACTGCAATATTAGTATAACAAAAAAAATAAATTATGAATTTTTGTTGTTGATTTTTTATTATTGGTAACATGTAATTTTATTTTTATAAACACAAAAATTACATCTTCTATTCATTTAAAAAAAAAAAGCTGACAATTATGAGTTGTTTCTGATGCACGGCCTACACACACAACTTAATTGAAAATATTTATCATTTTAAGTATAATATCTTTTCGTTTATTTAATTCAATGAACTAAAGCGCACGCACATACCGTATTTAATTCGGGCGGGTGTGGCGCTACTAGCGGCGACGGTCGGTACTAACTAAACTTAAGTAATTTCACAACTTACATGGAATAAATTTCGCTTGTAAGGTCGGCAGATTAGTATAGTCGCCCCAAGTACGTAGCCAACCGGGCGATCGACTTCGAGACCCACCCAGCCAGACCGAGTTACTTTTTACACGCTAAATATTATAAACAGTATAAAAAAAAAATATATATATATTATTCATGTATTTAATTCTCCCGCTTACCTGAAACGTTACAAAATAATAGACGACTACAAAAACTGTACGTCAGTACTCCCAACCTTTGAAATATTACATAAATAAAATAAAATAAAATAAATAATAAATATTAAAACTGTAAAAAATAATTTCGTTTGCAACCCTGTGGAATTTCAAATTTCCTGGTCCAAGAGGACGAGAGAAAAGGGAATTTACTTTGATTTCAAGATGGTGTACTGCGACACTAGTGCTCCTTGTGGTGACAAGGGGTACTATTGAGACGCAATATGCCAACTTAGCTACTAGTTTAGAGCATTTTTTTATGGTGGAGGGGGGTACGATTTTTCAAAAATACTTTTTTGGCAAATATTGTTATTTTTTAATTTTTAACAAATGTACGTTAAAGAAATATGACCTTAATTAATTAGACGAGATCTGGAGATACTGAGGGAGAACTTCCTCTATAGCCTCACCCCCTTGATCTTTTTAGTTGAAAATTTAATGGCATCGATACATAGAAGTAATTTAATCGAGTTTGGTCTAAATCGGTCCAGCGGTTCTAGAGATATAAAGTGATTTAAAGACCAACACCGGACACATACGCTTACATACGGAGAGTAAGATGCGGAAAATTTCTATGTATGTAGCTTCCGTATGTACCAAAACGTGAAGATCCGGTGATAACCGCATATGTCCAAATGGGACCGGTTACATTATTCCCTTCTAGAGCTGTAGCGCTATCTAGATGGGAAAGTAAAATGGATGTATTTTGGAAACTTGGATAATGGATAAATTCGAAACTTTTCTAAAATCTATTGTTTTATAATGTACCGATCCTTATTGAAAGAATAGTGTTTTCTTTAAATTTTTTTGAAATCTTTGTGTATCTTTAGGTAGATTTCGTAAAAAAGCTATTGTAATGCCTACCATTATTCTTCCAGAAGTACCATAGACTTCGGAAAATTTCGACATATCTTCTCGTTTCACATCCCTCAGACCCCAAAACCACTGTCACTTCAAAAGTTTATATATATATATTTCACTATTTTGTAGATACGATAACTGCCGTAATTTTTCGCCAATCACTTTCAAATTGGTACATCAAATATAACGACCGAAAATCTCAACCGAGTTTGTTAATGGGGAAATTCAGACCATGGGGGACCTTTTTCGAAAAAAAAAACAAAATATCGCTATAAACTTTTTATTAAGTAAAATATCGAATTTGTTTAAAGTTCATAATATTTTTTTTGGATAAGGGCCTAAATGTTATCAAGGTTTTTGATATCACCGATCATTGGCCCAGGGGAAAAAATGGGGTTTCAAAAACAAACAAAAAAATCATACCTCCGTTAATAGTCACAGTATCAAATCGGTGGAAGGTAATCGTTAGTCTTCTAAGCATTACCTAAAACTTTTGTCTGAAAGAATTTTTGATATGACCAACTGTTACGGCAAGGGATGACCAAAATATTGCTGAAATTATAAGAAGATGGGACTTGTCGTATGCTAAACATGTGAAACTTTAAATTGAGAGCTAACTTTTTTTGTATGTTTTTACAGTTCTTTACTCGTTAATATATTCAGACTGACTTTTTTTGACCTTCCTCAAACATTTCATAAATAATAGCTACAAAAAAAAAAAAAAAAATGGTTCTAGTTAAAATCCAGCGTCATTTTTTCCCCCTAATTTTGATAATGTTCTGTTAAAATAAAAGTTACATTTTATTTGTGCAATATTCTTCTATACATGTATTATAAATTTTGTAACGTTCCTAGAAATATTCCATGTGTCTAGATTTAGAACACACATGTTAAAGATCTGTCATTTTAATTTTTAGATGTTATTAATCTGTTAAAATAACATTTTTTAATCTCTGGTTTGATTTATTTTTATAATTAATTATTTCTGTAAAGATAACACGATTTTTAAAGTTATTTTTTTTTTTGTGTAATAATCGTTGTTTTTATAAACATCTCCATACCAAACATTTTTAAATACTCGTTTTTTATTACTTTTATTCTTAACGGTAATAATATATATATATATTATGTATTTATTGCGCGTGCGCACACACACACAAATACAATATATTTATTTTTTCTGCGATAATTATCATTTTTGTATTTAAATTGAATAAATTATTTTAAGAAGTGTGATTTCCTGAATTTTTATTTGAATTTATACGATAATAGCCTATCCGGTTCTTCGTCCATGAAAAATAGTCTATTCATGACACGTCTTCTACTAACGTTGTTATTTCCGGTAGTGTCCTTACAAATGATGCAAATAATTTGGACATTTTCCAGTTTTTATACTATTAACACCTGCTGATATCACCGTTACATACTGTAGAAAATTATATCTTTACAATATTTAGACTTTGGATGGTTATATGACCTTAAATATATAATTGAATTTTATGATTTTTATAATAAATATAATATTATAGTTAATAATAACAATTAAGGTTAATTTTAATTTTGTTTATAGTTATCGAACTTTCGTTATCTGATTTTTTTCGTAGTTATATTTATTTTGCGTTTATTAATAGTGAATTATAACAAAGAAAACGCTCGTGAATTACTTTGGATTAAAACTTCTTTATTTGTTTACGTTAGAAAATGAAGAGGTTTTATTGAATATCTATTTATTTATTAGACCCCTTTAATTAAGTTACGGTCATTTCAGTTATCGTATTTTTTTATCTTTAATATTAATTTATCTTTTATTTTTAGTAATGAGCAACTTTTAATGATCTATAGTAGTGAGATTATGACGTTATTTTACTTATTTATTTTACAGGAAGTAGTAAATATTTTATTTGTATATTTTATTAAAAAAATCAAATATTACGTAACGCTCTTGTATATTTATGAATTTTATCAGGACGCGTGATTACGTAACTTTAATTATACAACTTGTTTATGGAAATTAATGTCTAGTTATATATGTTTGATAATTTTTAATCTTATTTTTACGGGTCAAAAATTGCACATTAATTTTTAATTTATCTACTATAATAAAATGAGGATATAATATTAAAAGATTTTATTTTGTTTCTTTGTTCAAAAATATTTTATCTGGAGGAAAGGTAGGTTTTATTGTAAAATCTTAATTTATTGTTTATTAGAATTTTAAAATACTTAACTTTTTTTAATCTCCGGGACCACCGTCAGGTATGCTTCAGAGGATGAGATGAACGATTTATAGCGTATGTGAAAATGCCATCTCTGACCGGGATTCAAACCCGGGACTTGAGGATGACAGGCTGAGACGCTACCACTCGCGCCATGGAGGTCGGCTAAAGTATTTTACTTGGTTTTTAACTTCGTAACTATCCTGTGTTCAAAAAAAGAAAAAAAAGTAAATTAAAATTTATTTCTTTAATATAACCTTGAATTCAAATTTTCAAAAAAAAAAAGGTTTTCTCAATATTCTGGAAAATAATTTGTTTCTTTACACTTATTTTTTTTAATTATTTTATTTTTTGGGATTCTTTTTGATTAATATTTTAATTTTTTATCTTTGTTTACTTATTTCTACAATTTTTTTTTCAATTTCTTTAAAATATTAACTTGGAAATATTTTATAACTTTATGTACTTAATTACTTTACGTAGTTAATTATCTTTAGAAACTGGATTATAATTCTCAGATATACCGGGTTATTCAAAAAGGAATTCACAACTTTATAAACATAAAAATTCATTGAGATAACTTACAGATTCGTTGAGGGTTCATTTAGTAGAAAAAAGTCATCAAGTTTGTCACCTAGCATTCACTTTGGTTTCATATGGCTTCCACTTGTAATGCGACATACATCCCACCTGAAGTCGATTTAATTCCAGACTGTAGCCAGCAAGTTGGGCGTTACCTTTGCAACCGCGGTGTTAATTTGAAGTTTTATTGAACAAAATCAGCAGGCATAGATGGTATATAAACCCGATCTTTAATTACACGCAAGAAAAACCGCAGAGCAACTTTTATGTCATCTGTAGTGTTTTGAACCGTGTTTAGTTTGTTGGCTTCCAGTCATTTAAGTAACACACGCCGAACAGTCGTTTGTGGATTACCAGTTCCACGAAACGCACGTAGAGTTGATTTCGTCAGACTAGTGCAAGTTTTCTCTGAATTGTTCCACAGCAGCTTCAGGGATACGTGGATGGTCCTGGTGATTTTGAATCTGTAATAGAACAACATCTCATTTGTTTTGCTATGATATGAGGCCTTATCCTAATCTGTAAGTTATTTAAGTATATTTTTATATGCTTTTAAAGTTGTGAAGCCCTTTTTGAATCACCCGGCATTTAAAATTAATTCTTCAGTAAGTTTCGTTTGTCTTACAATTTACAAAGTGAAGTTTATTATACAGTAAAAGAAAAAAGTGTTGAAATGTTTAGTTTTGTTTGAATTGTTACATAACTAATTTTGCAGGATTTTTTGTTTTTAAATTGCGTCCAAAAAAATACGTGTATGCTTTCCAACTTATTAAAAATAGTATCTAGTTTCATTATAAAACCATCAGTAATACCCTTAAATTAACAAGCATTATTTGTTCTATTCGTCTGTATTAAAAAAAGTAAAAAAACTTCGCACACGGGAACATTAGATGATGGGGTGAGTCACGTGATCTGCAAATGTCATTACTAGGTTATCTGAATATTCGGTCTACTTCAATTTGTATCTGTTTAATAGAAATTATTACTTTTCATTCTAGGACAATAGCAAAAAAAAAGTATCTTGTTTGCAATAACATTAAAGAAAATTAACATTTAGCGCATTATTTTGTAATTTTATCAACTGAAATAGTGTTTCTCAAAGTTTGGATAGCTCATTGATACTCAAGGTGGGAGTTGATTGCCGTATCAGCAACTGTTCTGTTACGATGCATTATTTCCCCCAATTCACTTTTAGCTGTGCTAAATACTAATTTTGTTGTTCCATGTGGAACTATTTTGCATCTACTTTTACTATGCTTTCTAAACTTTGACCGAATAATATTTTTTGTTTATTGTACTTGTAAAATTAGGATGTAATAATTTGTATTGTTTTCGAATATTCTTGCATCGTTTCAGGAATAGTAAACCGGTCTGAGACTGGAAAACAATCACCAAACTACATTTCAGTTATAATGTTCTTGTTATATACTTTTTTCTGTTTATGTTTTTCTATTATTGTCGTTAATATCTACGTCATATAAATGACCGACTGACACACTCAATTTGCATTTCAGATAAGTAATGAATTTTTAAGTTTATTGAACACCTTTACTTCTCCTTGGGGATTTTTAACTCGAATTGAAGTTTTTCAATATATCCCTTAGGAAAGAATTAATGATAAGCAGATCAAATAAATCGTTCCAATTTGTATTTATAAAAATGAACTTAAAATTCTTCTTAAGGAAGTATTACTATTTATAAAAATGATTATTTTTTTACAGACATTACGAAGAAAAGTACGGTAATAATTTCGGTCGCATGGTGGAAATCGGGAGAAAATGAATTTTCTTTACGTTTTGAAATATGAGGACTATCATTCACTTAAATGAATAGCGGTTTCCTTGTATATGTTACCGTGAAAGATCGAATCTATAGTATGTCGATATTCTCTGGTGAATGTCGACACATACCAAATACGTCGATGACCGAAATATTTTCTTATTCGAACCTCTGCCGGTATTTATCGACAATCACAGATAAGCCCTGGTGGGGGTCCAAACTTTTTAATGAAATTAAAAATCCAAGTCACGCAATACCAATCCTTGGTATTACGAAAGATTACGAAATCTCTCGTAAGAAAATGAAGTTTAGATTTAAGCTAAACATAACCTACGTTCGCTTCGTCTTCTTTCTTTACCCGTTTAGCCTCCGGGAATTACCGTTCAGGTATTACTTCAGAGGATGATATGTATGAATGTAAATAAAGTGTATTCTTGTACAGTCTCAGTTCGACGATTCCTGAGATGTGTGGTTAATTGAAACCCAACCACCAAAGAATACTAGTGTTGACGATTAGTATTCAAATCCGTTTAAAAATAAATGCCTTTACTAGGACTTGAACGTTGGAATTCTCGACTTCTAAATCAGCTGATTTGGGAAGACGCGTTCACCACTAGACCAACCGGTGGGTCATGTTTGCTTCATCTGATTAACGTTAAACATTCTTTATGTTATTCTCTAACATTTGAGGCGATTAATCAAATTCACCGCACTCAGCATACACTGATGGTGAAAGTTGAATAAAATACATTTTTATAAAAAAAATTGAAATAAGGGCATACCATTTGATCATTTATTTGTATCGTTATCTTTCATCCATTCAGTTAACGTATTTTGTATATCCTGATTGGCCTTTTCAATTTATAAAATGCCGAAAATTTGATTAAGTTTGATTTTTTTATAAATGCGTTTTGATTAATTTTGATTAATCGCCTCAAGTGTTTGATAATAACATTTATAATTGTGTGGCTAACGTTAATTAGACGAAGCGAACGTAGGTTGTTTGGCTTAAATTTAAACTTTATTTTTTTATGAGGGTCTCTCATAATCTATTTACCTTAGAGATTGGTATTGGACGATTGTTTTTCTAGTTATCGTCTCGATTCCCACATGAACTTATCTGTGTTTATCAAAATATACCGGCAGTGGTTTGAGTAAGCAAATATTTCGGTCTTTCACCGACGTATTTGATATATGTAGACATTCACCGGAGAATGTCGATATTTGCCAGATGTTGGTCTTTCACGGTAATATATATACTTATAAGTCTATGTATAACATTTTTTGGCTCGAAAATCTTTAAAACTATTTGATTAATTTCATTGAAATTTATATATGTTGTATTAGTTTATCTAAAAGTTGTGCATCTGAAAATATGATGAATAATGGTGGAGTCATTCTTGAATTACGCATAAGTATGGTATCTAAAGAAAATAGCAAACATAAAGACTTAATTTTTGACTTTCATTTACATAAATATGTGCAGATGTAGTATCTCAGCAGTACGGAACTCGTAAGAATTAAATGTTTCCAACAGCATTTTCGGAATATAAATTGAAAATGCGAAAAACTCTTAAACCAGTTTCACTCTTAAAGATAATATTAAGAAATCGGGAAATAATTTTTCACAAATTACTTATTCCATTAGTTTACTTAAATGTTATTGAAATTATTTTTATACGTGAACACTAGCTTCTATCAGAATTACATCTCAAAATATGTATGATGTATGTAATTGTCATTTAATTCGAGTTTTAACAGTGGTTTATCGGGAAAAACCGGAATATGTTTCTTTAAAACGTGTTATGTTGTACAGAATTTCAATCATAACAATTTCAGAAGTACAGTTATTAAGTTATACAGATGTAACCTTCGTAGGTAGATTTTTGAACTTGGAATAACTATTATTCTGAGTATTGATGAAGTAAGTATTCCTGATAAGCTTTAACCCTTAAACTACAACTGTCCGCACGTTACAATTTTATCGATTTTACATGAACAGCTTCTTTTAAAATCATTTCTTCTAATCTATGTATCAAAAACAGTTCTTTTTTGCGGAAAAGGTAAAAAAAAAGTATGAAAAATGCATTTTTACACTTGACAGATAAAAAAGTTACTAGCGGATTCTTGGAACAACCACCCCCACCCTTGGTAATCAGTATGATAATATTTTTAGGCAAAAGAATGTCAACTTGTCTTAAAACAATAATTATTTTACTTCATTCAAGAGGTTTATTTCTTTAAAATTCATGTTAAACTTTATACAAACAATGTTTTTTTTTATATTTATAACTGCTCAGGAGTTAAGTCAATGTTACATATGCACAAAACAAGCATCATAAAAAAAAGCAAAAAAACAAAGGATAATGTGAGCAAACAATTTCAATTTGTACTTCCTGCAACGGATATGTGCACAAGAAACATTCAGAAACTGCACCCAATGTGATCCCTCAAGTGATTCGGAATGAACGTGTCTCAATTTACAAAACAGTGTTTTTAAAAATAAATAATAAAGTAAAAATTTTTTTTTTAAAGTATACTCTTGTAATTGTAATTGTGTTAGCCCTACAAAGGTATTTTTTTAGTAATATGTAGATTAAACTGCATTCATTTTATAAATTAGTGTCATAACTAGTTTAGTTTATATTTTTTTGGAACCAATGAAGCCTGACTGCTCCGGGCTCTAGTAACCCCCTTTAATAATCATTATAACAAAAAAAGCTTGATAGTCCAAGGGCTAATATTACATTTGGAGTGAAAGAGACGAGTTTACAAAATTAGTTTCTATCTCTACAGTCCTTCAGTGTTGTGTACGTTCCAACCTTATGGCAAAGTGGTAGCGTCTCTGCTTTTCCTCCGATAGGGAGTTCTGGGTTCAAATCCTTGTCAGGCTTGGCATTTTTAATACTCTTTAGAATTTTACTTTTCATAAAAAAAAAAACTTGGGAAGGTAGCTGTAATTGGGTATCGGTGACAGGTTATAGCCGGAGTGAATAATTAATAGTTAACAAAATAATAAGATGGTTATATGCGCGTCTTAACTTTTCGTATATTAATTAAATCGCATAGGTTTTATTCGAAATTAAATTAAGCAATTTGAATTAAAAGATATTGTTTGTATAAAGAATTGTATAACCTTGTTTTAGTAGAGTTAATTAAATGTTTCTGTAGAAATATAAAGGAAATTTGACCGCATTAATATTTTCTAGATAACTAGAGGATGTTAAATTAAACCGGATAATATTTTCTATACTAATTACTTCTATTATTATTATTTAGTCTTTCTATCGTATAGTATTTATTAAGCTCTTGAGAAATAAAAAAATTTCGTATCGTATTACATATCTCAAGTTACGCGTATTTTAATCAACTCAGAAACTGTTTAATTATTTAAATTTACGTGAAATATTATTAAATAATGTTTTTATACGCAAAACTTTGTGTTCAATTCACAAGATTATAACAATCTTAATTGTTATAATTATGTGGTCTTTACGAACAAAATTTTAGTAACTTAGTTATAAAATTTTCTGATGTAACTTGTTTTCTATGTAAATTTTTCTGTGTAACCGATGAGTAACAAATATAAAAAAAATAAAAATCCCTGGTATTTAGAATTGATACTAAGGCATAGCCATCCATTTGATAAGGTCCATTAAGATCGTTTAAATTTCTAAAAAAAATTGAAATGAAAATTAATGCTATAAGATAATAATTATTATTATCTTTTCTACTAACATCATTATAGTTTCTATGTTTAGTACTGTTTATCTTTCTTAGCTTCATTATTTTATTGTATGTTGACAATTTTTGCAACAACTCCATTGTCAAAACTTATTGCACTGGTACTTTTAAATTTGCTAATATTTTTATAGCGTTTAATCAACGCTCCTCCCTATATTTGACGTCAATGCCTTATCTAGCCACCTTGTTTACTTGTTATTAATGGTTTTACTTAACTGTTCATTTTATTTGTCTATTTATTGAAAATAAGTAGTCTACAAACTTCAAACTTAGTACCAGGAAAGTTGATAGTCCAAAAAGCCCTAATCTACCCAAAACCTCCCAGGAAACTGAGCAAGGTTGTTTGAAAAAGGGGCTCAGAAGCAAATGTAAAGAACTGCTGCCAGATAGTTTCAGTCCGCAATATCTCACGATCCGAATTATTTCACTGTAATACGATGAAAAGTTTAATAGATTTTTGAATTTCTCTAAATTTTATTCGCTAAATTCTATGTTCCTATTTCCAGTAAAACGCGATTGGCAGTTTCGATGTCGTAAATTTCATTGCCGACTGATGAAGCTGGTTTAAAATTTTTATGACAATAAAATGTGTGATTTAGCATTCTTTACAAAATCAGAACAAGAAGCAATCAACCGAATTAACCAATTGAAAGTAGCTGAAAAGAACAGGATTACAGATCTCCTTTTCAAAGATAGAAATAATGACAAGTGCGTCGTATATATCCCTAAAAGACAATAGAAACAAATTACGACAAGATAAATTCCGCGAACCATTTTAAATCTCTTGGAGAAATAATTAATAGAAACGAAACAAATAAAATAGCGATTAAGACAAAAATCACAAATTAGAACAACTTAACTTTTACATAAAAAATATTTCCAAAAAAATGAACCTTCTATAAATGAAAAATTAAGGCATTATAACTACAGTTGTAAGACCAGTCATCTCGTACAGCATGAAAATTACAAATATAACTGAGTAGAAAATCTACTCAGATAGAAAGAAGAATTTTAAGAAGAATTATGGTCCAAGAATACAAGAAGGCTATAGACTGAGATTAAATAAAGAAATATACGATAAAATAGAAGATGTGGAAGTAACAATAAGAAAAGGATGCATGGACACATGGTCCGCATGAACCAATGAAGGCTTAAACAAATAGATTTTCGATAAACTGTGGAATATAAAGATCAAGGTGGCTATGTTAAACAGATGAAAGAAATGGCTGTGTTAAACAAATGAATAAGAAAGAAATTTTTTATTAAAATTCGTGTAGATGAAAAGAAAAACACAACAGAGGAGAATGGACTGAAGAAATAGAAGCTAAACGGTCCGAAAGAGTAAAGAACTTCTGGAAAAAAAAGAAAGAAACTACATGAAATGATATTGGAAATCAGCTGATTTCGAAGTCGAGAGTTCTAAGGTTCATATCGTAGTAAAGGCAGTTACTTTTATACGGATTTGAGTAAAAGATCGTGGATACCGGTGTTCTTTGGTGGCTGGGTTTCAATTAACCACACATCTCAGAAATGGTGGACCTTAGACTGTAACACGCTTTATTTACATTCATACGTACCATCCTTATTCATCCTCTGATGTAATACCTTACGGTAGTTCTGGATGCTAAACAGAAAAAAGCGACGAGAAGTCTTTGAAGTCTTTTCTGCGGAGAAAAAGAGTGACTTAATTTCAAATTAAATAATATTGACTCAAAAGAAATATAGTTTAAAACAAATAAAGATTTGTTAAGTTTCGATTTAGTGTGGGGTATATGTTGCGAGTTTAGTACATAAACCTTTTTAAAATGAATGCATGATCCAACATATAGCTTTTGTGAATAAAGTAAACGAATGTATGGTGCGCGTGTTCGCACATAACATAAGCACATAGAAAAAAACCTTAATATACAAAAAATTCCAAAAATTTTGGATTTATTATATTGTAGCCTGTAAAATAAGTAGATATTGAAGAGAGTTTGTTAAAAAAACCTTCTTTATTTTTGATTCATTTGATGTAGTTTTTCTTACAGTCCGTCTAATTACTTCATTTTGTTTACTAACTACTCATCTGACAACTATTTTTCTGTAACATCACTTACATTGTTATCATTTGTTCTTACTGCTGTTCACTCTTCGTTCTAAAAAAGCGTTGCACTCGTTATAGGTATATTTTAAGAATATTTTTTTAATCCCTTATCCTGCGTTTGGATTTTTTGTAATTTAAAAATTGTAATGATATTTCAAATCAGTATGTTTCGACTTTTTTTAAAAATTTTTTGTAATTTTACTGCCAAGATAAAATTAATTTCTCAACTTAGTATTTTATGTTACATTATTACTCTTTTTTATCTTACTTAATCTCATTTCATTATATTTTTTTTATTTTTATTTACTTTGAAACCAAAGTTATCTTCTAGCAATGCAATCATTCATTCCTTTTTTTAATTCATTTTCCTGTTTAGCCTCCGGGGAGTACCATTCAGGTATTACTTCAGAGGATGATGTGTATGAGTGTAAATGAAGTGTAGTCTTGTACAATCTCAGTTCTATCATTTCTGAGATGTGTGGTTAATTGAAACCCAACCACTAAAGAACACTGGTATCCAAGATCTAATATTCAAATCCGTATAAAAGTAATTGCCTTTATTAGGAATTGAACGCTGGAACTCTCGACTTCCAAATGAGATGATTTTGGAATACGGGTTCACCACTAGATCAACCCGGTGGGTTAATCATTCATTCCTACTTTTTCAAGTCATTTTTAGTTTTATTTTTAGTTTTAAAAGTACAATATTTGTACTTTTAATTTCTAGTCGCAGGATTGTCATTCCTATGCAAAATTCATCTTCTTGGTCATGTATTACTTTTTCAATAAAAACTCAATGGTGACAGACAACATCCTTGTGCCACTCCTTTATTTTCTACTACTTGATCGTGTACAGCTGTATAGCTTGATATAATGATTTTATTGTAATAATTCTTCTTTCTCTATAAATTAATGCCCAATTTTTCTTTATTCGGATTTAAGTTACATCAATTCAGTGTTTTTTTTTTAATTTTTATTTTTAAAATATGCTAGCATATATTTATTTTACAAACTAAAGATAGTGCATTGTAATTACAGTTCAACATTTAATTTTTTTTTAATTCAGGAATATTTTACCAATAATAATACTTCAATAAATATGAATGCACGGTATTCAGAGTTGAGATAAATTCAAGTATTGATGAACGGAGACTAAGAAAGGAAAAGAATGATGACTGGATAGAGAGAGATAGTTACAGACAGAGAGAGAGAGAGAGAGAGAGAGATAACGAAAGAGTAATAGAAGTCTGGTAAAAAAAAAAGGAAGAAGCTATTCCGGCTGTATAAAAGAATGGAGTGTACGTTTTGCCAAGTCTTGTTGTTCAACCCCAGTCTGGTAATCGATTAAACGAGACTCGGGGGTATTGCAGTTTTGATGGCCTACTGGGAATATATGTACAAAGGGGTGGTGGGTGGAGTTTTCTGAAGTTGTCTGTATAATAATTTATATGGGTCGACTTTTTGACCTACATATGGGAACTGATGTTAGCAAATATTATAGTTATTAAAGCAGTATAAAATATCATTTTTAATTTTAATTAATAGTTTTACTTTCTAACGTGGTGTTTTTTTTGTTTATATCAATGATTTCTTTTCATTTTTTTTTCATTAATCAATTCAAGTTCTGCTGCTCTTCTTTTTTTCCTTTTTATCTTAACTTCTATAGCCTTACGCAATCTGATATGAAACACAAGTCGATCCCAAAAAAGGAACAGCTGTGTTCACGAAGCGTGAAATTGTTGGCGTTGTCTTTTTTTCGTCCATTATACATCAACATACACGGTGCTCATCGAAAATTTAATCGACCAGCTGTCCCTACAGCGACACCTTATAGGGTAAACTCCTTTCGAGTGTGCATAAATTTTTCATATCAAAAATGCTATTAGAAACCGCATCATTTTATCCAACAAGTTTTTTAAAATGTTTAAAAGGTCCGTGACTATTAGGTTAGACCTTTGTGCATCCCCACCTCTTTTACTTTCAGTTTTTGTAAATAAATTAATACCTATTAATTTAATTTTTTTTTGCTTTTTTTATAATTTTACCTTTATTTCATATCTACTGTTTTTTTATTTTATTTGAGTATTTTCTTGCGATAGAGTTTTATATAATTTTGTTTATCGTTTGGTAGGTTCCTTTAGAATATCTTACGTTATGTTTTTTAGATTGGATCTGCTTGTAAATTTTTACTGAGTAACTAGAATAGATTTTTCTTTTAATTTCTCGGCTGTATAGCAGTATTTGCTGCTAGTAACAGCTACAACTTCGACGGGAAAGTATGTAGTTAAGTCAAAAAAATTGTTCCTATTTTAAAATTTTCGCCTTAAGAAACATTAAAATTATTATTTTTTAACACAGAAATAATGTTAAATAAATTCTAAATATGCGAAAAAAATTGTTATTCCAACACTCCCAATAAAAAATCTATTTCTGTCAGACCTATATTTGTGCGTATGCAATGAATTACACGACTTAAGATATGCAATTCATTGCCGATTTCTTTTCAGTGTTTCTACAAAATTAATGTATTAATTTACATTTTAAGTTAAAAATCTTGTGTGCAATTTTTGTTAATTTGTGGTGTTCATGTTTAATTTTTGGTTGAATATATATTAAAATAAAATTATAAATCTTATCTCCTAATTTTAATATGAGAATTAAAATAGCCGTGCCGCAGCAGTGTTCCTATGGAAAATAATGACTACAATTTGAATTGTTATTCATAAACTTACAAGAACGAAGCCCAATTAAGAAATAAATAGTTCTGCGTGTGCAGTAAGCATAATTTCCTTATCCCTATCACAGCTTGTTAAACGGACAAGAAACTTGTAGTTACTGAATTTATATTATATCTTCAATTTATTGCTTAGATACTTTAATTTTATTCTTGCTTATAGTTTTTACTACATAAATTTCTTATGCTATTATTTCCGTTTATCAAATAATCCTGTACGGCATAAAATACAGTAAAACCTTTTAACGTGATCACCTGTATAATCCGTCCATCTGTTTAAATGTCCATCTTTTTTCGTTCACGCTGAAAGGTAGGAATTTACTATATATATATATATATTACGCATATTTACTATTATATTCTGTACATATTTACTATTATCAGAAGATTTAGTTAACATTTCTAGCGTACTTAAATTTACGTGTGTTAAATATTTGTAATATTATTAAAACATATTTGAAATAGAAATGAATTTATGAAAGCAGTATTATATCTGGCAAATGAAACAGTGTACTTGAAATTAGACTTCAGTAATATAAAAATAAATTATAAAATGTAATATATAATAAACTAAATCTTGCTCCGTTTTACATTAGTTTATAAAGAACTTATTAAAATAACAATGAACTTGACCCGTGTTTTCCTGGTATATTCTATAGGAAAACATGATTTTTGTAGCTTTTTTAAACTGTCTAACAAATAAACTTTTACAAACAATTGTTTTAGAATAACTGTTTACTTATATTAAACTATGGACCTATATTTTGAACTTGATCAAGTTTCATATCGTTTCGTCCGATATTTTCGCAATGGCGGACTTTTAAAAAAAAATTGTTATCTCCTCCATATTCTTCTATATAAAATAATGCAAAAAGGAACAAACTTTATTTTGGTATATATTATATCTTTTTACAATTGTTTATTAATAAATTATTGCCATCTAATTTCAGGTTGTTTCTTTACATTTCCCACATTATAATAAAAATTGAAGAATATCACTTGCCTTCAATAAGTGTGTGGAGGTTTATGCGTGTGTATATATATGGAGACCACTGTCGAAGCAATTTCTTTTCATTAATCCCAACAGCGGTTAATATATAGGTAGGTTATACTTCTTATGATTCATCAGCCTTGTTTTTCTAATAACATTTAACCGCAAGCTTCTTTTTCCTTGGTTATTTTAAAATCCTCCTGTAACACTATATTTCTTTTGTTATGGTTTTATAATATGTTTTTTTTACATCATAATTGTACGAAAAAAAAGGAAAAAATATTTATATATATATTTGATGTTTTACTCTGAAATGAGACCTTAACCAAATACTTAAGTTATCTAAATAAATTTTTATATGCTTTTCAATTTGTGAAGTCCTTTTTGAATCATCCAGTATATATATTTTTATTCCCCTGGTCAGGCGGGAAGGGCGAGTGAAGCGAGTCCTCAGAGGTTGGTATTATATATATATATATTCATTCACATTTTTTCCTTTTTTTATGAGGTGATAAAAGGCTAAAACTATTATTTCTGTTGGTACATACAAAATTACCTAGTTTTTCTCATTTACTTTCATGTATCACAGTATTTGCCTTTAGTTTTTTAAATATTACTGGTACTTAAAAATATAAAAGAAAGGTTTTTTTTGTGTTCTTAGATTTCATTACTTTTCATATTATCTAATTATTGTTATTTCATTGTTATAAAATCAAGATAAATCCTTCCTAAGAAAGATTGAGCCATGTGCATGACATCAAATTGAGGCATAAGAAGAATATATCATTAGGGCGGGTCAAACGTTTTGAGAAGTATTTCTTCTCGCATCAATGAATTGAAGTAGCAGTTATAACTAGATGGACAAAAGAGATATTACATAATTACTTTTTAAATTTGTACTGTCTTGAGTTCAAAACAAAACTTTGATTAGAAAAAAGCTGTGATTACTTATTAAACCATTCTTAATTTATTTAAACAATTTTTTTTTTTTTAAATGTCATTTTAGTAGATATAGATATCCAATATTAGTGTACATTTTAATTTCAAATTTTTTTTTCATTCCTTATCATCTTACATATTCGATTTCATCTTGTTTGTTTAGAAAAAACTGGTTTCATAAACCAGTTTCTTTAATCAATCGGTTTACCTAAAAAAATCTCTTAATAACTTATTTATTTTATGGTATTTAAGTATTTCATGTTATATTTAGATTATCCAATTTCACCTTGAAAATTCAAATCCTTTTAAATAATTGTATTTAATACCGTTGATTAACAACTAATTAACACCAGTATATTTTTCAGTACCCAAAAGAGTTTTTGTTTACGTATATTTTTTTGACATTTCTCAATATGAAAAAAAAAATGTTTAATGAATTAGATGGTTTCACTTTCCAGTAGGATTAAAAAAAGATTAAACATTAACTAGTTTTCTTTTTAATCCCTTTTATAGTTTTTATTTTTTTATTCCCCCCCTAGCCTGCATCTTTATAAGATTAATGGATTATTTAATTCTTTCCACAAATTTTTAATTCGGTTTTTTTTAATGCTTTAATTTACAGTCGCATCAACAATTATATTCATTAGCGACTAAAGTAATACAGGGTGTCCCATATAAAACGCAACCCATCAATCACTCATCCATGAAATTTCAAAAGTCAAGCTTACTCCCCTACTCGTTACTGAAATGGACTCGTCCAACATCTGAACATCGCGGCGACGCAGTAGAACACTACCGATAGTAACAACAATGCGATCATAACGTTCAGTGTATTGCTAGAGACAAGATGGTGTTTTCGCTAGATGAACGTGTTTTCATTGTCGAGTCGTACTTCAGTACGAAATCAGCGGTTGCAGTGCAAGATTTGTTTCGCCATAAGTACCCAGATAAACCAGCTCCTAACAAAACATCAGTATTAAGGTTAGTTGCAAAATTTAGAGAGACCGGTTCTGTTAATAACAAGGAACACAAAAGATCTGCGTCAGTGTTGAATACAGATACAGTCGCTGAAATCAAAGACCGATTACTCGCCTCGCCAAATAATCCTATCAGACGTTTGTCTGTTGAAATTAATTTGTCTAAATCAACTGTTCATCGGGCGACCAAACGATTACAATTACGACCTTATCGCATTCAAACGGTTCTTCGACTTCTTGAGCCCGACAAAAAAAAACGGCTACAATATTGTCAACGGTTCCGTCGATTTCTGCGTGAGGGAATTACGTTATGGATTCGTTATTTTTCACAGATGAAGCACAGTTTCATTCGGATGGCTATGTAAACAGCCAAAACAGTAGAATTTGGAGCGCTTAAAATCCCCACGTTTATCACGAAAAACAATTACACCGCAGAAGTTGGGCGTGTGGTCCGCGATATCGCGGAAGAAAATAATAGGTCCTATTTTTTTCGAGTACACCATTAATGCAGAACGATATCAGGATATTTTATTTCAGTTCATCGCACTGTTGGAAGAGGAAGACAGACACTGCCGGCTACAACATGACGGTGCGACATCGCACTACGCAGGTTCAACTTCTGATTTCGTCGAGGAATTCTTTGGTAATCGTGTTATCGGTCGAGGCTTGTGGCCACCAAGATCTCCAGATTTGACTGCGGCGAATTTTTTTCTACGGGGTTACCTCAAAGAAAAAGCCTACAGCAACAAACCACGAACACTTGAACGATTGAAAGTCAATATTGAACAAGCTGTAGTAAATATCCGGCCACAAACTTTGAAAAAAGTTGCAATAAACGCTGTAAAAAGAATTGAAGCTTGTATTCAAGAAGATGGCGGCCACTTCCAACATTTACTCTAAATGTAAGGTGATGGATGGTAATAATAAAAATTACATTTACATTTACACATGCCTGTTTATTATTTCAATACCTGCCAATATAAGGTCGGGTTGCGTTTTATATGGGACACCCTGTACTATCATGTAGTATTAAATAAAACAACAAAAATCATAAAGAACAAAAATAAACAATAAATAATAAAGATAGACAAGTAACTACAGTAAATACAAAATAAAACACATAAATCACACAAAAATCATTAAATCGTATTCTTAATTCATTGTTTAGGAGAGTTCGTTGTTGTAGGGTTCATTCATTGTTGTAGGAGAGGAACCGCAACAAACGTTTTACACCTTCGTTCTGGTTTAATAGAAATTTTATATCCGAACCCAGGTCTAAGTTTTGTCGGATGGTTTCAAAGATTGGGTAATCAAAGATCAGATGCTGCACGGATCATTTGACCTTGCAAGCCTCACAGATCTTTTGAGGAGAGCCAAATAGATGAGCGTGGGTAAGCCTGATGTGTCCAATCCTTAGCCTAGTTAAGATGACTTGGTCTCTTCTGTTGCTCGGGGAAGGAAATTTCTCGAGCACATTCTCCCGGATGTTATGTAATGCCGTGGAAGGACTCAGCAGCCAGAACCAATTCCACTGAGCCCGCAATTTTACACGGACTGATCTCATGAAGTCTCTCTCACATGTCGATTGTACTCGGATTCCATCTATTACAGCTCTCATTGCAGCCTCATCGGCCCGTTCGTTCCTGAGGATGCCTCAATGGCCAGGAACCCATACCAGTACCACAGTCTTATTTATCCTGGAAAGGATATCATGAATAATCTGGACGATGGATTCAGTACGTTTGCAGCTCAAGCTGTCAAGTACACTCCTAGAGTCGGTAATTACTAGGAAGTTGTCATCGCCACGGATTTCGATCATTTTCAATCATTTTCAAGGCCGTTGTGTTAGTTTCCTTTTAAAAAAAAATTATAATTTTTTTATTATTATTTGTATATTAATCCTATTTTTTTATGTTAAAATGAACCCTGTAATACCGGTTTACAATACAACTTTTAGTGATTATAGTGTGCGCGCGCGCGTTCAATTATTTATTTTTTTTTTTTAATCAAGAAATGTCAACGCTTTTTTTGTTTTGAATGGTTGATATTTGATATCTTCTTTTTAATACACGGAGTATTTTTGGAAGATTTTATTTTCTGACAAAGATTGAAAGCTGATATTTATAAAACATATGGGTAAAGGCCTTGACTCACAAAATCTTTCACGTGCATAAAAAAATTTTTGTGTTTTTTGTTGTAACTCTAATGTAGAGGTTATACATACTGTATATTAATACAAATTAGTGTATATGCAAACAGCAAAGTATTCAAGTCTGTATATTTTAATAAATATTTATTTAATGTAGTTTATTAATTAAAACGTACAATATTAATTATTAAAATTTTAACTAGAAAGTTAAAAGTTAAAGAAGAGACCTGTCAGGAACATTGCAAAGTACCAGCATCTATCCTTTCTCTGTAATGTAATCTCATTTTAAAGAAAACTACTGTAATATAAAAAAAGGATTAAGTTAATTAACTGGTGAAGTTAATTAAATTCTTTTCTTTTTATTACTGAATAAAATATATTAAAAAAAAAATTACTAGAGTTTTAATACTGAGCTAAATATAGTCCTGTTTAATTATTTTTTACTACTGTTTAAATTTTTTTTCTATTAGAATTAAACTTAGTATTATAATTGTTCATTTACTTTATAGTTAAAAATATATATTATACCTTTATATGAAACTATTATACATTTACTCGAAATTTTACTTATTGTATTTAGAACTACTCACAAAATTTATAAGTCGCTTTATTTTCTTCTCTCCCGGGCAGGATCCTGCAGTTAAGTATTACACAGCCTAGGGGAGTGTCCTTTACTCTAACGGGCCCCCCCGGTCGAATCTCACTTTGTGCCCGCCTCAAACGTCCAGAGTAGGATCCGATAGGCCCGGCTATGACGTCTCGCTTGAAAGTTGTGAGAGTCCCCTTGCTTCATCATTACCGCCCACTCATGCAAGCACGTGCGAACTGCAGTTCCGCATAGGGGTGTCCCTCATCCCCGAGCTCCATGATCCTGCTTCTGAAGAACCCTCCCAACGAACCCTGGAATGGTGTCAAAGCTCTTGGGGCCCGCAACATGGTGGCGATGATGTTCTCCTCGCTGTGCGGTCCGGTAATCGCCGAGTAAGCAAGGCGGTAATCAACCCACTGCGGGCACCAGAATACCACGTGTTCTGGGGTATCCGGATAATAGTCGCATTTATCTTTGCCATTGGTTACGAAAGTTTTTAATTCGCTTCATAATAATTATTAAAAAGACATCACATGACTTCCTTGTACGCCTATTAAATTACATATACACATTTTTTTTTTTTAAATGAGAAGTACGTAAAATTTTATTTCATTAATAATTTATGATATTTTTTCATTTTTTTTATTGTTATTATTAAATTATTATTTATTGAAAATTTTTTACAATCAGAGGTCAATAATTATTAATAAATCAATATATTTAAATTTAAAAAAAAGTTAAAAAAAAGAAGATTAAGTCTGATTCGAACTATGTGCCTTCCCCTTGTAAATTCAAAATATTTCATGAATTAAAATTTTATTTGGCTGTAACTCTGGAACCATTAATAATAACTTATGATATATCGTTGAAAAGCTCTCAATGAGGGCTTATTACTGCAGTTAAGAAAAAGTAAAAAATTCAATTTTTTTTTGATTTGGATCTTTTTTGGGCACCTTTGGTCCAGTCGATTGCAATCAAAAGGGGGAGGTGCACAACTAGATGTTACACCAGTCCTAAATCCAAAATTTCAACATCCTACTGCTAATCGTTTATGAGTTACGCGAGATACGTACGTACGTGTAGACGTCACGTTGAAACTAGTCAAAATGGATATTTCCGTTGAACTCTTAAAATCGAAATTTTTTAAGATCACAATAGTTCCTTTACTTGTTACAAGGAAGTAAACAGTAATCCATGGTCGCCTCATTTTATTCCTCAAATTTTCAGTTAATATTTACAATGTTATTGCATTTCTTAAACTTTTTTGGTTTTTTAATAAAGGAAAAGTTGATTTTGCGCCTTTAAGGTACCCAATAAAAAAAATTATGAAAGTATATATTTTGTTTAAATTATCTAATAAATGTGTATTGTTTGCGACGACTTTGAGAGTTATTGCTTCAAATGTTTTCCGCTTTTCGGCTGATGATATAAATTTTCTCAAGTGTTTTAAGATCTGTTATAAATTACCGTTTTGTAACGGGAGATATTTGTTGAAAACAGTGGGGAGTGTTATAGAAACAAGGAAATATTTTGTTAAATGATTAATATGAAGTAATTTTACCTTTATGTTAGCGGCATTGATTCTAAAACAATATGAAAAAGATGAAGTTTTCAATTTTAAGAGATGTAGTGCTTGAAAAAATTATTAATTATCTCTTGGAATGATAGTTGGTAAAGAATTAAAAGATACTAACCAGAATAAATTTTAAAAAAAGGGGAAAATTGATTCAAGATATCTAGGAATGACAGGTTTATCAAATTGGTTTACTCAACAGGTTTATTCAAATTGGTTTATTACTTTCTTATACGGATTTCGAAAGAGAACTACTGGAGGAGACAAAGACGGGAATTTATGGATAAACTTAAGGAAAAAATTAAATATGAAAAAAAAAAATAAAAAATACCGATAGGTTAAAGAAACTTTAGAAAATCCTCTAAAAAACAGCAATAATAAACAAAACTTTTTTATAATATTTAAAATTTAATAATTTATTTGGATTAATTAAAGTGCAATATTCATTAATGTGCTTTATTTAATAACAATAGGAAAACAGCGGGCCGCCGCGAAAATTTTATATGGTTTATATTTCATTACACACGATTTTTTTAAAATGTTTTTGCCAATGGTAACTAAATAACCTTCACGAATTTAGCGTGCTAACAACAAAAACTTTTACAACGAAAGCTTCAAAACCCTGAACGTTTTTAGATGTTCTTGAGTTGTTATTTTTTAACATATGTTTTATGTTTTCCTTTTTTAAAAGGAAAATATAATTTTATATTCCAAAACAAAAATATAATTTTAGATAAATCGTTCGTAGGAATGAATTGTTCGTCCGCTGCGCGCCCGGCGCAAAACGTGGTCCGTTCTACACCAGTAGCAGTTAAAATAAATCCGTGAGCAGACACATCAAACAAACAAACCCACGCACCATTTTTTTATGATAAAAATTAACCTTTGAAGATTAGTTATATCAAAATCATGCCTTGAAAACCTGCGTACTTCCATGTTGGCTTAATTTCGTACACAGAAATCTCTTTTTAATGTTTAATAAGGTTTCTTGAATATCGTTTTGATCAAATGATTTTTTATGGTATTTGAAGATTATCGATCTATAAATAGATCATTTGGAAACCAAAACTAAAGGATAAATTACTCAGAACCCAATTCTAACGTATTTTTACGTCTAACGTATACGTCTAAGATAATTTTTGTACTTACGAGTAATTACAAAAATATGTGTTTATTCATTTCAAATACGTAAAAAAAATTACCGGTATCCATTTAAATAACTACTAAAAGAAAGAAAAAATCGATTAGAAAAATGAAAATGTGTTTCCTTTTTAAGCCTCCGGAACCACAGTCTCAGAACCTCCACTCGGAGCTTTAGAGAATGAGATGAAATTACAATTTTCTAACGTAGCGTGTGAGATTGTCATGTTTAACCGGGATTCTATTCCGAGACTTCCGGATGAAAGGTTGAGACGCTACTACTCGCGCCAAGGAGGCCGGAAGAAAATAAACTTAGATCAATGAGAAACTAAATTAAGATAAATAGAGTCGAGATGATCGATTTATTTACTTGTTCTGTAACTGAAGATGCAAAGAATCAATAAATATTTACCGTCCCTCGATTCTCAGTTTTTTCATAAAACATTTTGCGTTATTATTTTATCCTAAAAATATTGCGTGTCGATTAATTTTCTACGAAGCTACACATTCTTATTCCTTAATTTGAAACGATTTTGAGAAAATATGAGAGATAATTAATCACGGTAAAAAAAAACGAATTTTTCAAAAATTAAAGAAATTTTTAAATTAATTTATACTAGATTTCAATACTCCGTTTACCTGTTCGGAATAGAAATTTGATTATTAGTCCCTTATCATGACATATTCAGAAATAGAGAACTAGGTATACGAAATGTCGTTATGATGATTGGGTTGTTTGACCTTTCTCCGTGTTGAACATACGAATTGCTTGCCAAACTAGACATCTATGAACCAACGAGGTTACATTGTTTGCTATCCCTTTAGCCAAAAATGTTTAGATGAACTGCCAGTTGAACTGAACACTATGCCGATAAAAATTATCCGTTCTATTTATTTCATAAAATATATTTTAGTACTTTTTCCCTCACGAATAAACATTTTTAGATTATACTTATTTAATAATAATAATACTAATAATAATAATAATAATAATAATAATAATAATAATAATAATAATAATAATAATAATAGATTATTATATTTATTTAAATAAATTAGTATATTTAGATATTTAAATAAATTCAGTGTATAGGATTACTGAAGACAACCAGTCAGGTTATTTCTTTACTAGTAAGTTTGAAGTTTAATTAAAAATTTAGTTTATGAAAAAAATTTAAGACCAGTCATATTTTCGTACTACTAATGTTTGTAAATAACCTAAATAGAAAACAACCCTTTTTAACTACATTTTAATCTCACTCGAACTTACGCCTTAGTGAAATGTACAAAAAAATTTAAAAAATTTCTTAATAGTTAATCTTTTTTTAATTTTCGTCGTGTTTTTAATTAATTTGTGGGAGTGTTTTGGATCTTTTCAGTTATTAGTTGTTTTTTTTTTCAAATAGCTACGCTTTTAGTCAAAAACTGTTCATTTTAAAAATAAGAAAAGTTACGTTTACTTTAATAAGGTACGTAACAAAAAGTGTATCGCAGTGGCATCTCGTAACTAAAATTAGTGGGGGTGCTGCTCCAGAAAATTTTTTTCTGGGCCTTTTCAAGGCCACGGTTAAAGTTGTTTTTAAGCACGTTGTGCTTAAAAACCGTATCCGGTTTAACCGAATAAATAATAAAACGTCAATACAGATAATATTTTTTAGTATTCTTAGATAATAACTTAAAATGTCAGCATAAAAACAGTATATTCCAGTGTTGCTTAAATTATATTTTAAGTTCACAGAAACAAGTAAATAATTAATTTTTACAAATCACCTTCTCTTTCGTTTTTCCGGCGGGATTTGAGATAGATTTGGCAATCAAAGAACCCTTGCTTTCCGCCATCTTCTGATAATTACTGAAAAAACAACTAAACCGCTTTCATATTCCTTTCACCGACTAAACTAGAAAAGGAAACGAACAAGGAACGGTCCATACGCACCCGGAGAAAAAACTACCTTCCACCAGCACGCCAAGGTCGGCACTGCGGAGCGACAGTGATCTCTCTCCGTCGCAGCCTCTCGTGCAGCTTCCAATGTGTGCATGTGCATAACAGCCAAACACCACGCCCCTGGAACTGTGAAGCGCACAGTTACACAAAGATTTTTGTATATTTTTCATAAACTGTGGGATGGCTACTGACCTTAAGATTAAAGATTATTTATTGTACAACTATAAAGAAAGAATTAACGGAAAAAGGACTCATTATATTAATTAATGTTATCGATAATAACAAGTGGAAGTAGGGGGTACTGCAATTCCACAGTCCGTTTATGCGAACCCACCGGGTTGGTCTAGTGGTGAACGCGTCTTCCCAAATCAGCTGATTTGGAAGTCGAGAGTTCCAGCGTTCAAGTCCTAGTAAAGCCACTTATTTTTACACGGATTTGAATACTAGATCGTGGATATCGGTGTTCTTTGGTGGTCGGGTTTCAATTAACCACACATCTCAGGAACGGTCGAACTGAGAATGTACAAGACTACACTTCATTTACACTCATACATATCATCCTCATTCATTCTCTGAAGAATTATCTAAACGGTAGTTACCGGAGGCTAAACAGGAAAAAAGAGAGTCCCTTTACGCGAGCTGCCTCTGGGGTGTAAAATAATCTACATAAATAAAAATGTATATGTTCGTTTGTTCAAAATCTTAAATCTCCGAAAGTTCTTCACAGATTGCTTTGAAATTTTGACAAAATTTTGTCGTATTCAGTGACGAATACGACTCAGTATTCAATGAGTATTCAATGACGAATATTTAATTTTAATGGAAAAGCAAGCAATCATAAGGTGCGTATCTGGGTATCGGAATATCCTCACGAAATATTTTACTGTGAACGAGATTCTCCAGAACTGAATATTTTTTTGTGCCGTATTCCGACGGCAGGTTTACGGACCGTTCTTTTTCGCGGAAGCAAAAGTGTCTGGAATGAACTATCTTGATATATTACCTACAGCTAAGGCTATTTCCACAATTGCAATACGAAGCACAGAACTTTATTTGGCAACAAAATGCCTCCTCATTAGCATAATAGTGAACGTGATCGGTTGAGTGAAATTCTTCCCGAACGCTGGATTGGTCGCCGGGAATCAGATGACCAGTCTTGTTTGCCGTGTCCTCCTCGTTCGCTCGATCTAACCCTGAGCGATTTTATTCTTTTGGATTTATAAAGGATTAAGTGTATCTGCCGCAGTTACCGGCTGACGTATACGATTTGAGACACAGGTTTGAAACAGCTGTCGCATCAATTACGCCAGACTTGCTGATTAAAGTATAGGATGAACTCTCCTATCGGCTGGTTGTGTGCGTGTGACGTATGGTGCTCGCATTGAACTTATAGGAAAGATGGTTTGAGTTACTTTTTCATTTCACGTATGTTTAATAAATGTTACATAACATTAAAACCCCGATATTCATTCTGAAACACACGATAGTATTCCGTCGTTCAGAACTCCTGAAATAAATTATCGATAGAAAATTAAATAGCCTATATCGTGATACCAAGTAGTATTTTGCATTATTTCACGTTAAGACTTAGTAAAAATATTATATCTATGAGTATATATTTATTGTAAATTTTTATTTAAATATTTTAATTTAAACGACTAAAAAATTGGGAATTACTTGAATAAACGATAGAATAAGCTCTTAGGTTATGTTTTTGGATCTAAATATAAATGTACATCGTTACAACTTACCTCACACCTCACTGTCCTAAATACAAGTGTGTCAGTTGGTAAACAGCCAGGTTAGCGGTGCACGTGTTTTTTAAAACCACCTTACGTTATGACAGTTCCTTGTCGTAATTCTTTAATACCAGATCGGCAAAGTCTGTACATCGTGGTCTGCTACTACGATTCTTAAAATAGGCCTACCGTATGTCATCTATTTGTATTTAATGATCTTGAAAATATTTGGACGCTTTGTAACCGAATGTACTTTAATTTTTTCTTCGGAAATAACTTTTTAACTATGTTTAAAGCATTTATTTTCTTGTTTTAAAAAACGCGGTACATCATACGTTTGTATATTCGAGAGAAAAAAGTTAAAACATCTCTTTTTGTTTTTATCTCTTTTGTAATTTTATTCTTCATTGTTGAAGAAGTAATATTCTCTCTCGTCGCTTACTTTTTTCTTTATTCATCTTCCTTTTAAGCTCTGACTTCAGTCTTGTTTAGTTCACATACGAGTCGTAGATCAGAAAGTCCAGTGTCTCTCGGTCATTGTTTTATCACCATTAACTCTTTTTTACTCGTTGCATTTTTCAGTGTCACATTTCTTAATTTTCTTTCACCCTTTTATCTTTTGTGTATATGCGACCCTCGTAGATTTTATATACTTAGTTTTTATCCGTTTGTGTTGAAACCTATTAAATGAAGTCTCACGTTCAAGAGTTCAGTAGCAGATATAAAACATTGTATATTTATTTTTTTACTTTTATGAGAATCCTTTTTATTTAGTTTATCCTTTTACTTTGTAGTGATGAGAGTCACGAGAGTTGGCGATGTCTCTGTTTTTAATATTATCTTTTTATTTTTTGAAAATTTGATCCTTTTGTTTTTTCGCGCTTACAAAAGTTAAATATTATTATAAAAAAAGGTACGAGTAATTTTGTTAAAATAAATTATTTATTCCTCTAATAAACCTCTAAACAGAGGTAGCTTTCAGGAAAATGTTATTAGATTGTTACCCTCATTCTTACTACGCCAATATAACTAGATTTGTCGTATCTAACTTCTGTTACTATTCCCGGGGAGAGCACAGTATGTATTCTTCAAAACTCCTCGTATAATCTCGAAAACTCAAACGATCAGAACGTGAAACGATAGTTAATTCCATTTTTAATTGAACCAACAGCTCCATTTTTAATTTATTGTAATCTCGATTTATAGATTGTTTGTTTGATTGTGTTCAGAATAGAAAAATATTCTAAATAAAAATAAACGAGTTTTGGTATTTTAAAAACTTAATAGGAGAGTTTTTTAATTTACAGAAATTATCTAGTATGAATTTTCGTGATATAGGTTGTAAATAGTTAAAAGAAGAGACAGACTTATAGGCCACATACTAAGGCATCCTGGAATAGTCGCTTTAATATTGGAAGGACAGGTAGAAGGGAAAAATTGTGTAGGCAGGCCACGTTTGGAGTATGTAAAACAAATTGTTGGGGATGTAGGATGTATGGGGTATACTGAAATAAAACGACTAGCACTAGATAGGGAATCTTGGAGAGCTGCATCAAACCAGTCAAATGACTGAAGACAAAAAAAAAAAAAAAAGGTTGTAAATCTTTTTGATAATCAGTTTCAGTTCTCTACTGGGTACATTTATACTACTTATTTTAGATTCAGTGGGACGTCAATTATCCGAATGTCCAACTATCAAAACTGCTTACATCCGTATTAAACAATTAAAAAAATGTAATATTTAAAAAAAATCTAAATTGTTAAAAGCTTTTCCTTAAAAGGAAATCTGTTTAATCGATTTTTGTTTTTACTGGAGTTTTTATGTAATTCGGTGTAAATCATAATTTTTTTTTGCTATGTAACAAAACTCTATGGGGGAATGTTGGTACGGAAGGAGTCCATAGTTTGTAAAATATTTTAGTTTTCTAGCTTCTCATTAGAGAAATTCGGCTTGTTAATATATGTTTGATTCTGTTTTGAACTAAAGGCTCCTACTCTCGAAAGTTTATGGTTATAGTATCAAATCTACCTACTAATCGAAAATGCTTAAAGATTAAGCGTTATTCTTCTATTAACTTCAAAACCCATGCGTACCATTTATATTAAATTTACTAAAAAAAAATATATATATATATAACTTTTAGGATAAAAAATTTTTACTTCCTTGTTCGCAGTAAAGGAAATATTGTGATCGCGAAACATTTTGGTTTTCAGATTTCAACAAAAATATCCATCTTGACTAGTTTCGACATGACGTCTGTACGTTCGTATGTATCTCGCACAGCTCAAAAAGGATTAGCCGTAGGATGTTGAAATTTTGGAATTAGGACTCTTGTAAAATCTAGTTGTGCACCTCCCCTTTTGATTGCATTCGACCGGACCAAAAATATTGAAAAAAGGCCCGAATCCAAAATATTTGGATTTTGGACTTTGTCTTAACTGCAGTAATAAGCCCTCATAGAGAGCTTTTCAAGGATGTATAAAAGTGGTACTTATTTTCGTTGGTTCCAGAGTTATAGCCAAATAAAGTTTTAATTAATCAAATATTTGGGTCTTACAAGAGGAAGGAACATCAAATTTAATTTTTTTTAAATTAAAAAATTGAAAATTGATATTTTTTCAAATTTTTAAAAAATTGTTATTGAATTAATTATTTATCGTAAATAATTGTTTACAATCAGAGGTTAATAATTATTAATAAATCAATATATTTAAATTAAAAAAAAGGAGATGAAGTCTGATTCGAATCGATGTGCCTTCCTCTTCCAAGATCCAAATATTTCATTAATTAAAATTTAATTTGCCTATAACTCTGGAACCAATAATATTAAGTGCAACTTATGATATAACGTTGAAAAGCTCTCATTAAGGGCTTATTACTGTAGTTAAGAAAAAATCCAAAATCCAAATTTTTTTGATTTGGGGTTTTTTTGGATACTTTTGGTTTAGTCGACAGCAATCAAAAGTGGAGGTGTTACAATAGTTCTCAATCCAAATTTCAATATTCTACGGCTAATAGTTTTTGAGTTATATGTGATTCATACGTACGTACAGTCGTCACGTCGAAACTAGTCGAAATGGATTCAGGGATGGTCAAAATTGATACTTCGTTTGAAATCTGAAAACCGAAATTTTTCGCGATCACAATACTTTCTCTACTTCGTACAAGAGAGTAAAAATGTGTATATGTAATTTAATAGGAGTGCAAGGAAGTAATGTGGTAACTACAACAAATTTTTTTAACGAGGTTATAATTTTTGTGCAGTTGTATGAATTTATTTCTTTATTGTTTTCATTTCATATAAAATTAATAAATAGAACAAAAAAACAGAAAACTTAAAAAAAGAAAAAGAAAAGTTTTTAAGTATGATTTAAAAAAAAAAATATGTCTGCTCTATATCTTAATGATGTAGCGTAATGTATATTGCTTTTGATATTAGCTTATTTTACGCGTATGAGAAAATGCTATTATTGTGATAATGAATTTAAAGAAGTGAGTTTTTCTGTTGTAATTTTGGCATGAATTCAATGACGGTTATCTCAGATGTAAACTATTGCTTAAAACGATCTCTCGTTTCTCTTTATTGTAATGTACCGAAATGTAATATCTTGCCCCGTTTTCCTCTAGTTTATTGTAGATATTTTCACAGCTTGTAACAAATGTGTACGTCTTGTAAGAAACTGTTATTAAAGTAATAAATTTATTTATTTCTGTATAAATTTCTTTACAAAAATAATGTACGAAATATTATCTTATGTTTTTAAATCTACCATTTTTGGTGTTACGTATATACAAAATTGATATTTTTCTTATTAGTCATGGCTTCTGATCTATGGCATTCTTTAGCTAATATTCTAGAGTCCTGTTAATTTAGATGAGTGACAAAAATTACATCTTTCAGTTTAGTAAAGGGCTGGAATTTACTGTGTTATCAAGATAATCTTCATTCACGTATCTGTTTATTGCGTATACGTATGCATTTCGTATGAAATTTATCATAACTAAATAATTTTATTTACAAATAAATGTTTTCTTTATTACACAAACGTAAAATAGTTACATTATTATGAAGTTGCGTAAGTAAATTTACCGATTAATTTAATTTTGTCTTCACTCTACTAGAGATGCAACCGATAATGAATTGTATTTTTCAAATTCGGTTCCTTTCTTCCTAGATTTGGTTATGTTTATTTGCGATTAATATTGCTTTATATCAATAAATTGTAACTACCCTTATAATTTCTGGTGTACGTGGGTAAAAAAAAGAAAAAAGATTATATGTATCACTTAATCGGTTTGATTTCGCGTGTGTAATGACCACACCCTGCTGATGTCATTGTTAGTTTTCTAACGGTTCATATATTGTGTAGTGACCAAACACACCTATTAACAAAATTGAAAAATTTGTAATATTTCGTATAAATAAATTTTTTCTTATGATGTACAATTTTCCTAAATTTCATTATATGCTAGATATTCCGTAAACAGTTCTATAAAAAAACCCAGCAACACAGTTATAGGAGTTTCCATTATTTTTCCTAAATTCCATTATATACTACTAAATATTCCGTAAACAGTTCCACGAAAAAGAAAAAACTGCCAATACAGTTGTACGTCTTTCCTGACACGCAGTTCCGGGGAAGTTCTAGAAATGTCGGTTGTTTCTGATGCATGGCTTACGCAGATACATATACAGACAACTTAATTAAAAATATTATCAGTTTATTTAAACATAATAATTATTCGTTTATTTAATTCAATGATTCTAACTATAAAAATCGCGCACTCAGAACGTATTTAATTCGCGCGGGTGTGGCGGTACTAACGACGATGTTTGGCACTAACTGATGTAATTTCACAACTTACATTGAACAAATTTCGCTTGTACGGTCGGCAGACTGGCGTAGCCGCGAAGCTTAACGCACCAGGTATCGAGTCAACCGGGCAATCGAGTTCGAAACCCAGTTACTTTTTTACACTTTAAATATTATTCATTTATTTAATTCTACCACTTACCTGTGACATCACAACATAACAGACGACTACAACAGCATTTTTTTGGGTTTGGTGTGATTTTGCTAAATTTTTTTTTGTAAATATTACTTTTTAATTCTTAACAAATATGCATTAGAAAAAAAATATCTTAATTTGGTGAAATCTCGAGGTATTAAGAGTGACTTGCTCTACAGCCTCACCCGTGACTTTTTAAGTTTAAAATTTAATAGCGCCAATGCCTTAAATATAGAAGTAATCTGACCAAGTTTCTGCAAAATCGATCGAATAGTTCTAGAGATATAAGGTAATTTCGAGGCCAATACCGAACACACATACATACGAATGTTAACATCGGGAAAATTTTGATCCGGTTTTTTTTGTTGTTATATTGGGTTCCTTAGGTGTTAAAAACGTCAAGATACTGTGAAAACCGCATATGCCCAAATTGGACTGATTACAATACTTTTCCTTTTAGAGCTGTAGCTCTACTATAGCGCTATCTAGACTGGAAAGTAAAAAGGATAGTAAAGATTTTGCTTCGATGCATAGCGCGTTCAAAAAGTAACTGTACACAAGTAATACACCAGTACAACAATAAGTAACATCGATTTATTTTACAGTAGTTGTTCCCGTGAACGACATATCTTCACCCGTTTCTTCTTGTTCTTGAAGATTCAGTAGTTGTTCATATGTTCATGGTGAAATCACGAATAGTAATTTGAAGTTCTTGGAGGCTGTGTTGGTTTACTTGAGATAAACATTATTTTTGGGATATCCCCAGAATTAAACCTCCGGTAAGCTTAAGTCCAGAGAACGAGTTGGCCACAAGCTTTTAGAAATGATTTGATTTTCAAGAACCTATTGCAGTAACTTCATGAACTACCTGGATGTATGCCCGGTTGGTTCAAAGCACTATTAATTTCGTTCTCGATAAGCTCTCCTATGAACCGGTGAATGATTTCACAATGCGAATTGAATTTATTGTTTTTGTGAAGAATATCAGGCCGACTATTCTTCTCCTGGAGATTGCAACCCGCAACCCAATCTTTTCATGAAGTAGAAGAATTTACATGTACTGTGTTGTTGGTGCACCACAACGGGTGGGTGAATGTACCCTGATAAATGGAACCGTGCTCGTCGATATAGAAAACATACGAGTAGTCCAAAATATCGTCTGAATTGTCCACTAGACCATTTACAATATGGATTCGCTTGCCACTGTGTGTGGCTAATAACGTTTGAACCGCTTTTACTTTATACGGGATGAGACTGAGATTTTTACGTACTGCCTTTGTGCTGTTACAAAAATGATATTTTTTTGTCGGTACAATTTTCCCATCGACTTGTGATTACGATGCTTAGCAGCTTTCAGTTTTTTTCTTCGAGTACTGATGGATTAACGTTTCGTTCATATGCTTTAGCCATCCTGTCTATCTAAACTTTTGGATTTGTGCTGTTACACTAGGTCGATTAGGAATTTTGGTTTACCTGATAACGTGAAGACGTAACGGAAAACTGAAAACGTATTCGATGGGAAATATTCTCTGTTCTTAACATCATTCTGAGCTCATACTGAAAGACACAATCTCAATCTTTCAAAAGCGATGACCACACAATGAACGACAGAGAATCGGACATACCTTCTCGTCCCAGTATCGACCGGCTTGACTGGCTCGGGAAAGGAAACTGGAGACAACCTATGCAGAAAACATTACTCGCAGTGCAGGGAATAATATCCCTCAAAATATAACCGTGTTTATGTAGGTGAATAATCAACTTTTCAGTCTATTATCTATAAAACTACTGTTTAATCCTGTCTTGAACCTGCTCTGAAACAAAGGTTAGGTTTGTAAGCATGACAGTACGATTAAAACATTATTATAAAATGAAAAAAACAATTTTTGGATTTATTCTGGACTTTTGGAATCGATACGCCTTTAATATTCATAACAGGACTATGAAGCCAAGATCGATTACTATGGGGAATATAGATTGTATTTGGTCAGATCGAACCAATTCTTGTGTTCCCCGTCCTCTTCTATCTTTGAACTTCAAGCTCCTTCATTCTACAAACGCAAAGGTCTGTAAGGAACCGGCTTTTTTTCCAAAGTGAGGTTTGATGGTTCGAGCCGTATTGCTGGACGAAATGGAATTGTTCAACTACCATCAATATAACAGCAGTTTGTCTTATTTCAAAAGCGATTTCAAATATAATTTAATTTAGATCTTTAAATATAAATATGATTGTTAATTGTGTAAATATATTTGCTTATACAACCACAAGAAAAGCTGCTACCGATTTTTAAACAAGATGTTTTCTACATATACCGCATGAGCGAAAGGACATGTATTTTTTACTTTTTTTTTTTTAAATTAAAATTATATATTTAGCAGTTTTAATCTGAAACACGAATCTTTTACATTATGAATGATGTCTATTTCTTTTTCACATATCTTTGGTTTGCTTGGCGTTTCTGCCGCCACCACCCCGTTCGGTCGCCCTAAAGCATACGACCAAATGTCTGTGCCACAAACGGCTACTGAGCCTCGAACAGTTTAGCGACCGGTATCTTAAATAGCTCCTAGAGCTTACCTAACAGCGTGAGCGGACTAAGTGCGGTGCCTTACACCACCGGCGTACGTTTCCCAACCGTTCACTTGTCAAATATTTGCTAAAACGGGTAGGTGCACCCCGTCAACTATTGAAAATATGTATGACATCCATAAACTAAGATTTATTTCGTCGAGACAAGCAATTCGTGCCACGCCTAGATCGCTGAATGTCAGCAAGTAGCAGTCCATCATGTTAAAGCGAATCTTTTTCACATAAACAAAAATACTATGTAATTGAATATTTTTGCAGATCACCTGAATCTGGCATTCATCTAACGTTTTTCCTCCTTAAAAGTTCGCCCGTAAAAATCCTTCTCAAAAAAAAAAAAAGTGTTACAAAATATATTTTATGTAGATTAATAGACGACTTATTTATTTATTCGTTATATTCAAATTTGTTTGTTTTCTATCTGCTGGTTAATATAAAGTAGTTCTTTTTTTTTCAAAAATTGAATGAAGTACATGTCGTCGTTATTCTCACTCGTCTTTTATCGGTACATATTGTATTCTGAACATCTGGTGCAGCGTTTTCGGTTCAATGTCCGTAGACAGCTGGTACGTTCTTTCGTTTTTCATAACAAATGATAATGTTCATCGGAAATGATTGTGTCTTGAGGCCTCATTTTTGATTTAAGTTTTATACATCGCGACTTAATTTCGCGATGTATAAAATTATTTTCAACACAATTTATATTTTACAAATAGCAATTAAATCAGATACTATTACAAAAAATTATCGTGTTTTCCTCTTCCGTTTTCTATTTTTTTTTTTTTTTTTTACACGACTGCCCAAAAAGGAGTATAATGTATTTAGGGTGTATATATGTTAATTAGTTCCACCGTTGCAGCTCAACGGCTGAACCGTTTTAGATGTATGAGCCACATTGGAATTCTTACGTTACCGGAAATGTCATTGGCTATATAAATATGTATATATGTATGTTTAAATATATTTAAAACATATAAAAAAAAAATTATACTCGTACTATTTATAAAATTGTCACCCACATACTCTTCAATTATCCTATATTATTAATTATCCTACATTAAAGAGTAATGCTTTTTTGACAGTCGTATTTTTTATTTTTTAATATTTATCTCTTGTTTTTATTTAAGTTTTTTTTTTTGGTGTGTCATAATAACTTGCTTCATTTAAAAAATTATTTTAAATAGACACACAAAACTTTACTCCACTATAATCAAATCTGATGCATGTAAATTTTTAAGGAAATATTTCCACCGAATATTTTATCCTAACAGTTATATCTATATAATATGCTAAATATTATAACCGATCGTTATGGCAAGATATCTGTTATGATAGTTGAAATTTTCGAGTATATATTCAGCAAACTACACTCGCTCAGGGAATAAGCAGAGGAACTGATATTTAATTTCATATTAACTACTCTCTAGTTGATGAGTTTTGTATAAATAGCATAGAGTGTGGTTATTTAGACGATGTTTCACTGTTGTTGTTTACAGATAATGTTACAATATTTCAATCATAATATTAGTGTTACGTTTATATTAATAGTCGTATATACGGATTGGAGAATAACGTGTATTTTTTCACATTGTACACATAATATAATGTATGCAACCTTTTAATTATTTTGTTTTCTTTAGTATTTTGTTTTTATGAAAAGCAAAAAGTAAGGGGAAATTTAAAATAAAATTTTTTTTTTTTTTGTCTTCAGTCATTTGACTGGTTTGATGCAGATCTCCAAGATTCCCTATCTAGTGCTAGTCGTTTCATTTCAGTATACTCTCTACATCCTACATCCCTAACAATTTGTTTTACATATACCAAACGTTG
Organism: Lycorma delicatula; assembly: GCF_047948215.1. Taxonomy (NCBI): domain Eukaryota; kingdom Metazoa; phylum Arthropoda; class Insecta; order Hemiptera; family Fulgoridae; genus Lycorma; species Lycorma delicatula. The sequence continues at coordinate 141,193,276 of NC_134461.1, read as the reverse complement.
CCTGCCTGCACAATGATTTCCTTCTACCTGTCCCGCCAATATTAAAGCGACTATTCCAGAATGCTTTAATATGTGGCCTATAAATCTGTCTCCTCTTTTAACTATATTTTTCCAAATGCTTCTTTCTTCATCGATTTGCCGCAACACCTCTTCATTTGTCATTTTATCCACTCATCTGATTTTTAACATTCTCCCATAGCACCGCATTTCAAAAGCTTCTAATCTTTTCTTCTCAGATAGTCCGATCGTCCAAGTTTCACTTCCATATAAAGCGACACTCCAAACATACACTTTCAAAAATCTTTTCCTGACATTTATATTAATTTTTGATGTAAACAAATTATATTTCTTACTGAAGGCTCGTTTAGCTTGTGCTATTCGGCATATTATATCGCTCCTGCTTCGTCCATCTTTAGTAATTCTACTTCCCAAATAACAAAATTCTTCTACCTCCATAATCTTTTCTCCTCCTATTTTCACATTCCGTGGTCCATCTTTGTTATTTCTAATACATTTCATTACTTTTGTTTTGTTCTTGTTTATTTTCATGCGATAGTTCTTGCGTAGGACTTCATTTATGCCGTTCATTGTTTCTTCTAAATCCTTTTTACTCTCGGATAGAATTGCTATATCATCAGCGAATCGTAGCATCTTTATCTTTTCACCTTGTACTGTTACTCCGAATCTAAATTGTTCTTTAACATCATTAACTGCTAGTTCCGTGTAAAGATTAAAAAGTAACGGAGATAGGGAACATCCTTGTCGGACTCCCTTTCTTATTACGGCTTCTTTCTTATGTTCTTCAATTGTTACTGTTGCTGTTTGGTTCCTGTACATCTTCGCAATTGTTCTTCTATCTCTGTATTTGAACCCTAATTTTTTTAAAATGCTGAACATTATTATCCAGTCTACGTTATCGAATGCCTTTCCTAGGTCTATAAACGCCAAGTATGCTGGTTTGTTTTTCTTTAATCTTCCTTATACTATTAATCTGAGGCCTAATATTGCTTCCCTTGTCCCTATACTTTTCCTGAAACCAAATTGGTCTTCTCCTAACACTTCTTCCACTCTCCTCTCAATTCTTCTGAATAGAATTCTAGTTAAGATTTTTGATGCATGACTAGTTAAACTAATTGTTCCGTATTCTTCACATTTATCTGCCCCTGCTTTCTTTGGTATCATGACTATAACACTTTTTTTGAAGTCAGACGGAAATTCCCCTTTTTCATAAATATTACACACCAGTTTGTATAAACTATCAATCGCTTCCTCAGCTGCACTGCGCAGTAATTCTACAGGTATTCCGTCTATTCCAGGAGCCTTTCTGCCATTTAAATCTTTTAATGCTCTCTTATAATAAAAATAAAATAAAAAGTCATCAAAAGAATAAGAGAGATAGTATTTTAGATATTAGGTTATAAAGCTTCAGAAAAGCTAGACTCAACAGAAAACAAATTTTTGACATGCAAAATTAGGGCTCCGTACAATGGATTAGCTCAATTAAAGAAAGCACTCTCTATTCTAAGTTATAATTAATTTTTTTTGTTCAAATCGAAATCAGTTTGATGTAATAAAAAGAAAAAAGTAACAAGTCATCTTTACTAAATATCGTCAAACTAAAAAAGTGTTATAATTATAAAAAAAGTAAATTAATTAAATTATCTGGGATATTAAATACCCAATTGAGAAGAAGAAAAAAAGTTAGAAAAATAATATAGATGTTTAAAAGGTGTTTAGAAATATATTGTGAGGATAAACAACCATCAAGCCTAAAAGGAAAAAAACTTTTAAACGGTGTACACAAAACTTGTTCTCTGTTACACTGTTAAAACGTACCTATTCACTAAGAAAGTTTTCAACAAAACTTTTTACAACATAAAGAAGAATTGAAAACTTACACATAAGACTTTTTGATAAAAAATTATATTCCCTTTAGTTGGTGAAAAAGTTAAGTTATAGCTTTATTTTTATGATGATAAGGAGATCTGATTGGATCAAAATGCTTGTTAAGATGATGTAAGATCAAGCATAAAGAACCTTGTGAAATGAGCATCATGAACATCCTTTACAAAAAATTAACAAAAAGAAAAAAACAACAATTAAATAAACAAGCACTTTTTGTTCTTTGTAGCAATTGTGAATCTGTACGCAGTCAACCAACCTAATAATAAAAATCTATTATTAATAATGATTAAAATTGATCCGATTGTTATTTTCTGCCTTTCCTAGCATTGTCACTTTTAACTTTCGTAGTTGACCCGTTTCGGAGTACTTTCATTCTTAAAACTACTTTTAGCACTTTAGTTTAGGGAATGGAGATACCCAAAACTCGTCAATTTCGAGTTTCAAGAGCGACAATACTAGGAAAAGCAGAAAATATTACACTCAAATCAATTATAATAATTCTAGCGGAAATATAAAATGTGAAAATTTTTAATGATTACAACCATTATCTTCAATATTATTACAAAATTAGAAAATGGTGTTATAGAGGAAGAAGAGGAAGACGAAGAGGATGAAAGGGGAGAAACAATATTGAGATCTGAATTTAAGAGAGCATTAAAAGATTTGAATGGCAGAAAAGCTCCTGGAATAGACGAAATACCTGTAGAATTACTGCGCAGTGCAGGTGAGGAAACGATTGATAGATTATACAAACTGGTGTGTAATATTTATGAAAAAGGGGAAGTTCCGTCAGACTTCAAAAAAAGTGTTATAGTAATGATACCAAAGAAAGCAGGAGCAGATAAATGTGAAGAAAGAATACAGAACAATTAGCTTAACTAGCCGTGCATCAAAAATCTTAACTAGAATTCTGTTCAGAAGGATTGAGAGGAGAGTGGAAGAAGTGTTAGGAGAAGACGAATTTGGTTTCAGGAAAAGAATAGGGACAAGGGAAGCAATATTAGGCCTCAGATTAATAGTATAAGGAAGATTAAAGAAAAACAAACCAACATACTTGGCTTTTATAGATCTAGAAAAGGCATTCAATAACGTAGACTGGAATAAAATTTTCAGCTATTTAAAAAAATTAGGTGTTAAATGCAGAGATAGAAACACGATTTCTAACATTTACAGTAACCAAACAGCAACAGTAATAATTGAAGAACATAAGAAAGAAGCCGTAATAAGAAAGAAAGTCCGACAAGGATGTTCCCTATCCCCGTTATTTTTTTAATTTTTACATAGAATTAGCAGTTAATGATGTTAAAGAACAATTTAGATCCGGAGTAACAGTACGAGGTAAAAAATAAAGATAATACGATTTGCTGATATAGTAATTCTAGCTGAGAGTAAAAAGGATTTAGAAGAAACAATGAACGTAATGAACGGGTTGGATGAAGTCTTACGCAAGAACTACCGCATGAAAATAAACAAGAACAAAACGAAAGTAATGAAATGTTGTAGAAACAACGAAGATGGATCACTGAGTGTGAAAATAGGAGGAGAAAAGATTATGGAGTAGAAGAATTTTGTATTTGGGAAGTAGAATTACTAAAGATGGACGAAGCAGGAGCGATATAATATGCCGAATAGCACATTTAATAAGCCATTTAAATGTCAGGTAAAGATTTTTGAAAGTATATTTTGGAGCGTCGCTTTATACTGGAAGTGAAACTTGGACGATTGCAGTACCTGAGAAGAAAAGATTAGAATCTTTTGAAATGCGGTGCTATGGGAGAATGTTAAAAATCAGATGAGCGGATAAAATGACAAATGAAGAGGTGTTGCGGCAAATCGATGAAGAAAGAAGGATTTGGAAAAATATAGTTAAAAGAGGAGACAGATTTATAGGCCACATATTAAGGCATCCTGGAATCTGGGATCTGGGATCTGGGAATCTGGCATCCTGGGATATTGGCGGGACAGGTAGAAGGAAAACATTGTGCACGCAGGCGACGTTTGGAATATGTAAAACAAATTGTTAGGGATGTAGGATGTAGGGGGTATACCGAAATGAAACGACTGGCACTGGATAGGAATCTTGGAGAGCTGCATCAAACCAGTCAAATGACTGAAGACAAGAAAAAAAAACTCTTTAATATACCGTTTAAACAAAGTTGATGATATGCAGAGGACACTTGCCGTAAGTATTTTTTTTTTTGGCTTGATAATTTTATCGCATAAGCGTGAAGCTTGTGCGTGAGAAATGGAAGTGAAATTTTTTATCGTAAAAATGACAAGACTGACCGGGATTCGAATCCGACCCTCCGGATGAAAGGGCAAGTCGCTACCGATCTACCACGATGATGGATTATTTCATAGCCGTTTTCTGTTTTAGGAACAGTTCTGTAAATAAATTTCCTTTTGGCTTCTTAATATTATTGTTACTTATTTGTTACGATCGACTAAAATATACACTTCCTTTATCTCTTTCTATATGCAGAGTGGTGCACGAAATGATCTAACATTTTAACATTTTTTTGTTAAATAATATTTATTTGAGTCGTATTACAAAAAAGTAAAATAAAAGTTGTTTAATATATAAAGAACACGTGATGACCACAACCACGTCTAGCAACTTCTTCAACACGAACTCCTATGTTATTAATAACTCGACGACACACATCCTCGATTATCTAGTTGCACTCTTCAATGATCAGCTTTCGCAGTTCCATCACTGTAGAAGGATGTTTAGGAAAAATCTTTTCCTTTAGAAATCCCCAAAGAAAATAATCGCAGGGATCAAATCAGGACTGTTCGGGGACCAGTTCTGTTCACGCGCAAAAATATTAAGAAATTGGTTTGAAATGACATTTGCGTTAAACGTTTCATGCAGAAAGTCTAAAACAACATTAGTTGTGTGCGTTTGGCTCCATCCTGCGTGAACCACACTCGTTTTATAATGGAAAACCTCTTGCAAGAAGCTGAGGAACAAAATTATTATGCAGAGTGTTTAGATAACGTTCACTATCCACCACTGCCTGTTCAAAAAAGAATGGCCCTATTCCCCTATGACTAGAGATAGCGGCTCGTACCGTAATTTTTGGAGCATCTTTTCATGAAGCATGTGTGGGTTTTTGGAAGTTCAAAAACGCACATTTTTCTTATTAACAACCCCGTCTAAGTGAAAATGTGTCTCATCTGAAACAAAACATTATCCAAAAATACGTCTTGGTACACGGCCCGTTCAGAGAATGCCGTTCTTTGATGTTTGTTGCCGACCGTTAATTTAGGCAAAAATGTTATTTTTTACGGATACAAATGCAAATAAGTTTTAAAATTCGCTGCACAGTTATCTAGAAATTCCAAGTCGTGCTGCTGCTGCTTTTCTTGTTGATTTTCCCGGGCTCCTCAGCAACGCTCTGTTCTGACAGCTTCGACATTCTGTGGAGAACGAACATCGCCGGCCCGTTCGCGTTTACTCTCAAATACTGAACCATCACAAATTTTTTTTGTGGTTTAAACACCCCTAAGGCAACCAGTCCGGCAACTAAGCATCACTCAGTCACCTCAGGGTGTCGTTGCATCAGCCTGCCCACCGTGTCTCCACCTGTAGGGGCATCCCACCGGGATTTCCTTAGCGTCATCAGGACACGCTGTCTTCCTCTTCTGGATAGCCAGCCCATCCATCAGCTGGAGAGCTACTCTTTCGGTTCCTAACCTACGAAACACCAGTGTGCGCAACGCACACTGGTGTTTCGTATGTTAGGACTTCACGCGACCCGTCTTCTCACACCTTGAGGGTCCCCCGTACTATCATCGGGTAGCTCCGACTTCATTATTTATTTTGGAGATTGGAATCATGATTATTCTAAGAAAGTCTCTGACCACCTCCTACAAATTTTAATTGTTTTACTAATTTTCATCATCTCTTGTGATCCTTCTTCATAAAGATATTCAACTACCACCTTGTCTATCCCCACAGCTTTACCATTTTTTGTTGCTTCTATGAATATATTTTCTGATTTTAGGATTATTTTTTCTATTTCGTCCTGATATCTTCTATTAGATCGTTTAAATTGGTTTTATTTAAAATAGTTGTTAAAAGTAATAAGCGAATCTGCTATAAAATTAAAAAAAGTTTTTTAGTGACTTTTACATAAAGATGTTTTAAATTTAAGCTGTTGATTATAAAAAAAAACTGCCTACAAGTTTCCTTTTTTGAAACTAATGAAGACCCTGTTGTTAAAACTTAATTATTTTCTTTGTGATTTAAAGCATTTGAACATTTTTTGTTAATGCTGTAGCTATATATCTAATAAATATCCAAAAGGAATATTTTGCGTTTTTTTTTTAATATAGTATGGCTGTTGAATAAGTTATAAGCCTAGTAAAAGTTGTTGTCTAGAGATAAATGCGAGTCCTTCTTTCTCCGCCTCTTCAAATCCTGTCAAATATCAGTAGCTCGATTTCTTTTGGCGTGATTTATAGGTTATGTTTTGCGTCTATAATGTATATTTATATTGGTATAACATTTTTTTCCTTCCGTCTTTCTTTATATTCATACCTTTACTGTAGTAGATCGATGAAAAATTGACGAATCGGTGAGGGGAGTAAGCCATTAAACTGCCCCCGTTTTGTGCATATGAAAGAAAGTCCGGTCATACATAAAATTAGAATCATTTATCAAAAAATTGGAAAATGACATTTAAAAAGAAATTGTATTGATTTTGACGTTTATGAATGCGCTTTAAGATAAGATAAGATTCATGTACACACTTTGACGAGGTAAATATGAAAATAAAATCTTTAAATTATTTTTAAAATATAACCTAATGTTTTGATAATTAGGAAGTGACTGTATTCTTTTGTTTTCAATCGATAATGCAAATTTAAAAACGGTACATTTGTTTGTTACAAAATTTTTAATTAACATGTAAAAAAATCTCGATACTGTATTTGGTATGGAGTAATGTTAATTTTTTAAAGGCCTTGAGTACGGCCGTTTATTATTAGTAACTGGACATAAATTATCTTCTCCAAAACTAGGAGTACGAATGCGTTTTCATCAAGGACAGTCGTAGTCACAATTATTAATAAGAGTAGAAGCTCTTAACTGGAGAACCAGTCGTATGATTTTTTTACAGGGATATTTACAATTTCATATAAATACGGAGGGGTCCAAAAAAATGTACTCGCTGTTTGCGATTAAATTATATCTAAAGAAAAAGACTTACGCTTACTAATCTAATGTGTAGTAAGGTATTAAATGAGGTCTTAGTGTAAGGTATTACATTTGTCATGGTAGGCGGAGCTGGCAATTTATGCTGCGCATGCGCGGGTGGTTGGTGTAACGAGCCAGTCATTAGCTAGTGCGGCAGAAGGCAGTCAAGTAGCAACAATGATTGAGGTTCGCTAATCGTTTGTTGAACGCAAGGCTGTACTGAAGCGGTACTGGAAGTACGAGAACATTCACGAGATACAACGGCAGCGGCAGAGAGAGTTTAAAGATGAACACAAGGAAAGATCCGGCCGACCACGAACAAGAACAAGTCCGGCGTCCAGTGCGTCGGTGTTGCAACATTCCACCCGATCACCGCAAAAATCTGAACCAGGGAGCACGCGAAAGCGGGGTGAGCGAGTCAAGTGTAAAACGCATTCTGAAGAGTGCTAAGTGGAAAGCGAACATTACAAGACTGCTACACCGATGAATGAAGACGATCCAGAACGAAGGATGGAGTACTGTGAATGGTTTCAGCACATGGCTGGCACAAGATGAGGAATTTGCAGGGAAGTTTGTGTTGATTGACAAGGCGTAATTCAAACTTAACGGTACTTGAACCGCCACAATTGTGTCTACTGGGTTCCTGAAAATCCTTACGCTCATGTAGACAGGACATGTAGCCAGGTCATGTAGACGGGGTTGCTGTGCGGTGTGGCCTATTGTATCAGTGTGCGGTTTGATTGGTTTCTTCTTTTTCGAGGGTACCGTAACTGGTGAGGCGTATCTTGATATGCCTGAAACAAGTTTTTGTCTGCTATCCATAACCTGTATGGTGATGAATCTTTTTACGTGCAACAAGACGGAGCCCCGCCTCACTACCATCGAGATGTCAGATTGTACCTCTGTAAAACTCTACACAGATGGTAAGTGGGTCGAAGTGGTGCTGTTGAGTACCCACTTCGGTTTCCTGATTTGACACCTCTGGAGGACCGTTAAGAATGACGTGTATCGAAAAAACCAGCAACAATTGACGAGCTGCATGAAAAAATCGTAGTCATGTGTTACCATTACGCCAGATACACTAACAGCCGTAGTTCGTTGTATAGTTCAGCGCCATGGGCGTTGTAAAGAAGCCGGTCCTGATACCGTTCTTTTGGTTCCTTTCCTTTTTTTTAATTACGCATTGATTGATGCTATTTTCTCATGATAAAATGATAAATAATCCATTTCATCTCATTTATCATTATAGATAAATATATATATATATATATCCAGAAATGTCCAAATTTGGGCGATGATAGGAAAAATAACTGAATTATTTGGCATTTAAAAAGAAAGAAATTTCTTTTTTGTGTCGATTGTATTAAACCTAGTTAGATTAAAAGGTAATAAAGAAAATTTATTTTTCTTCAGTTTTTTTTTTTAGGTTAATTTCAGTTACGAAATAAAAATTGAATAAATAAACTGAAAAAAGAATAGTGAATAACATATTGTCCTACTGTGATTTTGAAGCGATTTGTTAAGTTTCATACGTAGTTGTAAAAATACGAGTATAATATGACTAGAATAGAAAAAAAAATTAATGTTCTACATCACAGAAAATGAAATTATTGAATTGATGGTTGAACAATCAATTAAAAGAAAAAAAGTAAAAAAAAAAAACAATCCGTACTTGTGCGTGCTGTCTGTGTTTATAATCCTTCGATTCATATTTTGTTAATCTACAGATGGTGATAAATTTAAAAACGAATTTTGATGAATGTAATATGTTTTTGTAGTCTGTAGTACATTATTATTAATTTTTATTTTTAAAAAAAATCGTATGTTGTTTTTTACTTTTAATCCAAAATTATTTTTTTTAATGTTACTGATTTAAAGCTACATTATAATTTTTTCATTTCGATTGTTTACCTGATCGGCTAATTTATTTTAATAAAAAATATTTAACGAATATAATTTAATAACAGGAGTTTTTATAACCAGCGTTTGTTTTAATTTATTAAAAAAAAAGTTATTGTATTATTTTAATTTTAATTAATATTTTTTAATGGGGAAATTTTGTAACCTACTTACCATAATTTACAATTTTATTGATAAAAATAAATCTTAATTCTGTATCTGTGCATTGAATTTTAGGTAGATTTCATAACAAAACTACCTATTGTACTGGGTACCATAATTCGACTTCCGGAAAATTTCACATCCCCTAAATCTCGAAACCACCGTCAGTTCAAAAGTTTATATATATATATATATGTATGCATGTATATTTAACTTTCTTGTGGATACGGTAACGCGTATTGTGAATGTGGGTGGTGTAATTCACCCAAAATCTCGGTCGAGTTCGTTAATGGACAAAATCGGACCATAGGGGGTTATAATGGGGGGCTTTTTCGAAAAAAAGAAAAATTGCTATAACTTTCTTATTAAGTAAAATATCGAATTAGTTTAAAATTTCTATTATTCTTTGGATAAGAACCTAAAACCTTCCTTAGTAAAGTTTTTTGATATCACCAACCATTGGTCAAGGGGGTAATAAAAATCGATTTCCGAACACAAAAAAAATCATACCTCCCTTAATCGGCACAGTATCGAATGGGTTTAAAGTGATCATTAGTTCTCTTAACATTACCTAAAACTTTTGTCTGAAACAATTTTTTGTATGACCAACTCTTACGGTAAGGATGACCAAAATGTTGCTGGGATTGTAAGAAGATGGGAATTGTCGTATGCTAAAGATTTGAAACGTTTTTCACATGCAACCGTTGTCTTATTGTGTAAATATGAAGTTTTTCTTAACTTTAAGGTAAACGTGTTTTTTTCCTATACTTAGTACCGGTGAAATCTTCTTCCGCCTTCCGGCATGCTGAAAGGGATTTTTTTTCATGTAAACATAGGCTCGGAAAGCTCGGTTAATGAATAAATAGGCAAGAGAGAAGAGCCAATTTGCAACTACTGCAACGAGATAGATGATGCTGAGCACACCTTTTTTGAGTGCAATAGGTGGGAGACACTTAGACATAGTAAGGCACTCACAGGTATAACTCCAGAAACAACAATAGCATACATTCTAAGAAGCGAGTTAAACTGGAATAATTTTGCTAGTTTTGTTTGACAAGTCGTACTAAAGAAATACTCCGATGAGAGAAGACAAGGTGTTAGCTAGAATAGGACTGGGTGGACAGCCTTGCTGGTGAGGTCCATCATGCTGCAGTGTGTTGGCACTGATGAGCCACCAAGGATTCCACGGGTAACACTCAGGTAACAGCACACTGAATACCGAAGAATCCCGGCGCCGCGTTGCGGCGCACTGGGTGTGGCGTGGTGTCCAAAAGGGAAATATTAATAAAGAACTCTCAAAAAGAGCTAGCCGGTAGGCCGACCTGCCATGCCGGTAGGTGGGGAGGCCTATTTGAGTTTAAAGACTCTCCCCTGGGCGGCGTAATACCAAGTCGGTCCGGCCCAGGGGAGCTGAGAGAAAAAAAAAAGATGGATGATATGTATGAGTGTAGTCTTGTACAGTCTCAGTTCGACCATTCCTGAGATGTGTGGTTAATTGAAACCCAATCACCAAAGAACAGCAGTATCCAACGATCTAGTAATCAAATCCGTATAAAAATAACTGACTTTACTAGGACTTGAACGCTGGAACTCCTCGACTTGTAAATCAGCTGATTTGGGAAGACGCGTTCACCACTAACTAGACCTAACTAGACGGTTGAACTAACTAGACCAACCCGGTGGGTTAGCCCCAGGTCTGTGCTAATAAAATTCAGTTCAAATCTCGCTAAACCTAATTTTAGTTTTTCGTAGAATTTTCTCTGGGGATATTTTTAAAATACATTTTAGAGAAAATATTTTAACGGTAATTTTTAACATTTTTATGGGCCAAAAATATTTAAGCTTTTAACGAAATTTCCGTCTTGAAAGAAGGGGAGGTATTTCTCATGGATAAAATCATAATCTTCTTGATACTATTTAACATACTCTTAAATTATTGGGATAATTGGGTTATAAAACCATGCTACATTGACCTATCTATTTGTAAGAATCCATAAATCTTATATAATATTTTGTGCATTCATTATTTAATAGATGAATGTTTATATTATGGGGTCATTTTATCGCTTAAAACCAATATTAATTGATAGATACTGGAAATAATTTAGTTTTATATTTACTAAATTCTAGCAAGGTGTATTTTAATTTTCTTTTCTATTTTGATGTAACTTTTATATAAGAATAGCGGATCTCTGTGCTTGAGTAGGTAGAGTCTCGATATTTTGTGTGGAGGTCCCGGGTTCGAATCCCGGTCAGGCGTTGCATCTTTTCATACGCTACCAATTTCCACCAGGCTAATAATCAGAGATGTTGATGCCCGCTTTCATTAAATATATATATATATATATATATATATATATATATATATTTATAAGAATAATTTAATAAAACAAAGCTTTTATTATAGGTAGAGCAAAAATAATTGTCTTAAGTGTACAAATGATAATTCTGCATATCATGTTAAATAATTAATAGAAAAATTGTATGTAAATGTGATTGGGTTAATCGTCAGACATTGTTGTTTGCGAAGTACACGAATGTATTTCTTAAAATTTTATTTTTAATTTTAATTTTATTCTTGTATGGCAATTAATTTTATGAGTCTTTAAAATTAATGATGGAGAACACAAATAAAATACAGCATATCAAATGTAATTTTTTGTAGCAAAGCCAACTAAATTGAAATTTCTATTAGGTTACCGTCAACAAATAATTATGATAGAATAAAAGTATTTTGTATAAAAAAAGATCTCATCTCAATTTAAAATTATAAAATAAAGTTGATTTATCTGATGTTAATACGAGAAATAAGAACATTATTCAATTTGAAGTAAGATATAGTTACAAAAAAGAAAATAAAAACTTATATAAACCACGACTATTTTAATACAAAGAAGATATTTAAAAAAATAATTTTATTTAATTTAATCGTGTGTAAATAGTTGTTACAAGTTGGCCTGTAGCATTTTTATAACTCTTTTTCGAACTTAATATCTTGACTTTATGATTTCTCTACAAAAATATATATATATATATATATAAAATAGATAAAAAACACGTTGAATTGAATTATTAATAAATTAAGAAAAAACTGTTTAAGTTATAAATATAGAATAGTTAATTTACTCAGGAACTTGATGTAAAAATCCTTTGCAGTTTTAGATGAGTAATCTGCTGGAAAGAACTTTTATGAAATCAATAATAAAACCATTACTAGATTTAAAACTGTAATTTATAATTCTATTTTATCTATATGACAGATACATTTTGATAATAAATTCTTTGAAATCCCATTAAACCATTCTAGCAAACAATTAATTTGATAAAAATAACGTTTTTAGACTTAAGACTTTCATATTTTTAATGTGAAGATAAAATATTTGAAAAATACAAACTGTAAATTAACTTTGATAACGCCCAGTTATTTTAATTAGCGTAAACTGTAGATTGCTAAAGAAATAAAATTTATTTAAGTATGTGGTTTTTATCTAAGAAATATTTCATTATTTATATATAATATTTTATCATTATCAGTGTAAATTTATCTTTCATATACACGTACCCAAGATCATGTAGGTTTCAAACAAGTTTTATGTTATCTATTAAAGTTATTAAAATATTTCCTAACTTTCTGATTGTGTTTTTTTTTCAGGTAATTTCCTAATTTCTTGTTAATGGCTAAACACACATAACATGGTATGTATTCATTTAAATATATTTATAAATAAATGCAACAGGAATTTAAAAATAATCCGTACTCTTAAGTTACTTATTTTATTATTATTTATATATACTTTTATTTTGTAAGGTCTTTTTAAGGATAAATATCTTGTTTTTCAATGAATATTTGATTTAACAGTTAAAATAGTACAGTAGAATATTTCTACGCACCAATCATTTCCAGGAATGGAAAAAAGGGTGCATCTCTTCGAAATCTTGCTCAGTTGCTGAATAGCGATTTTAATTAATCAGTAACATACAATTTCTGATTAGTAATGTTAAGCTGACATCAAGGGAAAATACCTTGATATCCAGAGAGGTGGATATCAAGAATGTGGCTACCCTATAGCCTTCATAGAATATTCCAAGATGGTGAATATCAAGAAAGGTGGATTTCAAAGCGGTGAAAGAGGTTTCTGTTGGCTGTTGCTCGTTTCTTCACAGTTTTTTTCCTCGGGGTTTGGCAATGATTTTTGTGGGAGTATACGACGTACAATAATAAAGTAATGAGGCTAACGCGATAACAATTTTTACTTATGTTTTTAGTCAGCTGTAATGTAATCTTCTTCAAAGTAGTTCTTTTCTTCTTGCACACACTTACTCTAACGTTTCTGCTACTGCTGATAACATTTCTGGAATGTTGTCTAAAATCCTTGCCACAACATTTTGGACATCTATTGTTTGAAAATGGTATCCCTTGACCACAAGTTTGATTCGTGGGAATAAAAACAAGTCATTCGGGGCGAAATGTGGTGAATAAGAAGGCTGTGGTAATACTGAAATGCATCTTGAGGTTGAAAACTGTTGTACAGATAATGAAGCATGAGATGGAGCTTTATTGTAATGAAGAATCCGACTTGTATCAATATTTCAACGAACGTAGAGGATTCTTTTTCAAAGTCTTTTTAGAAATAGGCACCCATTCTTCATGAACAATGGCTTTGAAATCGAAAAAGCACTCTAGCATGCATTTCATTTCGTCATGGAATTTTTTTTTTCGGTGTAGGTGATCCCTTTGAAAGTATTGCAAACTTTGACGTTTTGTCTTTGGATCGTATTGAAAGAACCAACTCTTATCACCAGTGATGACACGGTTCAATAACTCTGGGTTGATTTGTACTTCTTTCAACAGATCAGCTACCATATTTTTCGCGATTCCATTTCCTTGATGAGAGACCAAAACTGTGTTCACTTATTACACCACTATTCAAGACCGAGTGGTTGTACGGATGTGCCGCTTGGCCTATTAGTTAGGGCAAGATCTAGGTCAAACATGGAGTGTTTATGAAGGCTGCAGCGTCGCTACATTTTGCTCAGATAAATCAGTCTAATTACTTTATTGTTGCACCTCCTACATCCTAACTTAAAATCTATTTCTTATCTTTATTCCATGTTTCTTTTTTTGGGGTGTACGAGTATATGAAGTTTCGATAGTTTCATGCCGATGAAGAAACTTATAGAACCGGTGGATCTTTGATGTAATCTTTGATGGTGGATCTAGTATTCCTGTCTAGGTTCAAAATTATCGAGCCCACCGGGTTGGTCTAGCGGTTAACTTGTTATCGAAAATCAGCTGATTTCGAAGTCAAGAGTTCTAAGGTTCAAATCCTAGTAAAGGCAGATTACTTTTATACAGATTTGAATACTAGATCGTGGATACCGGTGTTCTTTGGTAGTTGGGTTTCAATTAACCACACATATCAGGAATGGTCGACCTGAGACTGTACAAGACTACACTTCATTCACATTCATACATGACATCCTCATTTATCCTCTGAAGTAATATCTTATGGTCATTCCGGAAACTAAACGGAAAAAGAGAAAGGTTTAAAGTTATCTAATTTCAGATAAGAGTTGGGAAGAGTTTTTGACGTCTTTAGTTGTGTTAATATCTACCGGGTCAGAAATATCATATAGAAGGTAATTGTAGGGTATATTATAGTATTTGAAAATGACGGAAACTGGAGATTTTTAGGTAAATATTCCTAATTTAACTTTTAAGCAATATATACTGCTATTCTTTATCTTCTCTCATTATTCGCTTTTCCTCCATAGCTACGTATAAATTGCACTGAGGTAACTTGACGAGCTGGCATCCACGGCGCGAGTGATAGCGTCTCGGCCTTTCATCCGGAGGTCCCGGGTTCGAATCCTGGTCGTGCGTGGTGTTTTTTTACACGCTGCAAAATTGTCATTTCATCTCATCCTCTGAAGCAATATCTTACGGTGGTTCCGGAGGTTTAAAAAAAAAGAAAAAAGTAACTTTACAAACTTTACAGAAATAATGTCTTTCTTTTAATGAAGTCTAATCCGTTCTGAAATAAATTATACCTTCTGAATCATTTATTAACCCAGTTTAAATATTACGTAACCATTTTCTAAATTCATTTAAAAATATATTTATATTCTTTGTAATCGTTCATTATTTCGTTTTAATTAAAAAAATATGTGCACATAATTTCATCAATGTAAATTAATTATGAAAAATAGATTTTAATATTACAAAATAAAAACAGACTACTCTGTTTTTATTAATTTATTATTCATAATCTTGTATTATTATTATTATTATTATTTAAGAAATTCTCTACCTAATGATAAAGAAGGGCGTTGAAAAGTATTTCAGTATTAGTGAGTAGTGTCGCGAAGTACAGTACTACATTATTACCAGCATGCACCTGACTTCATAACTGAATTACTGTTCGTAATATTCAAATGAATGACGTAACGTTGTCATGTAATCTATTTTATATATATATATATATATATATATATATATATATATATATACATACATACAACAGTTGTACATAGGGCACACTTCATTTCAGTACACTCAAAAGGTACTCTGTTCAACAAATGTCATAAAGATTTACTATATGCTGTTGACAAATAACAACCCTTTCCATCTACACTGGTTTTTTTTTATCTCGTTACCATGTACTTTTCACTAACTCTTTGTGTGTAATGGAGCATTCAATATTCTTACAGCATTTTCAGTTTTGTTCTGATTTAAAAAAAAAAAATTCTTTGTATAAAACTACGTACCAGTTAATCATATTTTTTTGGAATTTAAATTTTTGCTGCAATAATTTGGTTAAATGCTATGAAATGAATTAATTGTGATTGTGCTTTTACTTTTTTAACCCTTTGAAGATTGTATTATTTTTTGTTTTTATTTGAAAAAAAAAAATGTTTATTTGATACTGATTTAATATAGTTAAAATTGAATACTCGTATTTATGAGTACAATCAAATAAGCAGAAATTTACCTTATTTTTTTTAATACTCATTAATAACAATTAAAATAGAAGTATATTTTTTATTTATTTATTTTTTGATGATGAATCTTCTTGTCATATATTCTGGTTAGCTTAAGTGAAAAGGGTTGCAAAATGGATGGATTTTATCGATTGTAATTAGATATTGAAGAAGTAGCACAAAGTCCGCCTCTTTGTCGTCGTCCAAGATTAATTGTTTGGTATAATCTACTTTAGTACATTTCCAAGTTTTCTTTAAATAATATTTGTTACAATTATTCCTTAAATAATAATTGAACAATTATTTAGTTTTATTAGATTTTTGATATTTGAAAAATATTTGTGTTTACGGTTATTTTTATTTTTAGTCTTTTTCATTACGATTTAATTAAATGTATACGGAGATAAGAATGTTGGGTAATATTAGTTATTTTTTAGAAGTTCTTTTAAAAAATCTTTTTTCTTTGTGGGGGATATCGGGAACCAAGATTGTAGTACCAAGTTTTGAGCTCCCGTACGCCTATCCAGTAATATCCTATCGAGGCAGTGTTTTATTTAAAAACTGATCGACTCGATTGTACTAATGTGGCGGGGCCCGCATTTCTGAAAAAAAAAAATTCTTCAGAATCTTTATTTAATTGTGGAAAAAGTCAATCCATCTCGAGTTAGAATGCCTTCAAAAAAATGAGAATGGGTTTCCTTTAAAAAAGAAAGAACCGTGAAAATTTGTAAACGAAAAAGCGCAAAATACTTTAATTTTTGGTGGCGCTACTGCTGTACAATCTCGTGCGGATTCTCAAACACTTTGGACGTGAAAAATTTACGATGAAAATAAAATATTGCTTCGTCACAAAAAATTAACGGTGGTAAGAACCTATCGTCTTCAGTATCGACTAAGAGCATACCTTGGAAATCATTCCAAGGTTTTCTTTTGTCAACTACACGAAGAACTTATATCGGTTGTAATCTGTGTGGCCTGAAATGCAGCGTCGTTTTAACAGAAGATTGATTATATGAGTTATCGCAAATTCTCGGCTAGCGCTACAAGTGGACTTTTTCGGGCTTCACTGAAAAACCTCGTCGTATATTATCCTCTGAAATGCGTGGTCGCCCTGTACTTTTCCGCTTACAAAATATTCCGATTCTTCAAATTATTTATATTACGAATATTCGTCTTCAAAACCGATGATGGATTCTGAAATGCAGTCGAAATGTACTCTGAACCATTATTTCGGACTGTTCTTGCTAAAATGTAGAACATAAAACGCCACTGATCTCCATATAGCCGGATAGAGGATCCCGTGTATTGGAATTGATAAAAACTAGCGCCACTAAACGGGTGACTAGTACTAAATAAAATGAAACGGCACATACGCAGAGCTAAGCGTAAGAGTACGGAAAAAACCACGTTTTTAACAGATACGGTAAAAGTGTTCTGATTTTGTATCTCTATATTACTATATATCTGATCTCTATATAAATTTTCTACAACTGTCCGTAAATTTCTGCTTGTATTACAAAAAATGACCTTTCTTTTGGTAATCTGACTTGAGTAAAATAAACACCCCCTACTTTCACGATTACAGTCGCGCAAGCGTGAAATGGTTTTATTTAGCTTCCAGCCACTCATTCTGCGGCGCTGGAATATGCTTCAATATTGAACACTTAATTGTATTTTACCCCATAAAGATCCTCTATTCAGTTACACAGAGATCAATGAAGTTGGCGTACGTTTGAACGCTAGTATTGCAATCTGCCGGGCAATATTTGTAACTCTAAAACGCGCGCTTTCAATTGGTGCAAATTTCATTTACTGACCGTGGGTGGTTACAGGTAGGTGTATGGTTTTTAAAGGGGATCATTGTTTTTGACACAGGTTGAATACGGGTTTTTTTATGTCTTTAGCAATGAACTTGAAATCGTTTCTTATTACATCGTGAAATTTGGCTGTTATTGGGTCAACAACTTTTGTTTTACTACCGTTTTTTTTTTTTTGCATTTAATTGCTAAACTTGGTTAGGAATGAGGATACCTATTTTTACTGACTTATTATATATATATATAAAATGAACACAATTGAAAGTTTGATAAAATATTTAAAAAATTAAACTATACTGAACTTCACAAAATTTAATCTTTATAATATAAATAAATCCAATTGTCAAAACAGTACTTCCTATCGGATTTAGTTCAAACCACTCTCTAAACACAGTAGTCTGTTAAAAATACCCCTAACTTTCTATTGGTCAGATCAATGATTTCAGTAGCTTTAAACTTTCTCCGGACAACGCGGACCATATTGGAAAACCCCGCGCGTAAATCGGTCCAGTAGTATTTTAGTCTATAGCGGACACGCATACGAACATTTCCTTTTATATATGTAGAAGAAGAAAGTCTATTTGTTTCGTAAATATCTCGACACCGGCGCCACGTAGCGGGTACAGTTATTGCAAAAATCTTTCTTTTCACGTAACTAATATATATTCTGAATATGAGCCAAATAGGTCCATAAATAAAATTTTTCTAAATATGTCAACCCCAGCGCCATCTATCGGGTCCATGTTTCGAAAAAATATTTCTTTTCGTGTAATTAATGTATATTCTGAATATGAGCCAAATCGGACCAATATTTGTAATATTTGTAACTCTAAAACTCTGGGGTCGAAATATCTGACCCCAGTGCCACCTAGTGGGTCCAAACTAATTCAGAAACCTTCGCTGGGATGTGCACAATAACTCACCAAAGTTTCATTCCAATCGGATTAATGATGTAGGAACGCATTCGGGACAAAAAAAAACGAATCATTTATATATATATATAAAATATATTTTTTTTTTAAATTTAATGTTAGGAATTGGAAAGTTTGTATGCATTTTTGATAAGTTCAATAAGAAAATTTAAATAACAATATGACTAAGGCGAAATCTTATCTAAGATATATTAATCGTTTCGTTTCGAGAATGTTCATTATATTACATCATCTAAACTGTCGGAAAATACTTATATATTATTTGGTAATTTGTATATAAAATATATAAATTTGTATACAAATATTTGAACTATATATACTATAATTTGTATATTTAAAAAATACTAACAAAAAAAAATTTTCGGTAACTACTCAGTAACTGATTTAGTTATAAACTCCTTTGAGGTCTTAAAACATTCATTACATTAGGCTTCAGATAACCAGCATGCACCGAATACGTTAATTAAATTATGAAAGGAGTTTTAAGGAAAGATAACTTTTCTCATATTATAAGCCCTACTTCAAAGGCATTGAAATCCAGGTATCTCAGCAACTAATTAAGATACAAAATTCGTATGGGTCTTAAAACACTCACCGCGTCAAGCCACATAAAATGAGCTCACACGGACATCGATCACTCAAAATTCCTAAAAAGATTTTGAGAGAACTAAATTAAATTAACCGATGCGAAAGCATGTGTATATCATCTCTAATTGGTTTAACGGGCGAGTAATGATATAGCAATTGTATTCCCTTAAACCTAACAGTATATGGGCTTATGAATCGAAGTTTAAACGATAATCATTATATATATATATATATATATATACATATATACGAGTATATGTATTTATATATAAAATACGGACCTACCTGAATCAGTTTTTAGTGATGGACAATTGTACGTTGCCCCGTTACGCGTAGAACTTTTAAAAATGTGAAAGTGGAGATGAAACATAAGGGCTGACGCATAGCTAATGTTTGAAAGGAAGTCTTAAGAACTACAAAGTGATTTTTATCTTTTACAACTTAAGTCAGTTAATAATGCTTAGGAGCAGCGCGCGTCTCCTAGTCTTATTTAATCCTGAAATAATTGTATATATATATATATATATATATATTTGTGTGTGTGTGACTTGCGAACATCGACTGCTATGGCCATTTAGCTCAAATGAAAATTTGTAGCGTATAAAAAATGTCATACATTACCGGAAGATTCGAACCCAGGATCTCCGGATGAAAGGCTGAAATACTACACTTGCGCCAAGGAAGCCGTAATTTTTTTTTCTTTTCTTACTTAGTTTATGTGTACGAGCAGTTTTAATTATAAAAATAACCATTGCTGTTACTTGAAAAATTACTGATGTACTTTTTGAACCTTTTTACGCCTCTCGCATGGGCGTAAGTTTTTTTTTTTATTTTATGACATAAAATTTTTAAAAAATTAAGAGAATAAAATTTTTGCTTTAAAAAAAAATTCTTGAACTTAACTTTTTTTTTTCTTCACTTAATTAAGCAAGATATTACGCTAAAACCAGTCGGTAGAAATTTAAGTGGAATAATTTTCATGTTTTATGTTCACGATAAAAAATTCGCGACTACAGAGGCTGCAGTTATGAATTGAGTAAATAACTGATCCTCTTGTATTTAAAATTCATTTATTATTTATCTTTGAATCATATGTATGAAAATTGGATATATATACAAATCCTGATTTTATACAGCTTGTTTTGAATATTTTTGTTTTATATTTATATAAATATTTTACTATAAAAAGGTAAAAGAGCAAAAAACCTCCGCATTTTAAACATATTTATGCGATACAGTCCTTCTACTTTGTTTTCTTATCTTAATGAAAATTAGTTAACTCTTAACTTCAGCAGATCTAATTAAAATCTTACATGATGTATATTTTTGTCATTTGTAAAATGTTTGTCCATTGCCGTAATTCTTACTCCCTGATGTTGCAATGAAATACGGGATCTTATGTACTAGATCTGCTAGTAATACACCTACATATCTTTTTTTATATTAGAAACATAAATTATAGTTATTGCTGGCACTTTAAAAAGGACTGCACTGCAGAGTTTGCTCTGTAAATTATGTTACGTTATAAACATATTTGAGTTAAAATGTCATAGTTGTTTAATTTTTAATATTTTAGATTTCATCCAAAATTTTCAGGTTATCTATTAATTATCAAAGTGTAATTAATAAAAGATTCGATTATGCGTAAACCTTTTTCATTCTTTATTTTATTAATTATTTTTCTAGTTTTCTAGTCGTTAGACTAACTTAATTTTTAAAATCTTGCTTTAAGAATCAGGTGATAAAATTTTTGTTATCCAGATTGCAAGTTTTGTTTGGTTTATTCAATTTTTAATTTATTATTTTATACCTAATGAAAATTGTAAGTTAAAATACTACTTTCGTATCGTCAATGCGTTGAACCATCTGAATGTGCATTTAAGAATGATTAACAAAAATCGGCTTAATCACTATCGATTTTACGAAATCGCTTTTGTAAATTTTTTATGATATAAACAAACGGAAATGAATAATTTAAAACTGTAGGATTGCTTTTTACTTAAATTATACATAACATTTTATTTATTAGTTTTCGAGGATTTTTATTATTTATTTCACTATAAGTTGTTCAATATCTTTCTACTCTGCATTAAATAATTTAAAAAATCTGATGTGGGCTCCACTAAGCTGCCTTGTACGCCTACTAAATTACAGATACACTTTTTTTCCTGTACTTCATTTAAACTTATTTCATTTGAAAGTGAGATACGATCCTCAAATTCTTTAATAAAATGGACACTTACACAATTGGATTGTAATGGGCACCACATTTTACTGTGGTGTCCGTATCAGCATTTTATATTAGTTTATATATTGATTTTATTTCACATCGATCAAGTAGATAGATACGTGGTGAGATTTTAAGTGAGAAGGTGTCGGATCCGTAACCATGCACACACGTCGGTTCGAATTCGACTTCATATACATATATATTTTTGCCCACGTTTTCTTCATTTAAAAATCTGATGTGGGCACCGTACGACTTCCTTGTACGTGCATTAAATTACATATACACATTTTTACAAAATGAAAAGTACGTAAAATTTTATTTCATTAATAACTTCTGCTATTTTTTCATTTTTTTTTATATTGTTGAATTATTATTTTTGGTAAAAATGTTTTACGATCAGAGGTTAATAATTTGTAATAAATCAGTATATTAGAATTAAAAAAAAAAGTTAAAAAATAGGAAATGAAGTCTGATTCGAACCGATGTGCCTTCCCCTGAGATCCAAATATTTCATTAATTAAAATTCCATTTGGCTGCAACTCTGGAAGCAATGAAAATAAGTACCACTTATGATACATCGTTGAAAAGCGCTCAATGAGGGCTTATTAGTGCAGTTAAGAAAAAGTCCTATATCTAATTTTTTTGGATCTTGGGCTTTTTTGACAACATTTGGTCTACTTAATTCTAATCAAAAAGGGAGGTGCAAAACTAGATGTTACAACAGTCCTAAATCCAACATTCTACGGCTAATCATTTTTTATTTATATGAGATACATACGTACGTACAGGTGTCACGTCGACACTAGTCAAAATGGATTCAGGATGGTCAAAACGGATATTTCCGTTGAAATTTGAAACCGAAATTTTTCACTGTTACAATACCACCCTTACTTCGTGAAAGGAAGTAAATAAAAGAAAAATTAATTTAATAAATAATATAATAAATTATTAGTTATGGTAGTTACTTGAAGAATCCATTCTCAGTTTTACTGAAATATAATTGCATTGTGTTCAGCATTTGTGCACAATACTGTCGAATGAAATAGAATCTATTTCGTACGTATATTATGTTTAGAGAAAACTTTTATTCGTAAGAATAAAGTTTTTTCACTTGTAGTTAAAAACATAAACCCGTGTACATTGAACTAATTGTTTCAGAATTAGTAAAAAAAAGTATCGTAAGAAAGGAAATCCGATTCATTATAGCGAAAACTAAGTATCGTAAAAATTGTTGTTATTGAGATCATTACCTCATCATTATCTTTATTGGTAAGAATACAGATTTCTTTTTTTAATATTGTTTACCTTTTTTAGCTCCATTCTTTTATTATATATTAATGGAATAACTCTATTATTGTGCCGGTCACGATAAGATACAATAAGTTATGACTGAGATGTTATTCTGAAACGCGTCAGCATATAATGTAGAAAGGTAAACAGTACTCAGCATAGAGATTTAAATATAGGTAGTTACAATAAAGTTTTAGAGCATTCCAAAGAATTTGCATTTTTAAAGCAAAGACGTTTTAAATTAGTCGTTTTATGATGAGTCCTAGTTATTCATTTTGTAGTGAATTAAAAAATCACCTTTCAACACGCCAGAAGGCGAAGTTAGATTTCACCGGTGCTAAGTAGGGGATAAAAAAGAGTTTCACCCTAAAGTTAAGAAAAACTTAAAATTTACTCGATACGACAATGGTTAACGTGAAAAAAGTTTCACATCTATAGCATACGACAATCCCCATCTTACAATTCCAGCAATTTTCTGGTTATCCCTTGCTGTAAAGGTTAATCATATCAAAAATTGTTTCAGACAAAAGTTTTAGATAATGTTTAGAGGACTAACGAACACTTTAAACCGATTCGATACTGTGCCTATTAAGGGAGGTATGATTTTTTTCGTCTTCGAAACCCCAGTTTTTCCACCCCCCTGGACCAACGGTTGGTGATATTAAAAAAAACTTTACTTAGATAAGTTTTAGGCCCTTATCCAAAAAATAGTAGAAACCTTAAACGAATTCGATATCTTACTTAATAAGAGAGTTATAGCGATATTTTTTTTTTTTAAAGCCCCCCCCCCAACCATTTCCAACCCATGGTTTGATTTTGCCCATTAACGAATTCGATCGAGATTTTGGGTCGTTATATTTTATGTATCAATTTGAAAGTGATTGGAGCAAAGTTGCGGTGGTTATTGTGTCCACAAGATAGTTAAATATAAATCTTTGAACCGACTGAGATTTTAGAGTCTGGGGGATGTGAAACGCGAAGATATGTCGAAATTTTCCGGAAGTCGAATTATGGTACCCGTTAAAATAGGAGCTTTCTTATGAAACCTACATAAAAAATGAGGTCTGGAACAAAATTCAATTAATGGAGTAAAACAAAGTAAAAACAAAAGGAATTGTTGATGGTAACTGAACATAAAAGGCTTAATGCCAAAAAAATTCTCACTATATTGAAATAATGTTATAAATTATTTCGAGGAACACCTAAATATCACTAATTTATAACTGTCAGTATTTTTACTTTGTATTCATATTTTTCATCTAGAAGGGGAAAAACAAAACGTTTCTCGAAACTAAAGTAAGATTAATTATTAAATACTGCACTCAGAGAGGCATAATGCTGTACGATAGTAAGATGAACTAAGAGACAAATTTTAGGCATTAAAGATGTATTAAAACGTAAAAGTACCTAATGCGTAGCCATTAATAAGTATACTCAAAATAGTGGTGAGTTCAGTAAAACCCGTATAAACTGGAAATAGTGATGAGATCAGCTATGGAAGGAACTATCACGAAATTTTTTTTTTTCTCTGTATTTTAATTATTTATATACTTTTCCCCATCATCATTCACTCTCCACTTTAAAAAAGATAGCCGTCATAATTTTCAAGCGAAAGATTTTATAAAAACTTTTTTTTAATGCATCGTACTACATAATAGATGGGTGGAAACAGCATTACAAAAAATTCGTACTAATCAGAAACTTCTTTAGTTATTAATGGCTACAAAGAGGTTGTTAAATGTAGTTAAAACAAGACTCCGCTTCGCAGGCTACTGTAAAATCTGATTCCTGGAAAAGCTTCGGTGAAATTGAAGTCAGTTTTATAGCCTGTTTTTTTTTTTTTTTTGCATATATTAACGATGATTTAAAAAGCTATGAGGAATTTTTTTTATTTACTTGACGGCGGAAAATATACTTACGTGAAAAAATTTGGGATAAAATAAAAATAAAAACTTCTTTTTTTTAGCTCTGTATAAATTGAAAAAACGAGGGGAAATATCAAAAATATTATTTTTCTTAAAGTTTTAAATAAAATTCTTTTAGATGATAGATTGGATAACATTTTTCCCTAATCCAGAGGAGGAAGGTATTTTATTTACTTTTCTCCTTTGTATTTATTTATTTTTATAACTTAATGTTAAATTTGAATAAGTCAACAATAATATATAATTCAGTAAATTTTCACTAAGCGGAATTCGTATTTATTTATTCTACAATTTTATTTTTATTTTCATAAATATTATTAACTACAAGAAAAATATTTTTCACAATATTATTTTAGTTATAAATTTAAATATTTTCTTCTTTTTCCTGATTTAAAAAAAAATAATATACGCGATACTAAAAATACATATAGAAGAAAAATGTGTACCGTCTGTTTTTCTTTTGTCTTCCCCGTGCAGTTTTTATTTTATATTTATTATAGTTATTTCCATTCTAATTCTAATCGGTATAAATTTTCCACAGGCTATTTTTAGGTAGATTTCATAAGAAAACTACCTATTCTAACGGGTACCATTATTCGACTTCCGGAAAATTTTGACATATCTTCACGTTTCACATCCCTCAGACCCCAAAACCACCGTCACTTCAAAAGTTTATATATATATATTTCACTTTTTTGTGAATACGATAACTGCCGTAATATTGCGCCAATCACT
The DNA here is from genome assembly GCF_047948215.1 of Lycorma delicatula. Classification (NCBI taxonomy): domain Eukaryota; kingdom Metazoa; phylum Arthropoda; class Insecta; order Hemiptera; family Fulgoridae; genus Lycorma; species Lycorma delicatula. The sequence goes on along the minus strand of NC_134461.1, from coordinate 141,167,609 downwards.
TTCAAATCGATACATAAAATTAAACGATCCAAAATCTCGGTCGAGTTCGTTTATGGGGAAAATCGAATCACGGGGTGGAAATGGGGGGGCTTTTTCGAAAAAAACAATATATCGCCATATCTTTCTTATTGTGTAAAATATCAAATTCGTTTAAATTTCATACTATTCTTTGGATAAGAGGTTAAAACTTATCACAGTAAATTTTTTTATATCACCAACCATTGGCGCAGGGGGTGGAAAAAATGGGGTTTCGAAGACAAAAAAATTATACCTCCATTAATGGGCTGAGTATCGAATCGGTTTAAATCTGTCATTAGTTCTCTAAACATAACCTAAAACTTTTCTCTGAAACAATTTTTTATATGACCTATCTTTACGGCAAGGGATGACCAAACCAAAATTTTGCTGGAATTGAAAGAGGATGGGGCTTGTCGTTTGAAACATGTGAAGCTTTTTTCCCGTGCAACTATTGTCGTATTGAGTAAATTTGACGTTTTTCGTAACTTTAAAGTGGAATTCTTTTTTTTTTTTTTTTTGATTTTTATTCGCCGTTAAGAAATTCTTAACTAAAAGTTGAATTTAATAGACGGTTTGATTTAAGCGCTTTCTTTTTTAAAAATTAAAAATATTCTTAAGGCATTATTATTTTTTTTTTAAATAAATTTTATATACTTAATTTAATTTTTTTGTTATTTTAATATTAAGTATAATATTTATATTAAATATGACTGCAATATTTGTAACATAAAATATTTAATAGTTAAATAAAAATTTATATCCTGATAAAATTAAATCTTTTTGTTTGGGTAGATTTTATGTTTACTCTAGATTCATTTTTATGAGCGGAAGTACAGTATGTTTAGTTTTTGTAAACAAGAAAGATCTATCCTGTTTGTCTTATCCGGTCTCCCTTAGAAGAACTTGTATGTGTATATATATATATATATATATATAAAATGTAATAATAATATTAGATTTATGTTGAGAATTATTATATTATATAACTACTTTCTAGCTGAAGGGTGCATCCTTATTAAATATTATTAGATTTATATATATATATATATATATATATATATATATACAATGATAAATTATAATTTATCAGTTATTAAGTGATCTTAAAAGAAATTTGTCTAGTAATTCTTTCTTATTATGATATTATCCCTTGACTTCCCACCCTTTCTATTCTTTTTTTTTTTTTTTTTTTTTTTTTTTTTTTTTTATTACTTGACCTCTACAATATTATGACCTCGATTATTAAACCGTCTGTAAACTGTTGACCTCAGTCATGTAAGTTACGCCCTCTCTACATGTTTCATTCATATATTCATCTGTTTGTTCCCATTAAAATAGTATTGTATTTGAGCATAGGCGGGTTATTTTATTCATTTTTTTTTTTTCATTTTTTCGTAAAATAATCAAGACCACGTAGTAACTTGACATTTCGTTTTTTTTTATTGTAAATAATAGAAATGTCATATTATGGTAAGAAATGTTCAAAAAGAGAAGTTTTTTTAACTTTTCTCTTCTCTTTTTTACGTCATACTATTCCGTTGTATAATTGCTAACGGATGAATTTTAATAACTGAAAAAGATCGAGGGTGGTCTTCTTGTATTTCATAATCATTTTTTTTTTTGTTTAATTTATGAAATTATATACGGTAATTAATTAATTATTTCAATTCGAATAAAGTTGTATTTAAAATATATGATTCTTATATTCAGTATTACAAAAGTAATTGCTGGAGAAGTCATTCACGTAGACTACATAACTGCTATTATGGACTACTGTTCAACACAGTTTACAAAGTCGGATGACTGGTTTTTTTTAACTATACTATGTCGATGCTATTGATTAATTTTTTTTATAGTTGACAAATATCGATTCATTTACATCGTAATAACGTCTATTTTTTCATTATTAGTTTGTTAAAGTACAGAATATTTCAAAATGGATATCGGAGTTTTATAGCTGTGTAATATTTCTCCAGTTTTACGTACATTTATTAATTATACGTGAAAAGAAAGAGCAACTTAAATAGTTTTAACTGCGCACAAGTACATAAACTGATTCCTGTACCTTCCACTTGAAAGCGCTAGTAGCAAAGATGGCGACCCCCAACAGAAAGTGTTATGTTTTGTTCCAATTTGCCGAGTTTGAATCTGTAATTTCCGTTCAACCAAGTGACAAAACCATTCGTAAATGGTATAAACAATTTGAAATCACCGGCTCTATTTGTAAAGGGAAGAGTACAGGACGACCGAGTGTGTCCGAAGACGATGTTGAACGTGTAAGAAAGTCTTTCTTTTACGTAGTCCTAGGAAATCCGTCTTAGGTAATCTTTCCTCAGCTGAAATACGAATCACAGTACATTATTTGTCGACAAGATTATGTGCCAACTCACCGGCATAACGCTGCACGGTTGAATGAAATTCTCCCCGACCGCTGTTGCCGGGGACCAAATGATAGGGCTTCTTTTTTCGTGGCCTCCATGTTCGCCCGATCTTATCCTGTGCGATTTTTTTTCTTCGGGGATCAAGTGTATATGCCACCGTTACCATCCGTCCTACCTGACTTGAGACAGGATTGAAGCAGCTGTTGAATCAATTACTCCAGACTTGCCGATTAAAGTACGGGTTAAACATTCTTATCGGCTAGATGTGTGCCGTGTGGTGCATGGTGCTCAAATTGAACATTTACAGGAAAAACTGTTTGAATTGCTCTTTTATTTCTTGTATAATTTATTAATGTAACTAAAAGTTAATAAATGTTACATAAATTTATAAACCCGATATTCATTTTGAATCACACGGTAGAATATTATAGAATACATTTGCTTGAATTTCTTCATTAGTAATCAAAACACTGGGCACAATACAGCAATTATACAATATCCATATAGGGACATCGGATCGCTTTGGTTTAATTAGACATTTGGGTCCTTAAGTCCGTGACAGTTCTTATTTGATTGTTGAATGGTGGCCGAAAGGACAAATTCGGTCTGATCACGGCCGGGCGGTAGCCCGTACCACGACCGAAAACCGAGACCCTGCAGTGAAAAAGAAAGGAAGATCTGCGGGAGGTCAAAACGAGATCAAATTCGGATCCCGGTAGGCTGACGGATTACTTCTCCGCCCACCACATTAGCAGTATTCGCTTCTCAACTAATCGACTATTCGCTACGTTCCCGATATCTATCGATTTGTTTCCTCTCAGGGAAAAATATATGTTTAGGAATTCCAGAAAGGAATTACTGTTTATATAAAAATAGAGTATCCGCTTACCAACAGTTTAACTATCCAGTCGCTTTCGGATTATTCCTCCATCATCAGGGATTACTGATTAATTATGAATTTTATAGTTGTGCAAATAAATGGTCATTATTATGTTGATAACAGTTGTAAACATCTTACTGACAAGATTTTTTTCTTTTAACGTTGACTTATTTTAACTATTGACAATCAACTGTTATGAACATAATAATTTTATTTTCATTTTTAATTCCCATTTATAAAAATTTATATGCACAACTTTAAATTTCATAATTAATCAGTAATTCCTGATGATGGAGGAATAATCCGAAAGCGATTGGATAGTTAATATTCACAATTGTTGGTAAGTGGTATTTATATAAATTGTATAATACCAACGGTGCCAGATGTTAAAAAGGTGAACGTAAATTCCTATATCGATTTGATAATGTATATTAATTTTTTGACTTAATTCTTTCCGCATTACCTTCTTACATAATCGGCTTTCTCACCTACTTTCCTTTTGAAAACATTTCCCTTTTTTTAATTTTTAAAATACTTTTATTTATAAGTTCTACTTCAGTTCATATTTGAATTCAGTACATCTTTATCGATAGATTTAATGTCTATGATCCAAATTACCCGCTGTACTTTTACCTCCGGTATCGCCTTGTTACTGTCTACTTTAAGTTCATATATAACTTTTTGTTTTAAATGTTAGCATCAACTGTTAATGGATCGATTTTTAATTGAATTTACTGAAAAAGTTGAATGGAATGCCTTTTTATCTCATTTAATTAACTAAATATTAATTTTTTAGAACAGACAATCATTTTATAAATGCCCTATGTGTATACATTTTTGCTTATTAATAGTTTCATTCTCAGTACTAATTTTTAAATGTTGAAGACTCAGCAGTGACAATTGTATTTTTTTCTTATTATAGATTAGTAGTTCATTTCCGTTTGTACTTTACTACTTGCTACAGCTGTTTAGTACAAATTTAATAGGTTTTTATTTGTTTTCAGTCGTTTTAAATAGTCATTTTTATGGTTTGTGCACGTGTGTCGCACGTGCTTTTTGTTTCTTATGATATTATACAGTAGTCTATACCGCTGCTTGGCGTGTTACGTTGAATTTTGTGTGGTCTGCCCTTGCTGTTTCAACACGCGATCTTTCATTCTTTATTGTAACTCGCTCAATTTAATTCATTTATGACTAACTTCTGCGTGTGTCGGTTAGTTGTTAATAATACACTGTGTGGTGTACTCTTCGTGAACAGCATTGTATGCATGTAATTTTAAATTTTGCTATAAATTACGCGTTCTGAATGAATGAATGAATGAAAAAAAAGTAATTTTATTATTTTTTTTTACATTCAAAAATTTTCTTGCTGTTCTTTCTTAAATGTAACAAACTGTTACGAAAGTTACGAAAATTATAGTGTGTTCGGCTGTACTATTACTATTAAACTATTATTATATTGATGTAACTATTAATTTTCAGTCTCGGTTTTGAGAAATTTTATCACCAATATTTTATCAAATGACGTTATGATTTTTAGCAACAGCGAAGATTGTGATTTCTCCTGATGAATTATAAGTTTTATTATGGAAAACCCAATTTTCAGTCACCACCTATAAAAATATGTCAAGGTAGAAAATCGTTTTTCACATATTTGTTGTTTAACCTCCGGGACTAGCGTTAGGTGTTGCCTCAGAGGATGAGTTAAATGATTTGTAGCGTGTGTGAAAATGCCATGCCTGACCGGGATTCAAACCCGGGGGACCTCCGGATGAAAGGCCGAAAATCTACTACTCACGCCACGGAGTCCGGCACGTATTTCGATTAAAGGACGATTAAGTATACGCGAAATTAAAACTTTCAGTAATATTGTGAAGTGTTTTTTTAATAGAAAAATACATGTTTCTTTTTTTAAGTTTGGTCTAGTGAATTGGGAAAATGATTTTTTTTGTCGAATAACTGGCAGTAAAGACTGTTAATTTAAATATATATTTAAATCAGACTTTTTTTTTTTTTTTTTACTGTTAGCATATTAATGTTTTTGATCGTCTGGTCTCTTTGATTTCTAACAAGAATACGGTTTTTTTTTCAGCTGTCATTTCATATCTTCCTTGTTAAAATAACATTCAACGTCGTTATAATTAAAAGTAAATATATATATATTATTTATTTAATTAAGTTATATAAATAGTAAGACAATATTTCCTTTAATTTGGCCCAAGTTTGTTGGAAGTTGGTGGGGATATTTGTGTACCCCTAACTGGCTGTTGTTTACCAATTGACTGGTTTCCGGAAACACACACACACACACACACACCCCCCCCTATTTTTCTGCTACTGGATATTTTCACAGTTACATTTTTATGATAAAAATGTATTAATTTATATTAGCAGTTGCATAAGTAAGTTAGATTCTATCAGAAGTAATGTACAGTCTATTAAAAACTGCAAATTCGGTTATAAGAAAAATACAGGATGTCCCATATAAAACGCAACCCAACCTTATATTGGTAGGTATTTAAATAATAAAAAGGCATGTGTAAATGTAAATGTAATTTTTATTATTACCATCCATTACCTTACATTTAGAGTAAATGTTGGAAGTGGCCGCCATCTTCTTGAATACAAGCTTCAATTCTTTTTACAGCGTTTCTTGCAACTTTTTTCAAAGTTTGTGGCCGGATATTTACTACAGCTTGTTCAATATTGACTTTCAATCGTTCAAGTGTTCGTGGTTTGTTGCTGTAGGCTTTTTCTTTGAGGTAACCCCAGAGAAAAAAATCCCCCGCAGTCAAATCTAGAGATCTTGGTGGCCACAAGCCTCGACCGATAACACGATTATCAAAGAATTCCTCGACGAAATCAGAAGTTGAACCTGCGTAGTGCGATGTCGCACCGTCATGTTGTAGCCAGCAGTGTCTGTCTTCCTCTTCCAAGAGTGCAATGAACCGAAATAAAATATCCTGATATCGTTCTGCATTAATGGTGTAAACGAAAAAAATAGGACCGATTATTTTCTTCCGCGATATCGCGCACCACACGCCCAACTTCTGCGGGTGAAATTTTGTTTTTCGTAATAAACGTGGGGATTTTCAGCGCTCCAAATTCTACTGGTTTGGGTGTTTACGTAGCCTTCCAAATGAAACCGTGCTTAATCTGTGAAAAATAACGAATCCATAACATTAATTCCCTCACGCAGAAATCGACGGAACCGTTGACAATATTGTAGCCGTTTTTCTTTGTCGGGCTCAAAAAGTCGATGAACCGTTTGAATGCGATAAGGTCGTAATTGTAATCGTTTGGCCGCCCGATGTACAGTTGATTTAGACAAATTAATTTCAGCAGACAAATGTCTGATCGATTTATTTGGCGAGGCGAGTAATCGGTCTTTGATTTCAGCGACTGTATCTGTATTCAACACTGACGCAGATCTTTTGTGTTCCTTGTTATTAACAGAACCGGTCTCTCTAAATTTTGCAACTAACCTTAATACTGATGTTTTGTTAGGAGCTGGTTTATCTGGGTACTTATGGCGGCGAAACAAATCTTGTACTGCAACCGCTGAGTTCGTACTGAAGTACGACTCGACAATGAAAACACGTTTATCTAGCGAAAACACCATCTTGTCTCTAGCGATACACTGAACGTTATGATTGCATTTTTGTTACTATCGGTAGTGTTCTACTGCGTCGCCGCGATGTTCAGATGTTGGACGAGTCCATTTCAGTAACGTGATGGGGAGTAAGCTTGACTTTTGAAATTTTATGGATGAGTGATTGATGGGTTGCGTTTTATATGGGACACCCTGTACTAAGTAATTATACGAGGGCTGTCTAAGATAGTAACTCACGTTTTGAAATAAAAAACCAACCAAATAAGAAAAAAAATATCATATACCTTTGAAAGGAACAATCTTAAACTATTTTTCTGCATAGCCGCCATTTAAATTGAGGAACTTATCATAACGATGCACAAGCTTTTCAATTCCTTCTCTGTAGAAATCTGCCGCCTTAGATTTTTGGTATCCATCTTGCACAAAACTTATGATAACCAACGCTTCCCCCAACAATTTCATGCAGTAAACGTCGTGAAATGAAGCGAGATTTCCGTAATTGTAATGCGGCGATTTTCATGAATTCTATCGTTGATTTTCATCGTCAGTTCAGCAGTCACAAGGCTAGGCCGACCACTGCGATCCTCATCATGAACATTGGTGCGGCCATTTATAAACTGACTGCACCACTGCTTCCCTCCACCATCATTCATTATTCCATCACCGTATACCTCAAAAAATTGCCGATGAATTTCAATTGGTTTGAGGTTTTTCCCAGTAAAATCAAAATCATTGAACGCACAATTCGTGGAATTTTTTATTGAAGCGCAGATTTAAATAATTCACAAGAACAAAGTAGAAAAATTAAAGTCCACATGCTACGACAGCTTAATGCGTACCGAGTGTAGAAACGTTTTGACGTCAAGATGGCGGCTTTATCCCCACCCATCTCCACGCTAGGCACAAACATAAGTTACTTTCTGGATCGCCCTCTTATAATTATTTTAAATGTTGAATATTTTAAAACAGATTATTCATTTTTGAAGTTATTTCTTTTTTTTTATCTAAAACAAAAAATGTAATATATCTCGTAGTGATCAACAGTTTCATTTAAAACGCAGGTTGACCAGTAACTCAGTTATTGTGACGTAATATAATATATGGACCGTGACTAAAGCACACTGATTGAATTTTATTTATATTATATTACAAACGTAATAGTTTATACCACGTAGTCAGATAACTAAAAAAATCTTTGCATACCCTTGCAAACATTTTTTTTTCCGCACATTGAAATTTTACATAGACTCCACTCTGCTCGCTCGGCAGTTAAAACTTTTTCTCATGTAGTACTCAGAAATACGATAACTCAATTTTGCTTTTATCTCTTTGTCTATAAATTGTGTGGAATTACGGTAATAACCAGTTTATAAAAAAAAGAAGTTGAACCTCAATATTTAGAACACCGTTTAGTCCCCAACTAATTATGTTTTTTTTTATTTCTGTAAAAATAATTGTAATAATAATAATGAATAAAAATATAATTAAAGATAAACAAAAGTATATGAAATTGTAAATTAAATAGTAAAATACGATAAAAAAAATTGATACACTCAACCAGAATTATAATAATACAAAAATAATGATTTTCTAGTATTTCCCATATTATACGCACCGACCTTGATAATTAACTTATACGCTTGAACACGACATGAGACAACAACCAAATCATATAACATTTTTTTTACAGGTGAGCACCTTAAAACCAAATCAAGTCGGTTCAAATCGCAGTTCAGTCGTTTTTAACGCTGCTATTATTAGCGCCACTGTTGGTTGTGAATGTTACTACCCCCTTCTACTGTTGTCAGTTGTAAACAGTTTTATTCTTCAATGTAATGGAATTGCGTTATTTGAAGTTTGTTATTACAAAATGTCTTATTCGGTCGAAAAATATCAATATCTCATCAAAGAGTAGCCTACATGATTGGATTAAATAATGGCGTACAACAGGGTTGATTTCATTTGAAAAACAAAATAGGGGACATTCCGTTAGGACTCCTTCAGCCATAGCCGAATTTCAAAATTTGCTGATCGAATAAAATTTACTTGTAATTTGTCACAAAAAAAGTGGTGTAAAATACACATCTTGCCGTAAGATTCTTCATGATTTGAATTTGAAGTAATATCGTGTAACACCTGTGTGCAACAACAGACAAATCAAAGAAACATTTTAATTAATGCTACTTGCTTCTCAAAATCGTTACTTGTGGGTAGATAGACCTGATGCTGTATTTCACGTCAGACGAGTCGCTGTTTTGCTTGTCTAAGTATGTTAATTTTCGCGCAACACCAGGTATTAGATGATTGAAAATTCTCTTCAGGTGTTTGAGCGTTCTCTTCACAAAGATAAAATCGACGGATTGTGTGCTTTATCTGGTAATTGTATAGCGAGGTCAATGTTTTTTGACCTAACAGTCAATGAAGGAGTATCCCTTAAAATTTTCGAAGAATTTTACGTTCAATTAACAGACCGTGAGAAAGAGTTAGACTTCTTCAAACAAAACCGAGTTGTATCGTACATCAATCGATTCACTAGTATGCGTTTGTGGTTTTACTGAAAAACGAACTGTCAGCAGAGAGCTTTCCCCAAATTTGTCTAGTTTCGATATTTTCCTTTGGAGCTGTTTGAAGGAGAGAATTTATGAATCAAATCCCTACACTATCGATGAACTGTGAAAGCCTCACAAGAATTGATGTTTTGCGTCAGGGGTCTCAATACGATTATTTGATCATTTAAGTGCATCGCTGCCCAGGACAATCATTTCGAACATAATTTATATAAATATGTAAAATTTTGTTAATGCAAATTTTGTTTTAGTTTTTAATTAAGTTTTAATTTTTACATTTCATTCATAAATGTCACGTGTTCCAACTATGTTAGTTTTTAGCGGTTTAGATTTTAGTTGCTCATCCTCTGTAGTATATAAAATTAAAATATAATTAATTCATCGACATCATTAGTTAGTATTATTATTTTCATTAAAAAAATAAATAATTATTTACCTTAGTAAAATAATAATTTTTTTATAGTAATGAAGTGGATGTAAATATTTATAAACTTATTGCGGCAGATTTGCCTAAAAGATAGACTAAATTTATTTAAAATGCTGCAAACGTAATGTGCTGATGTACTGGCTATCAATCTATATGCATTATTTTATGTAAATACTTCTATTATTCATTCAAACTGATGAAATGTAGTACTCTTTTCCTTCTTTAGTCCTGATTCTTGTAAAAAGGAAGCTCAAATTGATATTTTATAAAAATGTAAATTTCTATTGTTATCGATCATAAATAAAAGGATATCTTGTGGGTGATGTTAAGTTAAAACTATTTATTTATTATACAGTTTCTTATTCATTTAAATAATTTACTCATTTCAAATGTTTAAAATGTATTTTTTTTTTTTAAAGAATCATAAAATGTATATATATATTGTAACAAGACCGTTATAACGGACTAAGTAACGTATTCCTTTCGATTAAGAACAAAGAAATAGAAAATATAATATGGGAGGATTCCAGAAAGGGAATAAAAGAAACCTTTTTAGTATAGTTAACAGGTCTGTTTAACAATCATCCTTTGTAATACTGCCTGCGTTAGCACTTAACAGATGTTGTTCAATGAAAAAGGGTTACCGGACCAGTGTAAGAATCTCTTGTGAGAGCGGACGATCATTCTCACGTTTCGAGTTGAGTCCGGTCCTGCAGATAAAGAGGATAGGACTATAAATACTCCGGGGAAGACCAGTTGATAGTCAGTCTGCGAAAGAGCTACGATATAATTCTGCGAGAGAGTTCTAAGCGAGGAGTTATTATACTAATTTGAAGCGAAAATATCCTGCGAGGAGGTCGGAAAATAGGTGAAGGAGCGAATTTTCAAGTGCGTACACGTTCGATGCGATTAAGGTGACGACACAAGTAATTCCAGTGTGGATAGTACATGAAAACAAGAAATGGTTCGCTGAGTTACTGTTAGATTATAAGCGATAGAGATAATATTCTAAATGTCATTGATAAATTGTTAGGGTAGTTTTATTTGTGAACAAAGGTATTTGCAGTAAAAGAACTTTATACTTGTCCTATCTGTTGTACTATTGTTAGTACGAGACTAACGGTTAAAAGTGTTAATATTAGTGGTCCTGCTAATAATGTCTTTTTTCAATGGGACCGAATTCTGGTTTTCAATATTAAACTACCCGAAAATAAATCCTGACGATTACTTTAAATTCTGTTTTGTATGTAATCACTGTTTATTTGTATTATTGTGGTTGTCATTAGTATTATTATTAACATTTATTGTTGTTATTGTTTGCTGTTGTCATTATTATTATTATTATTATTGTGAGTTGTTTATTATTGTCGTTTATTATCTTATTGTCATTGTTATTATTGCTTTGTCTTATTTTATTTATGTTCTTAAAATAATAAATTGTTATTATATAAACATTTTCAATTGTCAATCTTTCAATATCCTGATCGAGCCGTGAACACGCTACAATATATATTCACGTGCTTGAACACACACCTAACATGGTGACATTAAAAATATGAAAACATGAAATATGTGAAGGGAAGGTATTAAAATAAACTCCGCCTTATAAAGTACAAATATTTTAGTAAAAATCGCGTTCGCGTTTATTTTTAATTCGTTAGCTCTGTGTATGTATTACGCAATGTACTGTTAACTAAAAATGCTAAATAAATTCGTTTGGGTTTTAAGTATTACTCGTGACAGAATCATATGTTTGGCTCATCCCGTATTGTTTTCTTTATATATATATATATATATAGTATGTGAGTGCGTGTATATGTGTATGTGTTTTAACAGGTTAAATGCATTATGAATAATTTGGAATGAACACACCCACGCATATTTCAAGCCGGATTCCTTTTATCTTAATATATGTTTTCGGCGTAATTTTAATAAATATCCCTCCAGTCAGAAACTCTACCATCTGTTGTTTGTTATGTTTCTGTACTATATATAGTTTGTAATGGATGAGGAGGCCACACGACGACTGTTTTACATTCACGGGAGGTGTCCTTTCCTTTTTTGGGTGTTGTTATTGCACTTTCTGCTGCTTTCCCTTAGCTTATTATGTAACTGAATTGTTTATCTGTTACGTGAACTATGTGCGATTTGTTTTTGTATTATATACTTTATATATAAATAATATTGTGGATAAAAGTGAAAGGAAAATTATGTTAATTATTAATTATTTTTATACAATTTTACGGTTGTAACGGATTAAAAATGATTAATATTCAAATAAGTTTGAATTAGGTTATATGACTGCCTTCGTGGCGCAGGCGGTAACGTGTTTACCTGCTTCGCTGAAGTTCTCGGGTACGAATCCAACTACGTATAATTCAACTTTCTTTTTTTCTTGAAGTACGGGATTCAACAACAAATTATTTAACTGAAAAAATTAATAAGGCTCAAAATAGAATAATTAAATTAATTTTGGGTGGGTACTGTTGAATGATAAGAAACAGAAACTATTTTAATTCTGATCAACGCTATCACCTGTTGGTTTTCATCAGTTAAGATTGATAAGTACGTTTGTTCCATATGGAAAAGTAATCTAAAACTAAAAAAAAATTATTCTTAATTTTTTTTTTTTTTGTTTTTTTACTAAATATGTAGGTCATTTAAAATTGTTGTTCCCAGTTTATATAATATGTTATCGAAAGAAATAAACGATATGACAAATTTTAATTTGTTTAAGAAAGAAGTATTTCGATGGCTAGCCCCTGAAAGTGTAAATATCTAGAATAGCTGTTTATCTTAAAGCAACAAACAGTTAAATCCTTTAATATTCTAATTGAAATATACATATTTACCGCAACCACTTTACAACGATGCCACAAAATATTTTTCATAATTAATGGTATTTTTATTATAAACTTAGTAGTACATAGTTTTTAGTAATAGACAATTTCGTTTGGTATTTCTTTTATAATAAACTAGCAGATCCGGCAATGCTTCAATATTGCTAGATTTGAGTACATATATAGATTAAATGAACACAATTGAATGAATGAAAAACTTTAAAAACTGAACATTACGGAACTTCACAAAATATAACCTTTCACTTTATCCTTTTCTCCCTTTTACCTTTTTCCCCGTTTTTCCATTTTTCCCCTTTTTCCATCTTTCTCGCTTTCTTTTTTCGCCTTTTCCGTTTTTATAAGATAAGATTAGATAAAATTTAGTAGTAGATATTATTTTTTTAAATTCTTTTTTGATGTAATTATTAATGTATTTTGTTCTTTATTTGTATTTTTCATTGTTAATGTGTTTATACTCTATATTGAATGGGGACTTGCCGACAAGACTTAGAGCCTTAACCCACCGGGTTGGTCTAGCGGTCAACTCGTCATCGCAAATCAGCTGATTTTGAAGTCGAGAGTTCTAAGGTTCAAATCATAGTAAAGGTGGTTACTTTTATACGGATTTGAATACTAAGCGGTGGATACCGGTGATCTTTGGAGCTTTCTTTCTTCTTCTGTTTAGCTTTCGGAACCGCCGTAAGGTATTACTTCAGAGGATCAATGACGATGATATGAACGAATGTAAATGTAGTCTTGTTTAGTCTCGGGTCAACCACTCGTAAGACGGTGGTTAATTGAAACTCAACCACCAAAGAACAACGGTATCCACGATATAGTATTCAAATCCGTATAAAAGCAACTATCTTGACTAGGATTTGAACCTTAGAACTCCCGATTTCGAAATCAGCTGATTTACGATGACGAGTTAACCACTAGACCAGCTCGGTGGGCGTTCTATGGAGCTTGAATTTCAATTAACTACACATCTCAGGAACGATCAACCTGAGACTGTACAGGAGTATACTTCATTTACATTCATACATATTATCCTGTGAACAGAAAAAGAAAAGGTTTAGAGTTTTGGCGACACCCAAGTATCTATATTTGAAGAATAAAGTTTTTCGGTTCTGTTCTGTTCTTTTGACTAATTGTGTCGCTTTACTTCAGAATGGATCTAGTTACATCGTAGAAGTTTTTATGTATAATAGTGAAAAGAACCACATGTATGTATTCAGTTCTATTATTCAAATTCAAATTAAGCATTGCCACTACTAAAAATTGTTTTTTTCTTTTTTAATTGACCGATCGGCCAAGCGCTATTGATAATGATCGCTAGTAAATCTTTTTTCAGACGTGCATGAAAATCGACTCATTTTCCTCATTTTTCCTTCAAGAGCTTTTTAAATTGTTAATTTTTTTCTTGTATAATATTTTTTGAATATAAAGAAAATTTACTGATATTTAAAAGTTCCTAACCTAATCTGCTTTTTGTACAAAAAATAATTTTATCTTTATGTTACGTTTTGATAAACATTTTTGTGTTTGAATTATATTCTGTTATACATTCTAGGTTACTCGTTTTTCGTCAACCGATAACAAATTTTAAGCATTCCGTTTTTCATGCTTTTTTAAATATATTTAATTTTATTTGATAAAAAATTAAGAAAAACTTTCTCGTATTGTGTTACGTAAAGTAACAATGAAATGTATTTTATTACTTTAGTCCCTGTTTGATTTTTGTTATTTTATTTATAATTCATAAATATTAATAGACATTGATTTTTAAGTAAAGTTTTATCTATTTTAAATATGTATCGTTTATTAATAAAAATTAGTAATATGTTTAAATTAATATTTAGTTTCAACAAAACAACTTTGTTAAAAGGTTTAGAAAAGATGCAAATATATATACTGATTGATATTAAATTTATAAACGATGATGTTATTGTGGAAATCACTGGAAGAAGAAATTATGGTAGACGAGCAAATAAACCATAATATCGCTTTCTATTCATTTTCGGAGACGACAACCGTAATGTAGTTCGACCATTAAAAAATATTTCTTTTGTTACTTCAGGTCTTTGTCACTTCAATTCTTTTTGTAATTGTTTGTTAATTATTTTTGTGGTACATATTGCCAAATTTATTCTAGCGTACAAAATAGTCGTGAAGAATACCTTGTCCAATTTCTCTGGATATAGTGGGTCGAGTTACGCACCAACTTTACTTACTAGAGAGAAAGCGTACGTATAACCAACTGTTACGCTGTCTATATCTTATTCCACCAACACGTTTCCATTTTCCTACCGGTCATTCTTTCTTCAATTTTTGCGGAATTCACGGTACACTTGACTCAGTTTAAGACTTATCCTGTTGTAAACGAACCGCGTGGTGTTGTAATAGACTGTCTCGAAGTTTAAACGTACAAATTATACGTTTTATGTTTGATTTACGTTCTGATTTATGTTCGATGTTTTTTTTAGTTCGACTGAATCTATTTATTTACGAATTAATTACTCGGCAGCTGTATTTAAATTTATATCACTATTATCAAAAATACGATAGACGATAGAGTATTATAAATACTAGAGAGGACTAATAAATTGAGTCATCCGGTACATAATTGCAATAACACAGTCGCATACACTGCAGTAATATTTCACTACTACAAACAGCTAGGAAAGCTCTTAGACTGAATGCAGTATAGGATCACTTTGACAAAGTGTTGTGAGAGTTGAGGCTGCTGCAGTACGGTTGCCTCTGCTGATTACACAATTTAATTTGTCTGACGACGTTGATGTACATTATAAACGATCCTTTACGTTCGTTACTAACGTGACTTTCGAGAGGGGATTGACCGTTTACATTCATTACGATGTAGTATATCTTTATTCATGGTAACGACAATATTTGGTTTTAATAATTTCCCGACATTGATCATCTACTCTTATATAGTGGAAAAATAATTATATGTGAAAAAATTACCTAAGATTTCTTTTATCGGGGTGGAGGTGATTTATTATATATTGTTATTATAAGATTATCATTATATGTTTAAATAAACCGTAAAAAGTTTTAAAAATTACAAAAATCAGTATTCTTTTCTACTACTCTACCTCCAAAATCACCTTCCAAGAAAACTTTTTGATTTTTCTACTATGTTAAATGGAAGAATCTAAAATCATTTCCGCTGAAAAATGTACAACCAATAAAAAGTTACCTAAGATTTCTTTTTTTGTGAACGGGGATGAATTATGATGAAATCTTATTGTAATATTATCATTAAAATATTAAATAGAATAAAAATTTTTTTAAATAGATTAAAAAAATCGATATTTTTAAACTTTGAATGGCTCGTCCCCAAGTAATATTGCCCTCAAAGTTTTTTGGGGGTCAATTACACTACTGCTATGCTCAGAAAGGTTTAAATAAAAAGATAGCGTTTCTTTAATTATTAGAAAAGGGTGGATTGTGGAGCAAAATTAAAAAAAAAAATGGTAAGATGAGCATGTACACATGTACTAACCGTAATATAAAGTGCGGTTGTGTTTGCAAAATTATGAAGAAATTTACCCCAAAAAACTATCCCACCCCTTAAAGATATTGACCCCAAAACTTTATCAATAAATTGCCCCATATACATGCGTCTTTGTACAAAATTTCATCAAAATCACATTCTAATTTTTTCCCTTGATTGCCCACGTTATTCTTCTTTTAAAATATCTCATGTGGGTACCATATGACTTCCTTGTACGCCTATTAAATTACATACACATTTAAAAAAAATGAAAAGTACATAAAATTTTATTTCATTAATAACTTCTGATATTTTTTCATTTTTTTTTAATGTTGAATTATTATTTATCGTAAAAATGTTTTACGATTAGAGAGGTTAATCATTTTTAATAAATCAATATATTGGAATTAAAAAAAAAAGTTAAAAAAGGAGATGGTATTCGAATCGATATGCCTTCCCCTTGTAAGATCCAAATCTTTCATTAATTAAAATTTCATTTGGCTGTAACTCTGGAAGCAATGAAAATAAATACCGCTTATGATATATCTTTGAAAAGCTGTTGATGAGGACTTACTATTGTAGTTAAGAAAAAGTTCAAAATCAAATTTGTTTTGGATTTTGGGCTTTTTTGGACACTTTTGGTTCAGTAGATTGCAATCAAAAGGGAAGGTACACAATTAGATGTTACAACAGTCTTAAATCCAAAATTTTATCATCCTACGGCTAATCGTTTTTGAGTTTTGCGAGATATATACGTACAGACGTCACGCCGAAACTAGTCAAAATGGATTCAGGGATGGTCAAAATGGATATTTCCGTTGAAATCCGGAAACCGAAATTTTTCGCGATCACAATACTTTCTTTACTTCGTACAAGGAAGTAATTAACGTTGAATAATGTAGAATTGACGTTATTCGTACTGTAATGTCATGTGATTGGCCAAAATTGATGATTATCTACTGCATTTAAAACCTGTTGGTATTCAAATATTTATGCTCGTTATTTTGTAACATATGGATTACATTCAATTTATGTATTTTCATATTATTGCTTATTTATTTTAAATATATATGTAGTTATTTTGTTCATGATTTACTTTTTACGTTTACTTTATTTTGTGGTTACATTTATGCTCATTATAACTGTTTTATTACTATTATATTAAAAATAAACAAATACTATTATAACTAATATTACTACTACCATCTTTTATATTCTGCGTTGGCTACAATATCTTTCTGCTCTTTTTCGCTTTTTCATTTTGGGTGTTTTAAAAAAAAATATCATTTTAGTGAAGGTGTAGTGCAGAACCCTTTGTTTTTATTTGGGAAATAAAGATTCTTCTCCTTATTCGTTCAGAAAATTAAATTTTTTTTTATAGTTGAATAAATCTTTTTTATTGTAAATCAAATGATCGTCATCAATTAGGAAAAAAATTATAGTTATACATTTTTTTTAACTGTGTTCTGAGAAAAGAATATTGGCTGTTATTGAACATTGTTATTGCTATAAATAACTTTTTATTGTTCGATTAATATGCTGGCAATTCAGTGAAATTTGCGGCTGTATCAAGCCAGTGAAATGGATCATTTCATAATAAGCTTAACCAGAAAAAAATAATTTTTAAGATTTATCTAATCATTGAAATTAATCAATCCGAAAATTATGCTCATTATTTTGTAACATATTCGAAAAAATTACATATCCCATTCTATAATTGTCAACCCCTGTTAAGCTTAACGTGAAAGATTATTTTGATACTGGCTGACAAAAATTATTCTTTAACAGGAAATATGGATTTTTCATGTTTCACTTGCTATGTTTTTATTTTTTCTTTAGTTTATTAAAAAAAAATTGTTTGAATATTTTTTTATCTATAGAGTGTCCCACGAAGAAACCTTCAGGACATGTTCTACGGTGAAAATAATGAGAAAATTTCACACAAACTTAGGTCTGGAAACTCTCTGTTATCGATTTTTTTTTAACCTCCGGAACCACCGTTAGGTATTACTTCAGAGGATGAGATGAATGACAATTTTTGTAGCGTGTGAAAATACCATACCTTACCGGGATTCGAACCCGGGTCCTACGGATGAAAAGGCAAGACGCTACCGCTCGAGCCACAAAGGCAGGCTTGTTTTCAATTTACGGCTAGCGAAAGATTACGCCTGGATTTCATCTTTTCTAATAAAAAGAAGACCTGCTGTAATTTTTGGGACCCAAATTAAAAACTTTGTGGTTTCTTACATAATTTGAGTTGGGATGTAGGATAACATAAATTCCAGAATTGTAACACCATTAGTTTTTAAGATATCTGACGTAAAACAAAAAATTCGGTTTCGAAAAAAGTTTGTTTAGGTTTCTGGTACGGTACCTTTATTAAATGAAGAAGAAAATGTAAAGAATTTAATTGTGGAAAATTAATGTAAAAAAAGGCAATAAAAAGTAAATAAAAACTTTTAAAAATCGGTTTTTATTGAAGCAAAACAGATAAAAAATAGACTGAAAAGCGTATTATTCTTTCTTTTTATAATACATATAAAATTTAACCCGCCGGGTTAGTCTAGTGGTGGTTAAACACGTGATCGCAAAATATTCTGATTTTTCAAAATGGAGAATTCTAACGTTCGACTCTTTGTAAAGGTGAATTTGAATGCTACAATGTGGATCCCGGTATTTTTTGGTGGTTGGCTTTCAATTAACCGACTACTCGTATCTATGAGTGGTCAACCTGTATCTGTTCTAGATTACATGTTAACCGGTACATTTACATTTACACTGGAGATACCTCGGCCTGGAAAGCCAGAAGCGGTAATTGCATTTACCTACACACGCGCGCGCGCGAACACACAAAAACAGACCCGGCAGTCGCTGGAAAATTGGTTATAAAACAAACAGATTTATAAAAATTTAATTCATTACATGTATAATTAATTCATCTTTAAAATAATCTTACATAATTATTTAATGGATTGAAAGGAAGTATAAATTAGTAGCATTTTAAATCATAAGAATGTTAGCGAATTGAATTTTCCTGTTCTTTTTTTTTATTATTAAAACAGAAATAATTAAATGAATACATGTAAAATTTTTTTAGTTATTAAGTAATCTTTTGATAAGAATTGAGGCTTCAGATATTTAATTTGGATTTTTTTTTTTTTTTGCTCACATCATGAATAACTCCGTTCATAATACGTAATGCTACAAAATAGGGAATATAATCTTATTTATTCCTCAATCGTTTTGTGTACTAACTTACACAATTTTCATTTCTGATGTTTATTTCTGAAACCTTAAAGTAAATGTGAAAAAAATCTGAGATGGACACCACATAATTTCCTTATATGCCTATTAAATTACATATATACATTTTTCTGCACTTCATTTGAAAGTGAGATACGATCCTCCAATTTTTAATAAAGTGGACAGTTATAAAATTGCTAAAATATTAGTTTTTATTAACTTCAAATATTTATACAATTATTAATTCAACAATCTTACCTGAAATTAGAATAGAATAAAGTGTTAATATCTAATATTATATTTTTTAAATTATTATGATGTAACCGTCAACAAAATGAAAACAAAAACGAAACAGGAGAAGGTTACTAAATTTTATAGCTACATTTATTATCAAGCAGGATGAAAAAATGCATAAATAAAAATAATATGATTGTAAATTATAATTTTCAGTTAAAATTAAATAATCAGATTTTTCACCAAATCTGATGTGGACACCACATTAATTCCTTGTACGCCTATTAAATTACATATACACATTTTTAAAAGTACATAAAATTTTATTTCACTAACTTCGGATTTTTTAAAATATTTTTATTTTTTATTGATATTATTGAATTATTATTTATTTTATTTTTTTACAGTCGGAGGTTAATAATTATTAATAAATCAATGTACTTGTATTTAAATTAAAAAAAAAAAGGAAATGAAGTCGAATTCGAACCTGTCTTCCCCTTGTAAGATCCAAATATTTCATTAATTAAAATTTTATTTGGCTGTAATTCTGGAATCGGTGAAACTAAGTACCACTTATGATATATCGCGAAAAGCTCTCAGTGAGGGCATATTTCTGTAATTAAGAAAAAGTCCAAAATCCAAATGTTTTTGGGTTTTTTGGACACTTTTGGTTCAGTCAATTGCAATCAAAAGGGGAGGTGTACAACTAGATGTTACAACAGTACTAAATCCAAAATGTCAACATCCTACGGCTAATCGTTTTTGAGTTAAGCGAGACACATACATACGTACAGATGTCACGCCGAAACTAGTCAAAATGGATTCTGGGATGGTCAAAATAGATATTTCCGTTGAAATCTGAAAACCGAAATTTTTCGCGATCACAATACTTTCTTTACTTCTTACAACGAAGTAAAAACAGATGTAGTGACGGGAAGGAAAATAACAAAATTATTTATTTACTGTTAGAACGTTTTTGATGCGTAGTCTATAGTATTTAACTACAGTACTCCAGTACAACTGCCCACCGGCTATTCTTTGAATTAATTAACTTAAAGACAGTCTTTTAAGGTAAAAATTGGGACCACGGTTATAAATTTATAATCAACATAAATTTAAAGACAACATTATAATCATCAAAATAATATTCATTAATTCATTGTAATTAATTTCAGAACTTTAATTTTCATATTTGCCTTTAAAGTAATTGGTAACATGTTAACATGGCATCACGTACCAAAAACATATTTAAAATTTAAAGTAAAGCATGATTATTATATTATGCGTTGTTTGTTTTATCTTGACACCGATTTTAATTATATTTTTTGCTGACCTTATTATATTAATCTCAATATAGTATTATTTAAAAAAACCTTAAATATACAGTTTATTTTTTTTATGCCAACGTATTATGTATTTTGAAGGTCAATGTAATACTGTATGTGAACTTTACATTCATGTATGTTTATAAAATTGTGTAATGTACGTTAATATAAAGGTATATACTGATGTGATTTAATTTCCTAGAATTGTGCAATTTGTTTGTCTATAATATTTTGTATATTTGTTTTAAAAAAACTAATAAATTATTATAAGAAAATTAGTTCTAATATCGAAACTGACCTTGTCGTCCGCTGAGATAAAATTTTAAATTTGTATTTGTCCTGAATGTGGGGGGGGGGGGAATTGAACAATAATATTTCATTAAAGTTCATATTTCAGTAATCATCAGCCTTTTTGTATTGTTATTAATAATAAATATAATACCGTTTTATTATTCAGCCATTGAGTAATGTAGCTTTTTTATTCCTTCTACGAGGAAGTATTGTAATCGAGAAATATTTCGGTTTTCAGATTTCAACGGAAATTATCCATTTTGACCATATCTGAATGCATTTTGACTAGTTTCGGCGTGACGTCTATACGTATGTATGTATCTCGCATAACTCAAAAACCTTTAGCCGTAGGATGTTGAAAATTTTGGATTTAGGACTGTTGTAAGATCTAGTTCTGCACCTCCTCTTTTGTTTGTAATCGACTGAACCAAAGTGTCCAAAAAAAGCCTAAAATCCAAAAACATTTGGATTTTGGACTTTTTCTTAACTGTAGTAATAAGCCCTTATTGAGAGCTTTTCAACGATATAACATAAGTGGTATTTATTTTAATCGGTTTCAGAGTTTAGCCAAATAAAATTTTAATTAATGAAATTTATGGGATCGTATAAGAGGAAGGCACATCGGTTCGAATCCGACTTCATTTCCTTCTTTTTTTTTTAACTTTTTTTAATTTAAATACATTGATTTATTAATAATCATTAACCTCTGATTGTAAAAAAAAATGTGTATATGTTATTTACTAGGTGTACAAGGAAGTCATGTGGTGTCCACATCAGATTTTTTCCGTTTAGTATAGAAAACATTTACCCCGTTATATTCTACAGAAATTTTGTAACAAAGTAATCAGTTTATTTTAAGAAAATATCTAAATATATATATATTTTATTTACATTTTGAAATATATTCACGAAATATATTTTAATTAATTAATAAAATTAAAAATAAATAATTAATTAACTAATTACGATTAATTGCGCTTGTAGTAAATTTATTTATTTTTTGTGGATTGCCTTAATCTGGTTATTGAATTTAATATTTATTACTTAATTACGTACAATAGATAACATAATATGCTGTCAATTAAGTAATTATTGTATTAATATATTATTATATTTTAGGTAACCGTTTACAGTTTGTTAAACTAGTTATGCACACTTGACAAGAGATCGCGCAGCTGTTGTTTCTCTTTAATTTTTTTTTTGTGAACCATTATCATAATACAACAGACAGAATGCGGTAATTGGATTTTATAATAGACAAAAAGAGATTAGAGATGGATGCTTTGTGTCGACGAAGATAGCTTAGAGACTTACTGTTTGATAATGTCCTCTGTGTCTGCAATATATTTAACGTAGTTTCGTAACTTATTTTCCTGCTATATCTTTATGGAAATCTTAATTTTCCTTATTAATTGTTTGGTGGGATGCTTTTCTTTATTCCTTTACATTTTATTCAAACTTCTGTACATATCACAAATTAATTATATTCTGTATTTTACGGTTACTGTCTTTTTTAATGCTTTTCACTAATTTAGTCGCTTAACTTATTCATTATTTTCTCCTGTTTTATATAATTTAACGCAGTTTATAACTTTAGAATAAATAACTCTTATAAAATTGGATATTGTATTCTATTATTGCGAGACAACGGAGATAATGGCTCAAAGTAAAGTCGATTAATTTTGTCTTTTATAATATTTGTTTGATTTCCGTTGTTTCTTATTGCGTTAATTATTATCATTTTGAGAATTATTCATGGTAGATGGGCAACAGAAAACACTGGCTTGGTAAAAAATTACTTGTCATGTTAAGCCTACTAAAATAACAGTTAGGATTTAATAAAAATTGTAATCAAAGCTGTAGTCATTTGAAATACTTATATGCATTGTGTATATACGGTTGAATTAATATCCCAAGTAATATTTTAATTCTGTAAATAAATAATTATTTAAAATAAAATTACAGGAATTTTTTTTATTGAAACTGTTTAACATAATTTTATTTAAAATTCTTTGGTTTACGAATAAAGGAGAAATATGTCTATCGACTTAATATTTTAATTTTAAAAATCCCCGTTAAGGACCTGCAGAAAACAAATGTCATGTTATGGCTATAATTTTTACGACTTGGACCAGAAAAACTTATTGCTCATTCTTCTGTAGTTTTTTTTTTTTTTTTGTTTAGTTGGTTATTAAATATTTAAGGATTTTAAATTACATATTTTTTTTGTAAATACATTTTAAGTCACGATAAAATCGGTGGAAAGATAAATTTTATTTCGATTTTCATTTAAATATAAAATAAAGATTAAACCAAAAATATATAACCGCTTAATTTGGCACGATTTCAAAAAGTTAAAATTTAAAGAATGCAAAAAGATTACATTTTAATGAATTTTTCTTAAAAATCCGGTTTTTTTTATTTTTTTAATCGACTTTTCAATGAAAAGTACGTTAGGTTGTTAGGTTATTATTTTTGGTCACACGCTGGGAGATTGGTGGGGGGGGGAATTGAATTTTCTTTACGTTTTGAGGGGTAAAAAGTACGAAAATACCATTCACTTAAAATGTAATTTCACTTAAAGTTATATTATATAAATATATATTTATATATATATATAATGTTTGAATATAAAATTTCCAAAACTACAAAATCAATTTCATTGAAATTTAGATATACTGCAGTAGTTACCTAAATTTGTGCATATAAAGATTGATTTTTTTTCTCTTTCTTCTTCTCCACCTAGGCCGGATTCTGCTGTTAAGTATTACACACCTCAGATATAAAATTGGTTGAGTAATTCCTGAGTTACGCTTAATTTAAGATCTACAATAGACATCATAATTTCAATTTCAGGTATTTTTCTGCCGTATGGTGGGATTGGGGGTGGAAATTAATTTTCTTTACGTTTTGAGGTATAAGGATTATGAAAATATCATTCGTGTATAAATTTTTGTGGCTCAAAAATCTGCAAAACTACTATGGCAATGCTTCATTGAAATTTAGATATGCTATAGTAGTTTAGATGTGTTTTGAAGTTGTGTATGTGAAAATTTGATGAAGATTTTTTTATCGTTCTTACGCTCAGTTTACAGATCGACAACAGATAACATAACCTCAAATCGAGGTTATGTTATCTGCACTTATTTGAGGTTATGTTATACGCGCTTATGTAGTGAGTCACAATGATGAGTGTGTTGAAACTTTATGCTTGTGTGTATGATCTACTCGTTATTTTTAATTATTTCATCAAATTACGGTTATAATAATTTAATCTTCTTATAAACCGAGAATAATATTTTAATAGTAAATTTAAAAAAAAATTATTCCTTGTTACTTCTGTCATTTAATTTATGTTTTGAATATTTCTTCCCCAAAAAAATTATTCAAAATTATTATATAAAATAAAGTAACGAAAAGTTGATCTTCTTGCGCAAAACCGCGCAAGAAGTTTCATAATACGGGTAGGAATATATAAAACATTATTCGTATTATAGAGAAAATAATTTGAAATAAACGACCAAGTTGAAAGATTCCTTGAGCCTTATGAAAAGAAATGAACCGAAACGTAAGTTAAAGATTTTTTGATTTTTCCATCAATTTTCTTGAATATTAGTGTGAACATCAAATTATATCACTTAACATGTCGTTAAGTTGTCACAATCGAACTCTTTGATGACGTCAAAAATAAATTGACAAATCGTTTTATATATGATGGTAATTTTCGTTTCAGAAATATTTCGCTTGATTTTTCTGGAAGTGATACAAACTTAAGAAAAGAATAATCAGAATCGACACATTTAATAAACAATAACCAATATATATCAAATCAAAATGGTCAAATTTAGTATATTTTTTAACCGGTTACAAATAAATAATTAAATGAAAAATATTTAATATATATATATATAATATAAATTATAAATTTGATATTATATAAAAATATTATATATATAATATGTATATAAAATAATAAGTAAATAGGAATTTTTTACATTGTAGCATAACGTCTGTACAAATTTTTTCAATGCTTGAGAAATGTTTCGTTTTGTCAGAAAAATGTTTATTAATAATTCGTAGTATCTCATATTATAAATGATGTTGAAGTTTCTCAAAATTGCAGAAGGTATGTTCGGAATTTTTAGTTTTTTTTTGTAATATATCTATTAATCAAAATCTGTAAATCAAATTTTTTGTTCATAAAAACATCTTCAACACCGGGACTTGCAGTTCAATAAGACGGTTATATAAAATATACATTTACGTGCTGGTTTTTTATATTTGTTTATTTATTTACATACAATTACAGCGACTGCGTGAGAGTATACTATACGTGTGGCTATAGGATGAGTAATTTACATAATTCAGTGGTTCTAGCTTAGATCGGTACCACACGTTCATATTTTCTATTCCTTTATGGTATATATTAAAATTATCTTAATTTTATTTATTATAAAACTTAGCTTGTTATTACTCATAGTTTTATTTATGTACGCTTAAGTAATAAAATGACTGTTCAGTCAGATATGATGATGGGATGCTCCCCTTACGTTATGCATACTGTATTTATAAACTTTTGCAAATTAATTCTCTCTGATGTATGTTAAATTAATTTCTAAACAATGTTATATACTCAAATGTAAGCGAAACGTTCGTTCCATCTTACTTTTAAATATTTACAGTATTATAAATTAAACAAAAAAATATATGCGTCGTATTTTATACGTTAACTATTTTTAAATTTTATTCATTTTAGAAAGTTTTAGCGTACGAAATTACTTCGTTCTTATAAATATTTATGATACGTCATCGTTTTTATCCTACATCCAATTGTAATTACATCGGTTGCACGTGCGGAATTCCACTTAATTCTGATATTTTCGTAATATTTTTAGGAAAATCTTTTTTACCTCTGTTCTTCCTTTCGAATCTTTATTTATTCATTTACATTTTTTTTTCTATCGGCCATTTTCCACTAAACTGAACATTTTTATAAACGTTCGAATAATTGTTATAAATGGTAAAAAAATACAATGCGGAGCGGGCGGGAAGTCCCTTTACGTTAGTTATGAAATTATTAGGAACGGTGCAACTTACTTCCTACGGATCTAAAACGTCTGTGCGGGTTCCATCATGTACAAAACATAGGTGTATGCGCCTCTATGTCCGGTTCATCCGCAACAGCATATCAGAGGTGATCGTTTCAAATACGTCTGAGAGCATGATGACCGCTGTAAGCGTCATGTCCTCAGACGAGTGTTCGATTTATAGAAGCTCACGTAGCCGAAATATTTTTGCCGGGCGCGAACTATAATCCGCACTTTTTTGGGGAAATCAAACACCGTACGTCTCATATCGTGATTTTGGCCGGGATGAAAGCCGAACAAATCCTTGGTCCTTATTCTTTCGATAGTGTAGTTAATCGGCACGGTTATCTGAGAACGATCGACCG
Source organism: Lycorma delicatula (assembly GCF_047948215.1). Classification (NCBI taxonomy): domain Eukaryota; kingdom Metazoa; phylum Arthropoda; class Insecta; order Hemiptera; family Fulgoridae; genus Lycorma; species Lycorma delicatula. Next base: position 141,140,818 of record NC_134461.1, on the reverse strand, counting down.
ATGGTCGCTTCCAGATTAACGGCAAAAGGGATCGCTGACATCATTACGTTTGAGCAGGACTATGTTCCAGCGAATTTTACTTTGTCCGCAGACGCCACAATAAAATTTTTCCGTGGATCGAACACGGGTCAAAAGAGTTACCGGCTGCCTTGCCTATCAAGAAGCCCTGACCTCACCGACTCATCACACCTGACTCTGTTCGGTCGGGATTTGAAATGATCACTCCTGTTATGCTGTTGCGGATGAACAAGTGAACGTGGAACGTGGAGGCGCATACATCATAACCCCCGTACAGGGGAAGACACCCGCGCTAGTGGCGTTCCGGTCACCACATCCCTCCCCCTTAATTGCCCTGATGGGTTTTAACGGGAGTCGTCTAACGCCCTCTGACGTTTTACATCTCATAGTAATAAGCCTGGCCTCGTTAAGATGCCACCGATGTAAATTCCTCGGTAGACATTTACATCGGTGATTTATTAACTTTTGCCTTCGCTGTAGGCCTCGTCCGGACATCTTGAATGTCCTAAATCATTTCCGTCTGAACTAGCTAACCGAGTTCGCGGAAGCACGAACCTGCGCCTAGTTCTACATTTAATTGAGCCGATTCTGTGAATATCTCGAAATTCGAGGCAAATTTAAACACGACATACCACCAAAAATGTTGCTCTCAACAACGAAATTTAGTCCTAGTTCCCTTATTGAACTCAACTTTGGAGGCGCATAGACTTCTACTTTGAACATGTGGAATCCACACGGATGTTTTAGGTCCGTGGAAGGTAAGCTTTTTTTCTTTTTTCCTGTTTACCCTCCGGGAATTACCGTTTAGGTATTACTTCAGACGATGAATGAGAATAATATGTATGAGTGTAAATGAAGTATAGTCTTCTTCTACGGTCTCAGTTCGACCGTTCTTGAGATGTGCGGTTAATTGAAACCCAACCGTCAAAGAACACCGGTATCCACGATTTAGTATTCAAATCCGTATAAAAATAACTGACTTTACTAGGACTTTAACGCTGGAACTCTCGACTTCCAAATCAGTTGATTTGGGAAGACGCGTTCACCACTAGACCGACCCGATGAATTGTAGAAGGTAAACTGCACCTATCCTAATAATTTCATAACTAGCATAAAGCGACTTCCCGCCCAGTCCGTACGTATTTTATAATCTCATAGGTCTGTACAAGTAATACGGTATTTTCCTATTTTTAATCTGTCGACATTACCTTGACGTAATAATTTATTCTATTTTTTGTTTCGAAATTTAGAGATTTAAAACAAAGAGGTTAAAAATATTTTTATTAGAAATAAATTGATTTTTTTTTTTTAGCTAGTGAAAAAACAATTTGCCTGTTATATTTCACCTTGTTGGTTTTTAAATTTCATTACCGCTTTTTGAAATAACCATAAAGAAAAAAAAAATAAATATTATTTTTGGTTATGTTAGTTACTGCGGCAAATAATGTCTTAGGAAAATTTCATGAATATGTTCTTCTAAATCTGTATTTAGAGTTTGATACAAATCTTTAAATGTAAAATAGGAATGCTGTAATCAGGGCAAGAAACAGTTGTGTATTTTTTTTTTAATTATTGTACACTTGCGGAACAATGAAATATTTCATTGTCTAGCGTATTGTTATTAATTTTATGATTTTTATTTGTGTTATTGTTATCACTTTTAATTATTATTTTTATTATCCTGGTTTAGTTAGTACCCACCAAAAAAAGTATTGTTTGTCTAACATCTGTTCTTCATGAATATTATCATTACGGGTAAGTGTATTGTTTTATATAATCTTCATTTATAATTGTAATGTAATTTGTAATTCGTAATTTTCTTTTAATACTTTTATTTATAATCGCATCAAAAATTAATGTCATTAGCGACTTATCGGTGTTATGTTACTGTACCGGTAAATTTGTAATATTAAACTAACTGAGGTCGACTACTCCTGAAACGTGTGGTTAATTAAAACCCAGCTTCCAAAGAACACCGGTTTCCACGATCTAGTATTCAAATCCGAATAATTAAACCTTTATTGGGATCTGAACCTGAGAACTTCGACTTCAAAATCAGCTTATTTACGAGGACGAGTTTACTATTAGACCAACCCAACCCGGTGGGTTAATTAGTTTTTTTATTTTATTCTATACTTTTGCTTTTTTTTACTATAAACTGAGGATTTTTTAAGCAGTTACTTCAGTGAATGAATTTTTATTTTTGATTACCTTCCCTCTTTTTATTCTGTTGTACTATTTTCCTGAGAAATTATTATATTTATTAATTCCTTTAATATCATTGTAATTAATTGATGATTTATTACACATAAAGTAGTAGTAAATTTGTATTTTTTGATACTACATTTTTAAACCATCATTTACTTTAATTGGGTATTTTTATTAGTAATGACAATTTTATACATATATATATATATATTAGCAACCCTGACACATCTTCGTCTGCGCTGTATGGTTAATTGTTTATCCAGTCGCGGTCAATTTTTTTTTATTTTATGTTTTTTTAGGCAAGTAACTAGACACAAATACAGGCAGTCGCGTTGCACATACTGTAACAGTGATAGTGGCTGTCTTGATTAAGCCGCCCCGCCGTACACCGTCGCACCCCTTAGAAAATCTAAATTAAAAAAAAAATTGTTTTACTTTTCTTCACCCCTTTTAAGGTCGAATTTTGAAAAATCTAGAATTGCTTTTTAGGCATTTACATTAAAATTTCACACACGAAGAATCAAGTTTATATCTTCATTTCGTAGCGAGAAATTATATAAAATAAAATAAAATAGCCGGGTGTGTTAACATAAAAGAGTTTAAACATATGTTAGAGTGTGTTAAAAACACAGACCATTATTTACAATCAAGTTCAAACAAATTGAATCGCTGATGTAGACAATGGCAATCAACAATAATGAACCATATCTCTTGATATATACGACATTAAATTTAGTAAAATAAGTTCTAGGTTATTTATTTATACTTTTTCTTTTAATTTATGCAAACGGTCTTCAGCATATGGAATTAATAATACGTAAACACTTTCGTGACAAATAATTATAAACTGTGAATTTTTCAGCGAATTCGGTCAAGTAGTTTTTGCGTGATTAGGACACACACAAAACGAAGATTGTCTTTTATTATTGTGGAAAGCTAAGTAAAACTATCTTCAATTACTTTTATAGAAATAAAAAAAAAAAATGGATCAAGTGAACGATGAAGTACTCGCATATTGAAGAGATGGGACACTGAAGAACAAACAATTCTGGACAGAGAAACAGTTAAAAAGTTTGAAGGTTTTCAGGATAGTAACAGAAGAGAAGGAATGATTTACTGAAAGAAGAGAAGGGGAGAAGCGAAAGTTAAAATGAAGTATTGGGAGGATGTAAGATAGGGAAGAGGAGGGAGAGGATAAAACCTTAATAAGGATTGTTTATACGTGCTCCATAGATGGCCTGAACGGAAAAAATACCGTAATCAAAATGTGAAATCAATATCTTGGCAAATTAATTTTTACCTTATTTACTTTACGGTGTAAATTTATTAGTTTTAAACTAAGAATCTCTTTCTAATTAGCTGTAACAAACAACTTTTATAATTACTATAATTTAATGTATAAATGGTTTTATTAATTTCTGAAACTATCTGCTTCGTTTGTTATTAACGCCCTTCTAAGGAAACTTTAGAATCTTTAGACATCTTTATTATAATAGCGGTGTAGTTATAAAATTACGATTTACTATTGTAAGATTGGTATATGTAAGAACGTATGTTACTTACGTACCATCTTAAATTGTATTTGTTATATAAGAACTTTTAAGTAAATGTATTAAAGAAAATTTACTGTTAAATTAGTTTTTAGTTTACCTTCACGTAATTTTATAATTGCTAAATACTATATAATAATACTGTTTTAGGAAAACGTTACAATTTGTTTTTATTAGAGTTATTATTATGGATTTTTATTTTTATTATTCAAAAATGTTTCTGTTAATTAGAAATAGAAATTAGTAATGATTTTTTTCAATTTATTTGGATTTATTTTTACACCTTTTTATAAAAATTTTCTATTTAAAAAAATGAATGAATTTTTTTACGGTTGTTTAACCGATAATTTTTTTTGTTTAATTCTAAAACTTTTTATACCTATATTAAATTTATTTTAGAAATTATAAAATTTAGTTAAAAAATAAAACATATCTGAGATTTTTTTCGTAAAATAATTTATAAATTTACTGTTTACTAATGTGTTTTGTCGGTTGTAAACTGTACCCTACATTTAACAACTTAATTCAGAAAAGTAATGGTATAATTACCCAAAGGGGTGTTAAAAAAAAGAAGAAATTTACAGTTATTTTTTTTCTGACACGTTTGATATCTATAACCTGGATTGGAAGAAGCCATCGTAGGGTATACCTCCAGCCATACATAAACTTCAGTCTCCTAATCAAATTTTTCTTTTTCTGTTTATCTTCCGGAATCACCGTAAAGGTATTACTTCAGAGGATGATATATATGAATGTAAATGAAGTGTAGTCTTGTACAGTCTCAGGTCGACCGTTCCTACCCGGACGGTGATTAGGGTATAGTGACGGGAAGGGTAGCCTTTCTGGGGAGGGCCGTCTTGGCAACCAGAAGCGGTGGTCATGATGTCTCAGTAAACCAGGAGGGACCCCGAGGGCAGGACAGCGATGTTAGCTGCATGCACAGGGTGGATTAATCTAAAGCCACGTCACTTAGGGCCGACCGAGGCAGCGTCTTCTAGGCGATTACCGGTTGCCCCTGGGTGGTTAAAAAAGGTCCAAAAACGTCTGACATTCCTGAGATGTGTGGTTAATTGAATCCCAACCACCAAAGAACACCGGTATCCACGATATAGTATTCAAATCCGTGTCAAAATAACTGCCTTAATTAGGATTTGAACCTTAGAACTTTCGACTTCGTAATCAGCTTATTTGAAATGACGTGTTCACCACTAGACCGACCTGGTGGGTTCTCCCTAACAACCTATGGGATAAAAACGACGTTCTCTTTCTTCATTAAAGAATACTTTTCCTTGTTATTTAAATTCTTCCGTCCTAAATAGTATAATTCACATTTTTACATTCCTGGAATCACAGCTCTAGTGCTATGCTGGAAGACGGAAATTATTGTAATCGGTCAAAAATTGGGGTATGGGTTTTTTTTTCATTTATCGATGTTTGAAGTTTAATAATATTTAATTGGATAAACCGATTTTGTTGAAATTTGGCACAGAAACTTCGTGCATATGGGGCAATTTGTTAATAAAATTTTGGGGTCAATATCTCCAGAAACTAGGGTAGATAGTTTCTTTGGGATCAGTTTTCTCAAACTTTTGCAAACATAAACTACTTTACATTAGGCACACTGTATTTTAAGCACTTATATTATAAGTGCTTTATATTAAGCACTTTATATTATACATTTATCTTAACCATTTTAAGAAAACTATTGCCCCCAAATTCTCACCTCCAAACGTCAAAAATTGCTGTTATTTTATTTATTGCATATTTTTTAACTGAATTTTCTTATGTTTTCCTAGACATAGAAGTAGTGCAAGTGGCAAAAAAAAAGTACTTGGGGGCAATATTGGAGTTGAAGGAGCTGAATAAAGCTGAAAAAGATCGATTTTTAAAACTTTTTTTAGTTTATTTTAACTTTTAATAATAATATTTAATAAAATTTTTATCCTCACCTCGAAAAGAGAAATTTTAGGTAACTTTTTATTAGTTGTCAATTTTTCAGTGGAATATTTTTTAGTTTCTTCCATTTAACATAGTAAACGTAGATAAATCAAAAAATTTTCTTGGTAGGTGTTTTTGGGGATAGAGAAGCAGAAAAAAGTAAAAAAATGGATTATTAAACATTTTTATCTATAATTTTTTATTTATGAATGCCAGGAAAGTATAACGTGTTTATTTTCAATTTTTTTTAACAGAATTGAGCATTCTATATTAGTCTGCTTTACACTATTTGTCTCGGTTCTTTTGATGACAGTAATGTGTGTTAAGTATCTAACGTATATGAGGCGCTAGACGAATTGCTTTCCGTGAAATTATTGACGTTCTCATACTCTCAGTCCCTATGGTGAGTGAATGAAGGCGTTACTTTTAATTACACAGGCACTTCAGTATGCCGTTACGCTACATATAATTCAGCTTATTCAAGAAAGCAATCATCATCATTATCATTATCATTTCACTCCTAATTTTTCCTATTAAGCCTGATGTAAGGTGTTTGTTATTTTCGAGAATGTTCATATTATTTCTCGGGTGACGTAATGTCAAGTAGCGTATAACGGTAACGTTACGGCACGTACGCCGCATATGTAAATACATGACTGGTAGAATATATTGCTTCTTCCTCTCCCTACGAGATATATATCTGTAATTCATTGCTCTAAATTTAAAACTATGATAATAGGAATGGATCTAATCGGAGCGTGTCAACAGGATTTTTTATTTGTAATAATAAACTTTTTCGTGTTGTCAATTTGATTTGATACCATTTTCCACGCTTTTTGTTTGTAATCTTTAACATCCTTCTTAGTTTCCAATTACAAAATTGACGAATTCGTCTCTACAAATTCTTCCGCCAATTTCTTTTCGTCTAAAACATGTTTTAAAACATCTTTGACACTACATTTAAAAATCTTCATTTTTTTCTTTTTGTCCACGTTTCGCTGTAATAAATCGCGAAACTGTACATATATATTTTTAATAGTATCTCTTTAATTCATAGGTTCATATATGCTAGTATAGGATTTTTTTTGCGTGAAAATCCACGTATCTTATGCCAGACGACTTTTCCATAATTTTTTTATTTGAGCGTATAGATTTCTATATATCTTCTGATATTTTATGATTCTCTCAAATATTTAATTCCTTAATATCATTTCATATACCTTTATATTACTCTTGTTGTAAAACTGAATTTTTCTCTTATCAATGAAATCATGACCTTTAGAATCTCTTCTAATTCATTTTTGGTTTTTATTACAAGAATATTTTTATCAGTAGATTTAAATTTCTTTTTTCTTTCTGTCTGGATGATTATTTCATCCATAAATTATTCCATCAATTCTCGTATTGTTTCTTTTATATAAAAACTAAGCAACCAAAGTCAGAGATTACATTCTCGTCTCGTTTTTTTCTAAATTAGAGCTTAACTTTTTTTATTTTCTGTTTTTGTCACTTCTAGTTGATCTTGTATGATTAATACATATGAATCTTCATTAAAATTTTAAATAAATTATTCTCTACAATTAGAAAATATAATATTTTCTTCAGATCTACAAGTACGAGATAGATTACTTATTCTTCTTAAGACTGACTTTTAAGATCAGAACGCCTTCCCTCATTTACGATACGATAAAATAAATCCGTAACTGTTTATTGAACAGTAAAATTATATCGATATCTCTTTTCTTATTCTATTCCTGCATTTATAAATCTGAAAAATATTATAAAATTTAATTAGCAACAAGTATGACTGATGTTCTACAGGTGTTCAAAAATTGACGCAAACTTATAAGAAAACGAGTAAGTTACAATAGTTATTGAAAGCGGCCTCCATAATGCGATTCGCATACTTGAATATGAAGTTGTATGCCCTTAAACACATGTTGCAACACTTTTTGTGAAATTTCAGTGACATCGTTCAATTTCACTCTGCAATTCGGGAATGATGTGAGGATGAGTTTTGTAAGCATCATCCTTAAGGAATCCCCTCAAGAAAAAGTCAGTAGGGGATAAATCAGGAGATCTAGGGGGTCCACAACCCCTTCAAAAACACTTGTCCGTGAAAACAATTATCCAAGAAAGTCGTTGTGTTGTTGACTGTATTTCCTGTAGCATTTTCCTGCTGAAACCACAATTACTCTATCCGGTTTACAGGTATAGTGTTTACAAATTGTTGCACCATCTGTATGTATCGCTCACTATTCATTGTGCCGTGAAAGAATGTCATGAAGATTCACCTACTTGACATTGCACACCAAACACCCACTTTTTATTCGTGCAGCTTATGTAAATTTTCCAACACCAAATGCATGAATTTTGTGGATTCACACACTTATCAAGGTGGAACTATACCTCGACAGATCAAAATCAATCGACGAATTCTTCTCCATCTGGCGTTACAGATGACACGAACCACTGACAGAAAGCTACATGTGTTCCAGTGTCTGCAGATAACAATACAAAAGTCTGTACAGATGCGTCTTTAAATACTTGCACAATGACGTATGGGCACTACCTAGGTAATGACCAGACTAGCTAGATAAGCGTAGGATAGACTTCTTGGAACTGACAGAATATGCAGCTTGCCCTTCGATCAATTTTTCTGATGTTAGCACTTTCAGTCGACCACTTTCGACTGCATCTGCCACATTCTCTGTCTCTTGGAACTTGTCGTACAGCCGCTCGATGGAGGACTTGTTTTGTGTATCTTCACCGTACTTTTCTGTGAAGGCATTCTAGATCTGGGCATAACTGGCACATCTAATGTATCGGGAGACAATGAATATTCTCTGTTACATCGTGTAACCCATTTTTCTTCAATTAAACTTACAACAAAAATAGGAAACATTCCTTCATAAGATTACGTCGCTTTTTGAACACCGTATATTACACTTGTTTATTTCATATTTATTTTAATTTGTAGTATTCTCATTTATCAGTATTTGCATGATTTATCGGCTGAATTATTATTTTTTAATTCGGTAGTATCAGTGCCTGTTTAGAACACGAACTAAATCCAATTTCATTTTATTCAGATTAATTTCTATATAAAAAGAAAAATGGATTCAACATATGCTTTATTCAGTCTGGTTGAGTTTATGTTAAACTTGATTTGTTTATTTAATTTTGCGAGCGTTTTATTTTTGTTGAGAAAAAATGTATGTAGGCGTAATCTTTTTATATATTTGAAGTAGTTTTGTATTATTCTGTTATATGCAAGTAAAAATAATAAAATTGTTTAGTATGTTTCTGGAACTTGTATCTGTCTACAGTATGCAACTTAATTATTTTTACAATTCTGTTAAATTTTTTAAATATTTCTAGTTTTAGAAATGTTTTCAAGAAATAACTGTTTTTTTTTGTAGTACATCTTTTTACATTTTGTATACTGAATAATATTATTATTGTGTTTGCTTTTAAAATAACTTTATTCTTTGGTGTTTGTTTTCGATTAATCTAAATTTATACGTTTGCACATTACGAAATGCTCCCGGAATAGGAAATTAATTATTTATGTATTATTCAACATTAAAACAATAAAGTGTATTAATGCGGGTAATGATAATTAATATTTATTTATTTTTTTTTATACGTGAGAAAGAGATTGTTTAAGGTTTACATAATTTTAATTATACATCCTATGAATAAATTAATAATAAGAAAAGTACTGCGATAACAATGGAGGTATTTTGTTCAATATTATCACAATATAACAAAATTATTTAATAAATAATTCTTTTATTTTTAAAACTCCATTATGAAATTTTCATGTTATGTTTTGCGGCAGTTTAAGCTCAGCTTTTTTTGTATCGACTATCAAAGAATATTTTTCGATCAGTAATGATTGAATGTATTTTGATAGCATCAAAGGAGCGAATGTAAAACCAACGGCTTTAAAGCAAACGGATGAAAGAGCTTTTCATCGTTAATGAACCTTTAAGGGTAGATTAGATTAATTAGGTATTTATTTTCAAAAAGCGTCATTAATATTTATAAGATAAATTTTGATTTATAATTTGATATATTTATTCAAAACTATTGATTTATCCGCTCCAATATTTTTTGTCGGTAGGTTATTCTGAAAATTAATATTTTATAAATTTATTTCTTTTAAATTCTGCGTATAATTTTATCAGTATCATCACGAAATACCGATACAGTGTTTATCATAAAAAATTAATATATATTATATATATTACTTTACCGTCTAGATAGAGCTATAGCTCTATAAGGGAAAGGACTGTAATCGATCAATTTGGTCATACGCGGTTTTTACTGGATTTACACATTTTGACACCTAAGGAACCCAAAAAAACCTATGAAAATTTTCCGGATGTTAATGCCCGTATGTACATGTGTGTTCGGAGTCGGCCTCTTAATCACCTGAACCTATATCTTCAGAACTACTGGACCGATTTTGGCCAAACTTGATCAGATTACTTCGATATATGGGGCCATTGATACAATTAAATTTTCAACTTAAAAGGTCACGGTGGTGAGGCTGTAGAGCAAGGTCATCCACAGTATCTCGAGATTTCGCGTAATTAAGTTCATATTTTTCTTAGGCACATCTGTTAACAGTTAAAAAATAATATTTTTAAAAGCTTTTTTGGCAAAATCGCAACTCCACCACAAAAAAAGCTGTTATAGTGGTCTGATATGCTGTGACATCACAGGTGAGCGGTAAAATTAAATAAATGAATAATATTTTAAATGTAAAAATGTAACTCGGTCGGGCTGGGTCTCAAAATCGATCGCCCAGTTGACTTGGTACCTACCTGGCCCATTAAGTCTCGCGGCTACACCAGTCTGCCGATCGTACAAGCGAAATTTTTTCTATGTAAGTTGCGAAATTAAATTACTTTAGTTAAGTTGTGTGTGTGTGTGTGTGATGCACGGCTTGCATCACATAACCCACAGTGCATCAGAAACAAGCCGTGCATCAGAAACAACCCACAGTTGTGTTAAATAAACACGTAAATGTCACGGGCCTTTCGTTTCAATCGTGACACCACGAAACGATTGTTTCGTGGTGTCACGATTGTTTTTTTATATTTCCTGATGTTTTATAATCTTTGATTTATAAATATTGACTTTGGCTATAAAAATTTATGTTCTGGATGAGTTCCGAAGTTGTTAACCGACATGCACAAAAAAAACGGCTTGCTGCAGCGTATAAATTTTTGCGGCGTTACGGAAATGAAAGTGATGATTTGTTCGTTCACATCGTTACCGAGATGAAACTTTGATTTTTTATTCCAACGTCGAGACAAAGCAGAAGTTGATTGGATGTCGGCAGTCATCGAAGAAGTTCAAGAACGTTAAAGAGCATTCACTGCGGACATTACTAAAAAACATCGAGGATGATAAATTACGATCGATTTAATATCGATGAAATTTTTATTTTTTATATATTTTTTTTACCGAATAAGAACGTTCGGTAAAAAAGCTTATGAAAACTGTTTTTAGGAACAAAAATAGTGTATTACTTATTGAATTTAGTGATAACGAAACTATGAAACGTTAAAAATCTTTGAAGTGCTATAAATAACAAACGGTGTGAAATGATATCTGAGGGATTTTTACATTTGCATGACGATGCCTAGCTACACCGTCAAAACAGAGAGGCGATTGGAAAAATTTCGTTGGAAAATCTTCAATCGTTCACTCTATTAGCTCCGAATTAGTTCCTGACGATTATTTTCTTTTTCTTCATCCTAAACAATGATTTGTTACAAAAGATTGACGATGATTTCCGATTGAAAAATGGCGTTACTGTGAGATGTAAGTCACTGCCTGCAGAGTTTCTTGATTAGGAAATCAAAGGAATGGTTCCGTTATTGTGAGTTATTTATTATTGTCGTTTACTTTTCTTATTGTCATTGTTATTATTGTTCGTCTTTCTTTACTTATGTTCTTAAACTAATAAATTTTAATTATATATGCATTTTTAATTGTCAATCTCTCAATATCCTTATTGAGACGCGAACATGCGACAATATATATCTTGGCATTATTGAACCGATTATTGCCATTATTGAACGGTTTTCATGTATGTGTATATATATATATATATATATATATATATATATATAAAATATATATATAAATATATATATGTATGTGTATATATATATATATATATATATATACACACATATATAGATTAAATGAACACAACTGAATTTTATATATATTAATATAATTTTTTATACATATATATATATATATTTGTCTAGAATCATTTTAGCGGTTTTTTTTTTTAGAATTCTGATAAACATTCATAGATTTAAATAATCAATAACAACTTACTATGTACATTATTTACTTGCAATTATTTAATTTTATTGTTTATGTATTGTTTGTGTGTTTTTTTAATATTTGATTATATACTGCATGATATATAATTTAAAATTGGTAATTAAAAAAATGTTATTTCATTTTGACGCTTTAAATTCCGTTTAATTTTAATAATTCAATTATTAGTTGTAATTTAGACACAATTACTATATGATGTATATAGTATATTGCAACAAGACCGGTATAACAATCTGAGTAATGGATTTCTACAAGTTAAGACGAAAGTAGTAGAAAATATAATGATGGGAGGAATCTAGAAAGGGGCTAAATAACCCTTTTAGTAAAGCTAATAGATCCGTTTAACAATCGTCCTTTGTAATACTGCTCTCAGACACTCCTAGACAGATGTTGATCCGTGAGAAGAGTTACCGGACCCAGGTTAGGAATGCGTGGAATGAAAGGGCTCGGTCGATCGTTTTCACGATCAACTGAGGTCTAGTCCTGCAGGTAAAGAGAAGGACAGGAGTGTAATTACTCCGGGAACGTCCAGTTGAGATCAGTTCTTCGAGAGTGTTCTAAGCGAGGTGTTATTTTGCGAGTAGGTCAGTGAAGGAACGAATTTCAAGTGCATTCGACGCGATTAAGGTGACGTCACAAGTAATTCCAGTTCATGAAAACAAGAGATGGTTCGGTGAGTTACTGTTGCACTATATGTGATAGAGATAATGTACTAAATTTCATTCGTAAATTATTAGAGGAGTTTTATTTGTGAACAGTAAAGGTATTTACAGTGAATGAATTTTATTCTTCTCTTATCTATTGTACTATTGTTGTTAATACGGGACTAGTAGTTAAAAGGGCGGTCATGACAATGTCTTTTGTCGGTGGGACTGAATTTTGGTTTTCAATATTTAACTAACTGTAAATAAATCCTGACGATTAATTTAAATTCTGTTTTGTATGTAGTCACTGTTTATTATTATTGTTATTGACATTATTACTATTATTGTAGTTGTGGTTACTATGATTATTATTATTGTCGTTTATTATTATTGTTTGCTGTAATAATAATAATTATTATTATTATTCTGATTATTGTTAGTTGTTTATTATTCTTATTATCATTGTTATTATTATTATTATTATTATTCGTTTTATTTTATTTATGTTCTTAAACTTATAAATTGTAATTATATGAACATTTTCAATTGTCATTCTCTTAACATCCTGATCGAGCCGCGAACACGCGACAATATATATTTTGCATTTCTTCATATTGAATCGATTATTGCTGTTACTGAACGGTTGTTATGCATATATATATATATAATTAGCTGTGATTTTGTATTATAAATAAATGAACTTTGTTTCGTGTATAATACCATGATTTTACTTTTAGATTTGTTTTGTCTCATAATTTTTTTGTTTTTCATTTATTAGAATCACATGATTTCATTGATTTAATTGTGACGAGAATGCGCTTGGAATTGCTATAATTTTTCTTATTTTCTCTGATAAATTTTTACTATATATTTAATTATTAAAGCGATTAAGAATATTTTTATTATGTGTTTAAAGAGTAACTTGTTTATGATTAGTTTTTGTTTGTATATTGTGCTTTCTCTTGTATTAAATTGAATTCCTGATTGGCCTATGAACATGAAGGTATTTATTTCTATCTAGGGAAATATATGTACGTACAGCAATTTACATTACTGTTCTACAATAAATCCTTTGCAGTATCATGTTCTACTTAATTATTTCGACCACATCTTGTAACCAATTTGTTTTATAGATTTAAGATCTTTAAATTCATTTTATAACCAGTTCTAATTTTTATTTTTTATTACATTTCAGATCTGTAAATCTAATTTCATTTTATTTTTCTAAAGATTTCTGTACGTTTTCTTAATATTACAATTTATTAAGATACTTATTTTTTTATTTTATTAACTATTTAAGAACTGATTTTTTAAAAATAAATTTTGCCAATATTCTATTAAACTAATATATAAAATTTCTACAAATTAGATTATTAAAATCATTTTATTAATCGCTTAATAAATTTTATTTTTAAAGAAGCATAAGGATATTTTTACTTTTCATTTATTACTTTCCACAAACATTCTTGTTACTTGTTCTGTCCTTGAAATTAATGAGACAAATTCATTCTACATCTGACTTAAATTCATTTGCAATTTAATTAAAAAATCGGGTGGGGCTATGTCGGGGCGCATGGCCGTTGATTTAATGTAAAACGTTAGAGATCTTGGATGAAGTTCTTCCGACCAACTTATCTATAGAGTTAAATGGGAGAGAGCCACCATCGTACTTTTTTTGAAAAAACTGAAAGTCTCCAACGAAAAATTTTAGTTTCTTTATTTGGCCAACTCTACAGATAAATTGGTCGGTCTGTATATCAGCGAGTCAAGTTTAGCGTATCGGATTGAAAAAAAATGAAACATTGATCGGATATTAAATTTAATTTTAACGTAAAACAGACATTAATGGTACATGGTATCTATTTCGACTAATATTCGACGAAAGTTTTGTTTAACATTGATCTGTGAAATGAGAAGTAAGAGATATAACGCATAATAAGCAGCAGTAGAGGTGCTCACGCCGTCGGCGTCGTTCACTGAGCGCGCCGTGCCAGCTTTGCGATGCTTCCGTAACGGTCTCGCTCGCTCGGCACCGGACATTGGGTTACCTGTACGTGGCCAATAACCTTCCCTTTCAAAAAAAATGCATAACTTATATTTCCGGCCGGCTTTTGCATGAGCTGAGGCTGACATATTGAATTTTTAAACTTCTTTACACGTTTACTTTATTTTTTTTAAATAACGTATTACTTAAATCGAAACTCTAAACACAAACACACGAATCACCGCGTTTTCACGTCTAAGTCGTGAACTACACTGAATGAAAGTGAGCGACAGCGCCAGTTTTGGCCGATCTTCGCTGTGCCCCCTCCTCATCAAACCAACCGCAAACTGTGACGCAAACTCAAAGTTGTATCGGCGAGCTGACCGTGTAAGTTATAAAATGACACCGCATTTACGTCTATGAGACTAATAGTTAGGGAGTTATTAAGGCAGGACGATTTCCGTTACGCTAGAAATTTCTATTCTGGTACCCGTATGTTTCAGTGTGATTTTAAAGACGTTTCACGTCAAGACATTTTACTGTACAAAATATATATAAATGATAAATAAGAGAACTTAAAATACTTAACCGATGCAAAGTTAACATAATTGAACAGTTCTGGATCCTAATATTATTGATTTTTCTCCCAAAATTCTGCTTTCTTCTTTCTTTTTGGCACGTTTTCAGTGAAAAACATCATTTAGTTGCTTATCACTTCCAGAATTCCCCCCCTTTATATACTTAAAAGTTTTACCGATGTTGAAACAGCGAAGTAAAATGGATGAATATTGATATCAATATTATACGGAATGAATTTTATAATATTTTAAATAGCATGAATCCTGATGCTATATAATACGGACGGTTCTAGAAACGTCAATTCTATTCTGCCGGTTATGTTTTTGTGGTTAGCAACAGAACATACATTTTTTAGTATTTTCAGCATCGCCAGTATTTTCGTTGCGGAGCTATTTGCTATTAATCAGGCCTTACATATAATTAACCCAGCATTTCGACACATTCTTCTCTGCTCAAAATTCACGAGTGCCTTACAGACGATTAGCGACGTATACTCCAGACATGCTATTGTACATGAGATTCGTCAGTGCGTTATTTCTCAAATGACTCTACCTAATACTACTGTGAGCTTCTTTTCGATCAACAGCCGTATTAGAATTTCGGGCGATGAGTGCGCTGATGGTTCGGCAACAGAGGGTTGTTGTTTCTAGCTTCCTTTCATCGATCTCGTTGTTTCGAACGAATTTATCTTTTTTCTGAAGAGTGATTCACGATAAGTGGCCGACTGAATGGAACGCTACCGTAAACAATAAACTTCGCCCGATTAATAATACTGTGTCGTCGTTGAGCTTCTCGTGCAGAAACAACCGTCCAGAAGAGATTATTTGCAGTTTGCGAATAGGACACAATAGACTCGCTCATGGATATCTGATGAGCAAACGGATGCACCCGTTTGTGTTCGCTGTGACTGCCGACTAACAGTGTACCACATCCTTGTCGATTATATCTGTTATACGGCATTCCGTAGCAAGTTTAAACTAGAAGCTAAAATGCAAACTATACTAGTAAACTATTCTATGAAAGTTAATACGTTTAGTTATAAAGTTAAACTTCTAGAAACTACTTTATATAATGTTATGTTTTGCTTTACGATTTCTTAGTGCCGTCCGTTTATATTAAAGTATTTGAATTACTGTAGTGTGATTCAGCTATTCATACTATTTGCCGTAAAGCAGATGGTAATTTTATTATTTTAATCGAGATATACTCGTATAATGTGGTATATTTTTATTTATTACAACAAATATATCGTGTCCTGGCGATGATACGCGAAAGCGTTTTTCTTTCAGAAAAAAAAATCGATATTATAGAGATCAGTCTTCCATATGTTATTTCAAATAAAAATCGATAAATATTTTACGGGAAGTTTCTTGGTTAGTTGAAAAATATCAACGGTTATAAAGTAGTGTTTCGTGTTACACTATTAATTTAAAGGATGTTTGTGGTGGACAGATCGGTTCATCCTGTTATTGTTAAGTGCATATTGTAGTGTAGTATAGATGCGCTGTAATATTATCTGTTGTTTGCTTGATGTAATTTAACGATACGCTATTATCAACTTATCCCTTTAACCTGCTTATCTCTCTTCACACACATGCGCGCGCGCCTCTTTCAACCTTTTCCCAGTAAAATAAGTTTTAAAGGTGGTTTAATTATCTCTATTTATCGTTAGTCTTATTTAGAATATAGAAATATTTATTTATTATAATTTGGTCCGATGCACTGCAATTTTTAATAATTTTTGTTTGATATTACTGTTAATACAAACAAGAAACCCTGTTTATATTGTCGCATTAAAGAATTTTGTTTTCTTTTAACAAACCGATCAAATATAATCAATTCGTTCTTCTAAGTCTCAATAACAAAACTTCTATTGAAAATGTTCAAGAATTAATCAGAAAATATTGAGAAAAATTTAGAGAATTATTGCAAATTATTGTTGTTTTGCTGATCTACGTGGCAGTATGGTAGCGTCTCAGCCTTTCATCCACAGGTTTCAGATTTGAATCCAGATCAGAAATGACATTTTTCACACAATAAAAAATTCATTTATCATCCATTTGTAAGTGGATGTAAGCCTGTTATACTGTATAAATAAATTAGTAATAATAATAATAATTATTATTTAATAAAAAAAATTCTTATTGAAGTAATATTGTTCTATTATTATTATTGTTTTTATTTAAATAAGAATTTTTTTTAATAAAGTTACATTCTAGGTTAGAGAGTGGAAGTGTAGGAGAAATGGAATTTTCCACAGGGAATGGGATTTTCTAAATAAACAAATGTAAATGACGGTAATGTTTCTTTTTTCATTTTCTATATATCTGGGTTAAAATTAAAAGCGATACGTTTATAACATAAATGTAATACATTTTTATCCCTGACAAAAATCAGTTGCTCTTGGCAAAATTCCATTAACAAATAGGACTGATTAACAAGGTTACTAACCAGAAGCGTTTGCACTTTTTTCTGGCAAGCATCTTAAAATGATTTCTAGGCATCAATTTTGTTAAACGCACTAAAAAAAAAAAAAAATAATAGCCTGTCCCCATATCTAGTTAATATCCTAGATAAATCCTACATTACTCAGATTTATAATTATTTGAAGAAGATATAGTGATCGCGCACCAT
The DNA here is from genome assembly GCF_047948215.1 of Lycorma delicatula. Taxonomy (NCBI): domain Eukaryota; kingdom Metazoa; phylum Arthropoda; class Insecta; order Hemiptera; family Fulgoridae; genus Lycorma; species Lycorma delicatula. Next base: position 141,122,888 of record NC_134461.1, on the reverse strand, counting down.
ATACTAGTAATAGTGATGTTATCTTCCCCTAGACGTCGTCACATTAGCCGGCCTCCGTGGCGCGAGTGGTACCGTTTCGGCCTTTCATCCGGACGTCTCGGGTTCGAATCCAGGTCAGGCATGGCATTTTCACACACGCTGCAAATCATTCATCTCATCCTCTGAAGCAATACCTAACGATGGTTCCGGAGGTTTAAAAAAATGACTTCGCATGAAATTAGGATCTGCTTTATTTGTTATTATTGTATTGCCCTTGTAAACAAAATTTTCAGGAAATATGTAATGGTGTGCTGTCGATCCTATAAATATAATACGTGTTATTTTTAGAAGCTCGGAATATTTGGTTATCCTAAAAGGGTTGACCGACATTTCAAGTAGTGGTCTGTGAAGTTTCAATATTGTTTTGAATGAGGTAGATTAGAAATGCATTTCGTATTTGTAGTGATTTTTTTCTATTTGGGTTAAGTATTTCGATTTTACGTACGAAGTAATCAACTGTTATTTAATATTAAAATTTCTTTCATATTTTTACTATTCTGCAGCAGTAAGGATTACAGAATTACCCTATTCTACCTATTGATGGTTTTAATTGAAGAACTCTTGTAACTCTTGTAATGAAAGCTTTTAATGCGTTGTTGTTGTTGTTGTAATTAAAGGCTTTTAGTAGTACAGTTTTATTCGCACGCGCAGGCGCGTGTGTGTGTTAAATTTTTAATGTCGATTTTCTACAAATTTGTTTCGTTTGAATAAAAGAATGAAATATAACAGTAGTATTTTTATATATTTAAGAATTTATGTTAGGAAAAAATCTCTTTGATGTTTTATTTTGTTATTTCAGTCGGAAAGTATTATTATTTTAAACAAAGGGTTTTTAATTAAAACGGTTCTAAATTTCCCCTTTGTTAAGGTTCTATTGTATTACTTTAATGTACGCGGGTTACATGAACTTTTTTCTTACAGTAGAATCGGCTTACAAATTAGACTAGTCTGTTTGCGTGTGTATTTTCACGCGTTCCCTCAGTCTAAGTTTAAGGAGACATGTAACCGCTCGTGTTTACTGTGCTAAATTTACAAAGTTAGACACCATTATCCCACAACCTATATGCAAACTACAAGCTTCAAATTTCTACAGAAAGTAGATTATTAGGACAATTATAGTAAAGAAAATAAATTGCTTAAAAAATAAAAAATAAATGCGCCTTTTAATTTTTAAACAATCATCATCAGTAGATAAAAGGGATTAATAAAAGTAAATAGAAACAAAAAGGAAACTTCAAATGGATGAATGCATATAAAATAAATATTTATTCTCGTTAATAAATTTCCTATTGACATTAATTAATTTTTTTATTAATGTATTTTATATATAACCGTATTCAGTCACTATTAAATTTAAATAATTTTAAATGAAATGATTAATTTAACTTTATATTATTTTCTGTACAGTTAAAGGCTCGGTACTTTATCATTTCTTCTCCGCAAAGGTTTGCAAATCTTTCCCCTAGAAATAACTCAGAACAGCAGGAAATATTGATATTAACAATAACCAGGTGGGAGAAATAACCCACTATCACTCTAACATGCTATTTTATACCGGTTATTTTAAATATTCTCCATTTTAAAATATTTTACATATTAAAAATATAAGCATTATTTATTATAATTATAGATATGAATTATAACTATAAACTTACCAAACTTAACGTATGCTAGCTTCGCTCGCTAACCCCGACTAATTAACAGTAATGTTTTGATTATTTAATTAATAAATAATAGCAATAATTACTAATTTATTATTGAAATACTCAAAACATTACTGTTAATTAGTGAAGATTAGCGAGCGAAGCAAGCGTATGTTAAGTTTGATTATATTACTTTTATAAAATAAATAATTATAAAAATGGTTACATCGGGTTATTTCTCCATCTTGGTTAATATCAATATTTCCTGCTATTTTGAGTTATTTCCATGTGAAAAACTTGCAAAGTTTTTTTTTTTGGGGGGGGAGAAGCAAACAAGTACCAACTGCTCTAGCAATCATACCACTATATATAAAGAGATATCTTTTTTGTTTGTTTCCGATACCGCAAACACTATAAAACCAATCATTATGAAATTTTAACTGTAGCTTTTTTATGATCCCCGGAATGTTTACCGCAGTTCTAACCTCACCAATCTCACTACTATATAAATCATAAATTAAAAGAATATTATATAAATAAGTTAAAATTTATTTTACTAAATTTAATGTTCTCTGTATGAATAGATATTGTCTACATTCCTTTCTTTATACGTCAGTATACATCGATCGCTATGTCAATATCGACTTCTTCAGACAGTTATGTGATTTACTAAATTTAATATAATTATCTTTAAATGATCAATTTGGATTATTATTGTAATGCACGTAAAAACAAATTAGTTTGATAATAAAATTAAAAGAACGACAACAACTTTACATATTTAATTTTGATGGTTTGCGGATATTGATATCGATCGATTTATTCAGAAAGTTATTATGCGACTAATTGTCTAATCAGGTGGCGATCCGTTAAAAGTCATCATCACGCGGGCAGAGTAGCATTCTGTAGATTTTTACACCCTGAACTAAGAAATTCCATCAGGGTAAGCCATAAATATGATCGGTATAGATTCGACTTTCAGTTTGGTATTAATATTTTCTTAATACCTAGGTCGGGATATTACAGATATGAAGAACCTCTAAGACTACTAGAATTTATTATCGTAGACAACGTGAATTCTACCCCAAAACATTCTCAAAGAATTGAAGAGCAACATATACGATCGGGTCAAAGTAGAGTTTAACCTTTGAGAAATATGTTAGATCTCAAATCGGCTTTTGATTATCTGATTGACAATTAAAAACCGATTTGAGATTGCCTTTTGATTGACTTTTTGAGATCGAATTTTTTGTTACCTTGATTATCTTCCGATCGACTTTCTGAATTAATCTGAATTTGAAAGACACTCTTAACAGGTAACATGATTAAAGTATAACCATTGCAGTGCCAAAAAAATGGAATGATGAAACTTTGCTGTGCCGGTGGAAAATTAGTTCTTGAAAAGCTTCAATATCCTCCTGATTTCATTAAAACTTTTATTCTGGGAACACATCTTTATTTAAACATTTTATTGTACCTGGTATGTTGTGAATAGAGATGATAACTTTTGAGGGCAACAGCACACACATAATTACTAAAAAAAAAAAACTGTTTTCAATTTTTTTGAGGTTCTATACGCAAACAGCGCGGACTATATGCGGAGGATGCCTTTTTTTCTTTTTTTTTAAGAGGTGGAGGCACCCCATTTACGGGCGCCTAAACAGTGACGGTCTCGCTAACAGGTTCCGCCAGTTATAACCAAGGGCGTATGTAATTTTGCGCACTACAGACTAAACCTTCATCCCCGGCTTCCCCCTTACTGAGACCGATTATAAAAAGATTTCATCAGAAGAAGCGGGAATCGCCCATACACATAATCATAACAAACCGACAAAGGTCTCGCATACACCATACAAACAACACTACTGGATGCAACACGTACAGCACGTCAGATACAAACATCACACAAGAACCCTGACAATGCTTCTAACACCCACGCGTTACACACCCACACAGCAGTCAAGACAGAAATCTCAAATAATCATACCGCTTACCAGTGGCCACCATCAGACGCACGAGCAGAGTGTTCCCGGCCTCAACGCACCCATGCGACCCCGACACGTACGGGGGACCCCCTAGGCGCTCAGCCGAAAACCTGTCCCCCTCCTCGACCTCCGGCGCCATTCTCCTTTGCGGGACTCTTCATATAATTGCAGCTTCCTCATGACCGTCCTGACGAATCTTTCCACTGTGCCTCACCTTGTAATAGGATTCGTAGGATATATTCAGGGCGGAACATGCGGTCACGTCTCAGGTTGCCGAGCATCTTTCTGCGGCGAATCGCGGGCACAAAAAGAATACATGTTGAGGGTCTCTTCCACCTCGCACTCCGGACAATTTTCAGATAGATCGACCTCGAATATATACAAATAAGACTTGAATTCCTTATAACCCGCCAGGAATTGTGTTAACTATATGCGGAGGATGCTAGCAGTACAATAACTTAATACTTTTGTCAAGTTAGTCCGGGTTTATCGAGTACTATTATTTGACGATAGTAATATTGATTTTCAACGTATGTTCAGTATTAATTAATTTTTTTATTTCTTTTACGTTAATAAAAAAGTTAGATATATATTTCTGTGATTAATAATTTTTAATTAAAAAAAAAATAATAAAAATGGGTAATTCTTTAAGAAATTGTGTATAAATATATCTTTTAATTTTAAAAATTTAATTTGCTGCATATGAAAATAATTATTTTTCGGATAAAGAATCCTGCCTTCAGAACTATTGCGGTTTACACTTCTAGCAAAAAAAATTATTTAATTTTTCAGTAGCCGTGTTTATCTAATCTAACAAAAATTTCTTGTTATTTGCGATTTTTCAAAAACATTTTATTTTTAATAATCCTACACTTATTATGTTTTAGTGTATATTTCATTGTCTACATATGGTTTATAATTTTGTCCTTATTTGCCTGTTTCTTCTGTTATGATTTATTTATTATTCTAAAAAAAAACGAGTGGTATTCATTTGAATGGAGAAGTGGTTTACAAGAAAGCTAGTTTTTGATCGTAAAATCGAGTTAAAAAAAAAGCTTACTTTCCACGGTTGTATATGCTCTTTCACCAGACCTATTTGCTTCTTTTTTTTTATTGAACGACTAAATCGACAGAGTAAATTTTTTATGTGCAGAAAGGTTTTCCTAATCACTACACGACCTATTTTCTTCTATTTGGTATTTTTATTTTTTATTTTTTTTGTATTTAATACGATATCATGATTATTAAAAATTATTTTAAAAAGTAGGTTTAACCTTACTAAACGATTAATAAATATTATTATAACATTTTTGGGTTATATTTTTTTTAAAATACGATATATGTTGTATAAATTTATTGTAGATAACTTAAACTTACTGGTACATTTTTTTTTTTGAATGAAAATCTTGAATAAGTGGAACTAAGTTATTATTCCAATGTAAATTATTATTACTTTTTAAAATTAATCTGATGTTTTTTAAAATACGTTGTGATGAAAATACGTTGTTAAAGAACAATTTAGATTCGGAGTAACAGTACAAGGTGAAAAGATAGAGATGCTACGATTTGCTGATATAGTAATTCTAGCCGAGAGTAAAAGGGATTTAGAAGAAACAATGAACGGCATAGATGAAGAACTATCGCGTGAAAATAAACAAGAACAAAACAAAAGTAATGAAATGTAGGAGAAATAACAAAGATGGACCGCTGAATGTGAAAATAGAAGGAGAAAAGATTATGGAGGTAGAAGAATTTTGTTATTTGGGAAGTAGAATTACTAAAGATGGACGAAGCAGGATGGAGCGATATAAAATGCCTAATAGCACAAGCGAAACGAGCCTTCAGTAAGAAATATAATTTGTTTACATCAAAAATTAATTTAAATGTCAGGAAAAGTTTTTTGAAAGTATATGTTTGGAGTGTCGCTTTATATGGAAGTGAAACTTGGACGATCGGAGTATCTGAGAAGAAAAGATTAGAAGCTTTTGAAATGCGGTGCTACAGGAGAATGTTAAAAATCAGACGGGTGGATAAAGTGACAAATGAAGAGGTATTGCGGCAAATAGATGAAGAAAGAAGCATTTGGAAAAATACAGTTAAAAGAAGAGACAGACTTATAGGCCACTTATTAAGGCATCCTGGAACAGTCGCTTTAATATTGGAAGGACAGTTAGAAGGAAAAAATTGTGTAGGCAGTTCACGTTTGCAATATATAAAACAAATTGTTAGGGATGTAGGATGTAGAGGGTATATTGAAGTGAAACGACTAGCGCTAGATAGGGAATCTTGGAGAGCTGCATCAAACCAGTCAAATGACTGAAGACAAAAAAAAAAAATATATATATTATTCGACTTATTGTAGTGAACCACAGTGATGTTTGAGTAGAAACTTTATGGTTGTGTATAGGTCTATTAGTTAATCGAACGTCTGACTGCGAAATAGTAGGGGCGCCGGAGACAAAACGTCGGTCATCATTTTTTTTAACAATATAACTGATACCGTAGATTATGAATTCATGAATAAAAAGAATAAATCTGTTATCATTATTAAATGTGTATTATAATTACGTATGTTTCTTTTTATAATATAATGTCATTTTTGACACTTTCTGAAAAAGTCAAAACGAGGTTTTTAACGTACAAAAATGAACTGTCTGATGATTTTTCGACACTCATAATCGTGGTAGACCGTGACTTTTAGAAAATTAAATATGTAAATTTATCCATGTGCGTATATTTACGAGCGTGTAGTCTTTGAGAAAATGATTTATTTTTAAAAAGAATTAATAATATCTATTCGTACCAAACCAGATGAATTACAAAAATTTCGCTAAAAGAAAAGAATAATACTTATTAAGTTTTTGAAGTATTTGGCAAATACTTCATTTGTTATAGTCGTTTTAAAAATTAAACTTTAAACAGATTTTTAAATCAATTCTACAATTTTAAAAAGTTAATATATTTTTGGATATTCGAATTTGAATCGATTATATAATTTTCTATTTAATTTCATTATTCTAATGCCATATTCGATTAATTTGACCGATTAAAAATTTATTTAACTTCCGAATACATCTTGAGTAAAGTAAGTAGCATTAACAACACTCAAGGAGTTGGAAAAATAGTGTAATATATTTAACAATTTCATGAAGATTTTTAAATAAGGATTAAATTATTATTTACGTCAATTTAATTTTCATTTTTTTATCATTTAAAGTTTACTCTTTCAAAACTCTTTACTTTATTCCCTTCTTCACGCTCTTAAATAATTTATATATCGTTCTTATTCGTACATTTTAAATAGAAAAAATTAATGATTATAATTTATCATTTTATCTAAGGTAAAATTTAACAGTAAAATTTTACTATGTCGGACTCAATAGTTATGTTTCATTCCCAAATACTATAGTTATAGAATATATATTGTGTTTAATATCTTCAGATCAGTAGGTCGGTACCGAAATGTCGACGTTTATTTATTGACACATTCACAGATGTAGACTATACACATATATTTTTGCAAGATCGGTTGAAATGTGTTCTGGGAATTCAGAGATGGTAAAAAAAAATAAATCACCTTTTTTTTTATAGTTAACATAGAAAATACCATTTATTATTTGTTTACTGTACTTTCGTTTCTTGTTTGATGTTTAAAAAAGATTAATTAAATATGTTGTTTTTGTTTCCAGGGAAATAAATAATTCGGAATTTTATTATTAAAAAAAAAATTGTTGTTTAAATGAGTTTTTTTTTTTAATTCGAAAGAAACTGTTTGTTTTTTGTAAGTGAAAAGAAAAGTTTTAAATTGTATTCTTTGTTTACAAAATTATGTAAAAATATGTGTCTAAAGAGTAAATAATAAATTGAATTTTATTACAAAAGTTAAAAAGGACGAATCCACATGATATCTGATGGTGGAATTCTCTACCTCAGAAATAATTCAAGGGCTTTATGAATATTATATATTATTAAACTTTTTCTAAAGGGTCATGTACTTAGTCATTCGAAGGACATACGAGTATATGAAAAGTTTTTTTTAATTATTTATGAAAATTATTTTTTATTTTTAATAAATATTTAAACTATATTTAAGATTTAATTTATGTTGCGGGGTATTTCTTTTATTTTGTATTTATTTTTAGTGGAAATTTCTCCAAAAAATTTCCTGTGTTTTAATTTTTTTATTCCTTATAATAAATGAAAAAAAGTATAATAAAAACAATTATTTGTAAACAAAAAAAAAAAATTATTTAAAAATATTACAATGAAAAACAAAAAAAAAACTAACAAACACATGACATATGATAATATTGTTAATAGATCATATGTTTGTTTTAATTAAGTTTTAAATTATTTTATTATTTAAAAATTAATTGTATTGCCGACAAAAAATTATATTTGTTAATTAAAATAATTAGGCCTTTTAAACCGTGGTTCATGGTCACATACATTTAAAAAAAATTACAAAAAAACATTTTAAAAAAATTACAAAATAAAACATAAAACATTATGTAAAGATATATCAAGTTAATTAATATAAACTATTATTACTGTTCCGTAAATTTGAAAATAATTTATGACGTTTTTCATATATACAAAATAATAGTTCACTAAAAAGGTTATTAAATAAAGTTTATAAGTAATTAAAAATATATAAGAATTTTATGGAGTATCATATGGAAGCAAAAGATGCAGTCAGTTTTATATTTGTGTGATTATTGTAAAAAAAAAAAGTTAAAAGAATAAAACAAAATAGGAAATGTAAAATGAGTAGGTTGAATTTGTAGGAGATCCGTTATGTGCTGCTGCTATCTGTAATGAATTAATTAAAAGTTCCAAGAATAGTACAGTGGTAATCATAATAGTTCGTTTATTTATATTGTGTAATGTTTAAATGATTTATTCCAGTGAATTTTAATTTTTAAACGGTTAATTAATTTTGATTAAATATATAATTAAATGACACCAACATTAAAATGTTTTTTTTTAAATTATTATTTATAATTTTATTAACCGTTGCAATGTATAAACCTGAGAATAACTTTTTTTTTGCTTAATTCCTTTATTATTTACTTACAATCAGCTTCTAGAATGAAGCTGTAAGTAAGTCGTATGACTGAACATCACATGAAAGAGGACCACCCGGTGATAATCCTTAAGTAATGCAAAAACAATAGCCTATTATACCAAACAAACTATAGTGTTAACATAACTAATGTAACATTTGGTAGTATCTTTGAATGTCTATTCGAATGTCCCCTCTTTTTTTTCTGTTTAGTCTCCGGAACCACCGTATTACTTCAGAGGATGAATGAGGATGATACATATCATCCTCATTCATGAGGATGAATATAAATGATGTGTAGTTTTGTACAATCTCAGGTCGACCATTCCTGACATGTTGTGTGGTTATTTGAAACCCAAACACCAAAGAAAACCAGTATCCACGACCTAGTATTGAAATCCGTATAAAAGCCTTTACTAGGATTTGAACCTTAAAATTCTCACCTTTCAAATCAGCTGATTTGAAAGGTATTTCGACAAACACTGATAAACTCTGGTGGGGGTCGAAACGGTAACTAGAAATCTAGGAAAACCCATTACCATCCTCAAAGGTAAATAGATTACGAGAAACCCTAAAAAAAGGATATTTTAATTTAAGGCAAAAATAATCTACGCTTGCTAACCTCGTCTAATTAATATTAAATATAAACATTTTCAGTGGTGACTCGTAGCTAAAATTACGGGGATGCTGCTCCTGAAATTTTTTTTTGGGTCTATTCAAAGCCATGGTTAAATTTTTTTGTAAAATAAAAGAACCGAAAAAATGAATCAAGTAGAATACCTGGAAGCAGGATAATAATCTAATTCTACACTTTAACACATTCAAGAATATGGTACACGGTTTTTAGGCACGTTATACTTAACCCACCGGGTTGGTCTAGTGGTGAACGCGTCTTCCCAAATCAGCTGATTTGGAAGTCGAGAGTTCCAGCGTTCTAGTAAAGCCAGCTATTTTTACACAGATTTGAATACTAGATCGTGGATACCGGTGTTCATTGGTGGTTGGGTTTTTCAATTAACCACACATCTCAGGAACGGTCTAACTGAGAATGTACAAGACTACACTTCATTTACACTCATACATATCATCCTCATTCATTCTCTGAAGTATTATCTGAACGGTAGTTACCGGAGGCTAAACAGGAAAAAGAAAGAAAATGGCACGTTGTACTCAAAACCCGTATTCGGTTTAACCGAATAAATAATAAAATGTCAATACAGTTAATATTTTTTAGTATAATTAGATAATTATACTATTTGCTGATGATATAGTAATTCTAGCCGAGAGTAAAAAGGATTTAGAAGAAACAATGAACGGCATAGATGAAGTCCTACGCAAGAACTATCGCGTGAAAATAAACAAGAACAAAACAAAAGTAATGAAATGTAGTAGAAATAACAAAGATGGACCGCTGAATGTGAAAATAGGATGAGAAAAGATTATGGAGGTAGAAGAATTTTGTTATTTGGGAAGTAAAATTACTAAAGATGGACGAAGCAGGAGCGATATAAAATGCCGAATAGCACAAGCTAAACGAGCCTTCAGTAAGAAATATAATTTGTTTACATCAAAAATGAATTTAAATGTCAGGAAAAGATTTTTGAAAGTGTATGTTTGGAGTGTCGCTTTATATGGAAGTGAAACTTGGACGATCGGAGTATCTGAGAAGAAAAGATTAGAAGCTTTTGAAATGCGGTGCTATAGGAGAATGTTAAAAATCAGATGGGTGGATAAAGTGACAAATGAAGATGTATTGCGGCAAATAGATGAAGAAAGAAGCATTTGGAAAAATATAGTTAAAAGAAGAGACAGACTTATAGGCCACATACTAAGGCATCGTGGAATAGTCGCCTTAATATTGGAAGGACAGGTAGAAGGGAAAAATTGTGTAGGCAGGCCACGTTTGGAGTATGTAAAACAAATTGTTGGGGATGTAGGATGTAGAGGGTATACTGAAATGAAACGACTAGCACTAGATAGGGAATCTTGGAGAGCTGCATCAAACCAGTCAAATGACTGAAGACAAAAAAAAAAAAAATAACTTAATAAAATATCCGCGTAAAAAAAAGTCCAATGATGCTTAACTTAAATTTCTATATATACAGAAACAAAAACATAATTACTTTTTACTAATTACCTTCTCATTCGCCCTTCCAGCGTGTTTTTGGACAGATTTGGCGATCAAAGAGCCTTTGCGTTCCGCCATTTTCTGATCGCTACTGAAAAAAAACAATTAAACCGCTTTCATATCCCTTCCACCGACTAAACTAAAAAACGGAACAAACAAGGAACGTTCCATACACACGCGGATTAAGAAAAACTACCTTCCACCAGCACACCTGGGTAGGCACTTCGGAAGCGACAGTGCTCTCCCTCCCTCGCAGCCTCGCCTGCAGCTTCCTATGTGCGCATGCGCACAACAGCCAAACACCGCGCCGCTGGAACTATGTAGCGCACAATTCCACACAAAGATTTTTGTATATTTTTATAATCTGTAGGATGGCTAAAGACATTAAGCTTAAGGATTATATGTTGTACAAGTATAAAGAAAGAATAAAAAAAAAAGGACTCATATTAGATATTATCGATAATATCAACTGGAAATAGGGGGTACTGCAGTTCCACAGTGCCTATATGCAAGCCGCCACTGTAAATTATATATGTTACGAGTATTTTTCAACAATTTAGGTAATCAACTTCACTTCAATTATAAAAATATTTAATCAAATTTTCAGCATTTTATAAGTTGAAAGGACCAGTCATGATATACAGTATATGTTAACCGCATAGATGAACGATAATGACACAAATAAATGGTCACATGGGTTTGCTCTTTCTTTAAGTTATCTACAAAAATATCTTAATTCAAATTTCACCATCAGTGGATGCTGAATGCGGTAAATTTGATTAATCGCCTCCAGTGCTGCAGAAAAATATATAATTTGTATATTTAACGTTAATTAGATGAGGTTAGCGAGCTTAGGTTATGTTAGGCTTACATTTAAACTTCCTTTTTTTTTATAATGGTTTCTCCTTCCCGTAATCTATTTACCTTAGAGATTGGTAGTGGATGATTTTTTTTTTAATTTCTGGTTATTGTTTTAACTCGCAACAGAGCTTATTCTGTGTTTGTCAATTTATACCGGCGAAGGTGAGAATAAGCAAATATTTCGGTCTTTCACCGACGTATTCGGTGAAATTGCTGACATTCACCGGAGAATATTGGCATTCTCTAATAACTGTCTTTTACGGTAACATATATGCACCGTTAAAAATTTCTAGCGATTTTAGCTTATTGGTTTAGAAAAAATAACGCTATCTGTTGTATCTTGTTTTCTTCAAATCTTTATTTATTATCACCCGCGATTGAGAAACATTGTTTGATAATTATTTTATGAAAATCCGTTAAAATCGTTTCTAGAATTAAAGGGGTACAAAAAGATTTATTGCCTAAACGCAATATCATTTTCTTCTACTAATCGGATAATTAAGGAACTTGTCTAATGTAAAAATAGTGTAACAAAAATAAGTATTTTGTTTTTTGCTATTGTTTAAAAGCAATTAAAATTTGAACTATGTTTTCTTATATTAGTTGTTTTTTTTATCAGCAAAAACGAACGCCGTAGTGTTTTCTGTGGGACAAATTAACGGATGTAATAAGAATTTGAAATAAAGTACACGTAAATGCTTAAAATCGATTGTGTAAGTTCATTAATATGAAGTACATGAATTTAATACTATTTTGTATTTTATGTTCCATATTTTTGCATATAACGGAGGGATTTGGTTATAATTTTACGGCCGGATGTAGACTGCTTCCTAACATAAATATGCAGAAATTTTTACCAGCCGCACTCATTGTGATGAATGGTCACTTTTATATTAAAAAAAAAACCTTTTAATGGTTTTTATTATTACCCGACTATTACGTTTGCTTTTTACTACGTATTCTGAAGTTTTATTTATTTAGATTTATTACATTTTTAATATAATTTGTAACTTTCATATTTATTTTTGATTTTAAGTAGTGCTTTTACGTATAGTAATTTTTTTAATTAAATCTATGAAATTAAAAAAAAAAAAACAGTTTTACCTTCACGTTACGTTTTGCGGCAAACAAAAATATCGAAATGAAAACGAAATGACATGAAAGCTATCAAAAAACATTTCATAGAAAAGAAGCTAAAATACTGTGTTATTAAAGAGATATTGTTCGCGTATATGAAAGGAGCGTTCGTCAGTTTGTTTAGACAGATTTGATAGAAATATATTGAATGAAACGTCTCTAAAATATAGTAGAATTAAATATCATTGAAAATAATAATTTTAAAGCCAGAATATTTGAGTATGTCCGATTTTCGTACGTGCGTTTATATTATTCTTTATCGCTAAACAAACCAGTTCGGTTCCCGTCTTTAATCCTATTACATAAAATATTACTACATCAAAATAAGAAGAGGAATTATCAATTCGTCCTGTTAGTGTTTGTTTAATGTTTAATTTACAGTATGAGTCTGAAACTTGTGCGGGAATATGGAATGGAAATTTTGCAGTGTACAAAAAAAATCAAGCCTGACCGGGATTCGAATCCGAGATTGTCTGGGTTAAAAGGTTAAAATGCTATCACTCTGCCAAGATCGGTGGCATGAACCGATCTATGTAGTGAATTTTGTTTTATGTATTGTCGCGTGTTCGCAGCTCGACTGGGATATTGAGATACTAACAAACTAAAAATTTCTTATAAATACATTATTTATCATCATTATAAGTTGAATCGATCATTATGAATTACATCATTGCAAATACCTCGTTTCTTATTACTGTAATAAACTTGAGAAAATAAACTAAATAATAATTACAATAATAATGATATACGGCATATAAAATGGTAATTCAAATAAGGACAAGTTTGTTCACGCCGTTAAATTATAAAAATCAGAATACAGTCTTACTAAAACGTTATAATGATGGCTGATATTAATTCCTAATATTGCATTAATAACAAAATAACATTAGAAAAGTCTAAAGTTCATACAATTCAATTCCTGCAAATATTATTACTTTTACTATTTACGATGGAACTACTCTACGCTTTACGGATGAATATAATATTGCCATTTTAATTACCGTTTACTAATAACTTCCCAAATAACTTCCTGATTCAACCACTGTCCGCAGTGGAATACTTGTGAAGTATTCTTCAGTCGTTGTTACTGCACGCTTACTGATATCGTCGTTACCGCAACCGCGACGACCACGGCCTCACAGAACTACTCGGTGTTATCGTGACTACGCCAAACACTACTCGCTTAAATAACTGTTCCCGCTGATCCTGGCAGTATTTATACTCCCCCTGGCACGCCTCATTCTACAATTGAAGCGTAATAATTTCAACATCCGCGCCCTTACGTTTTCCGTAAATTACTCTTCCGGTCCGGTAACCCTTCTCGTCGAACAACAATTGTTGGAGGTGCCGTTGTCTGTACTACAAAGAACAGTTTGTTAAACAGACCTGTTAGCTTGACTAAAACGGATCTCTTTTAGTTCCTTCTGGATTACTTTGATTATTATTTTGTCATCCTTTCTTCTTAATCGGAAGGAATCCGTTACTCTGGTCCGTTATACTGTCCTAATTGTGCTGATTTTTTTCCTTGATTCTAAGTTTTTTCCTTGAAACGAAGTTCCTTTACCGGTTCTATATTTCTTTCGCACAAATTAAATAGAATTTTTTTTAACGAAAAATTAAAAACGGTCTTTGTAGACAATAGAACGATTTTGTTTGTCGCAAAAATCATTGTTTAGTGTAAAAATCATTGTTTTTGAGTATTCACCAACAACAACTACACCAAGTCTAATGTATCATAATCAGTTTTTCCTATTTAGCCTCCGGGAATCACCGTCAGGTATTACTTCAAAGGATGAATGCGGATGATATGTATGAGTGTAAGTGAAGTTGCTGTCTTCTACAGTCTCAGGTCGGCCATTTCTGAGATGTGTGATTAATTGAAACCCAACTACCAAAGAACACCGGTATCCACGATTTATTATTCAAATCTGTATAAAAGTAACTAACTGTCTTTACTAGGATTTGAACGTTGGATTCTCGACTTCAAAATCAGCTGATTTGCGAAGACGCGTTCACCACTAAACCAACCCGGTGGGTTAATAATAATAATAATTGTTATACTATTACAATACGGACGTAGTTACTTTGACTTAAAACTTTAACTTTTGACGAACTTTAAAAAAATTACGATCAATTGTTTTATATTTATAATTTAATTATGTAAGTTTTATAATTTTATTTAATTTAATCTTAATTATAATTCCTTCTGAATATGTCAGAATAGCCGAAAGCGCTCGAGGGGAACGAATAATATATCGATAAGCAGTTTATATTATATGCAATAATTTTTGCACTAACATTCAAAAAACGTTTTTGAAAGAATTATTTACATACAACATCCAAATCATTCACATTAGACAGAAATCACTTTACATCGTTTTATCTCTGTTCCTTTTGTTGATCTTTTAATATAAATTTCTTGTTTTTTTCATTTCTTGTAAAGTCGTCGTTTATCCAGGCTGCTTTTACGTTTTCAGTCCCAGGAAGGGGATAGCCAGGGTTGGAGGTTTAGTCGGTAGTGCGCAGGTATACATACGCCCTTAGTTATAACTGGCGGAACCTGTTAGCGAGCCCGACTCTGCTTAGGCGCCCGTAATTTGGGTTCCTCAACCTCTTAAAAAAAGGGCTGCTTTTATGTTACAGAATTATTTGTATTTTAAGAAAAAACGAACTGAATATATCAGATTTTAAATTAAATTTTAACTTTTAATTTTCTGTATGCATTTAATTTAAACTTTCAAAATCAACAGCAGATGGAGGTTAGTAATTAATTATTGATAGTTTTTTTGGCCCCGAATTAGATAAATCGAAATTTAAAGAATCAAGTTATTCTTCAATTTTATTTCGGTTTTCTTTTTTTGTTGAATTTTTGTAGAGGGTTTCATTTCTGTTTATATAAGGTATATTTAATTTTATATATATATATATATATATATATATATATATATATTATTTTATTAAAGAACCTTTTAATTTTCTAATTTTATTTTCGTTAAAACATAGAAAGAGATATTACACGAACAACTTCGGTTAAATTTTTTAAGGTAATAGAAGAAGAATTAAATTTGCTTTATTCCAATATGTAACAAAATTTATACAGGTCTATTATTTTACGTATACAAACATGTTTTGGCTTTATTTAAATTTTTTTTCTCAAATTACTTTTGTTTGTTTACGAATAAAGTCGCTAGTGGTTGCTTGTCTTCCTTTAAAGTTTTGAGATAAATTCTAAACTTCTGTAGAAAAGCTAACACGTAAAAAAGTCTCTGGGATTTTCAGCGTCACCACAACTTCATAGAATGCAGCCGGCTCATCGATTGAATAAGACGACAAACGAGTGCGCTCTTCCTGCGTTGCCAGGCGTAACTTAATTTTTTCCTCGGGTCCCACAACATAACCACCTCCAGACCTCAGCTCACATTGAATTTTAAAATAACTCGAACCACAAATACAAACCAAGGAAAGTTAAATAAAATATTTCTTTCTGTCGGAGAACATAAATTTCCTATTTCTTTTTTTTTCACTGTAATACAAACTTATAGATAAATATAAGGTTTTTATTGTTTTCAACTAATTCATAAAGTAAATTTTTTCATGTAAATATATTTATATGAAATATATGTCTACATTTGTATTCATAATAAAAAGAATTATTAATTTTAGCGGCTATATTTTAACGAAGCCCTGTTAAAAGCTAGTTATTTTAAAAAATAATAAATTTTAAAATTGTTTTTTTCGTATACTAATGTAATTGATAATTTCCTTAATGATATATTTACAAAAAAATAAAAAAAGCTTTATTTCTAATTTTTTTTTGGTTTTGTTTTAACCGGGTTTTTCTTAAATAAAAATTATGGATTTGAAATGTTTATTTAGTTAATGTTAATATAAAATTATAGGCCAGACTTATAGGCCACATACTAAGGCATCCTGGAATAGTCGCTTTAATATTGGAAGGACAGGTAGAAGGGAAAAATTGTGTAGGCAGGCCACGTTTGGAGTATGTAAAACAAATTGTTGGGGATGTAGGATGTAGAGGGTATACTGAAATGAAACGACTAGCACTAGATAGGGAATCTTGGAGAGCTGCATCAAACCAGTCAAATGACTGAAGACAAAAAAAAAAAAAAAAAAAAAAAAATATAAAATTATATTAAAATAAATTTGGTATCATGATCCATTCAGGTATAGGTAATTATCATATGGGCATAGGTATTTTCATATAGAAAAACAAAATAAAAATAACTTATTTCGAGAATTATATTTAAGAGTATTTTATTAAAATTTTAATAATAAATGTTAATTATTTTAATTTTAATATTTATTTTTCGAGAAGTACCAATTTATTTTCTTTCGAATATTTCACCTTGAATCACGTTAGATCATTTATTTATTTGCGGTTATTTCTTTTTTTCTGTTTTTATATCTGCCCAGTACCTCTTCATTCTTACTGATATCTCTTTCCTTCGTTCTTCAGAAAGTTCAGCTCTGTTCTTGCGTTTTGTGCGCTTCTTGGAACCGTTTATTTTTATCTTTTAATATTCTCTTTAAAATTTCTCTTTCTCATATAATTTCCTCAGTTGTTTTCAGTTCCTTTAGGTGTTCTTGGACTTGTGTTAACCATTTTCCTTTAGTTTTTTTTTTTATTCTGGAAGTAAAAAATTTGTTTAGTCAGTATACTGTTGTTCATTCTAAATAAATGGAAGTAAAATGCATTTCAAATAAATGGGAGTAAAATGCATTTCGTCTTTTCCTTATCGTGTCTGGCAATTTTTCAATTTTATTATCCAATTTTTTTTTTTTAATTTTATATTCCATTTTTTTTTCCACAGTATTCCAATTTTATTTATCTGGGGAAAAAATGTTATCACACTGCTAATGGCAATAAGCCCTCCAATAGGATGCTGGTAAAACGGTTTTTTTTTATGGATAGATTATATGTATGTGCATGGGAATATGGTTTTTATAGTGTATGAAAAATGCTGGTTCTTTGATAACAATATAGATACCAGTGGAATAGGTTTTACAGTTACTTGTGTATTTTGTTATAAACTTTGCCTAGGCTTGTTCGATCGCTTCGCAATAATCCCAGGCTAAAAATCTTTCATTATTTATCGGCTTAAGTTGAGCCTACAACTCTTTCCGTTTAATATTTTACCGATTCAGACAACATCTTGGAAGTTTGTTTTATTCTTTCTTCGAACATTTTTGAGACAAATCCATTTTTCATTGTTATTTTTTTAACTTTTTTCTCAAAAAAAGTCAGCAAAAAGATTTTATATGACATTTAAAATGTGTTATTTTGATGTAAATATGTCAATAATATTACTTTGATTTTATCGATTTAAATTTCAGGATTTTGCTCTCCCTAATTTTTATTTCCTTGTACGGAGTAAAGATCACAATAATTTCGGTTATCAAATTTCGACGGAAATATCCATTTTGACAATCCCTGAATCCATTTTGACTAGTATCGGTGTGACGTCTCTACGTACGTATGTATCTCGCGTAACAAAAAAACGATTAGCCGTAGGATGTTCAAATTTTGGATTTATGACTGTTGTAACATCTAGTAGTGCACCTCCGTTTTGATTGCAATCAACTTGATCAAAAGTGTCTAAAAACCCCAGTTTTCTTAACTGCAGTAATAAGCCCTCATCGAGAGATTTTCAACGATTATCATAAACGGTATTTATTTTCACGGTTTCAGAGTTATAGCCAAATAAAATTTTAATTAATGAAATATTTGGATCTTACAAGGGGAAGGCACATCGGTTCGAATCAGACTTCTTTTCCTTTTTTTAAAAAATAAATATATTGATTTATTAATAATTATTAACAATAAATAAAAATATTAAAAAATATCAGAAGTTATTAAGGAATATAAAATTTTATGTAATTTTCATTTAAAAAAGAGTGTATATGTAATTTAATAGGCGTACAAGGAAGTCATGTGGTGTTCATATCAAATTTTTTAATTTCATTACTCTGAACAGTTTTACTATTATTGTGCTGCTGACAATTCAGTGGTGTTAAAAATAACTCAAAACCGTTGTGTTATTTTTGTATTATTTTAGTTATTTGAATAACTAAAACTAGGGTTTTAACTAAAGGTAGTGTTTGGCGTAAATGTTTCTTCGTATTCTTCCGGTAGATGGCTTTAACATCGCATAATCTGGTAATATTAATAAAAATCTGACAACAATTTGAGAAACTGACATATCGCTAAGTATTTTTAACAGACTTCAAAAAAGGAGGTTATGTATTCGATCCCTATATTATTTTTTTTTGTTTCTTCGCGCGTAACCTTTTTTCCTATTAATCTAGTTTAAATAAATCTTGTTACAATCGACGCAGATACTTTTGGGGGTGATACCATGATGTTGAAAAAAGTTTTTGGACACAAAAAGTCGTCAGAAAATTGGCAAAAAAATATTTTCGCCATCCGGGGGATAGGTAGGAATTCTGATACTTTATATGTATGCGTCACGTTAGATGATGTTATATGGTCTTTCGTAGGGCAGGTAATGTGAGTTTCTGCGAAAGATATGTACCACGGTTAATAAAACCATCAAAAATCGAGATCTCGTCCTACACCTTTCAGTCCCAGTATATAATTTACAGCATCAGTAGGGACAGTGGGGATCTTATAACTATATATACGTTTATCACATTGCGTGGTCTTTATGTCGGTTCCATTTTTAAAAAAATTATTATTATTAGAAAGATTTTGACATTAGTTCACTTATTTAATGTTTATTGTGTCTTGAAATTTAAAAAAATAAAGGATAAATTCGATAAATTTTGAAATTTTATTACAAAAAAGAGAGAAGAGCATTAGAGTCGCATTCTGGGTGTTAAAAAAATTTATTATGTTTATGGATATGATGGATGCAGTATCAATAAGTATGGGACAAAGCAGGTTCAAGCGATTTTCATTGTGAAAATTTTGATGTCGATGATGCATCTCGCTGTGTCGGCATATGAATAAAAAAGATAGTGAAATCTTGGAGAAAAAATCGAGTAAGCCCTCACATTACCAGAGTTGTGATATCTGAAATCAAAACTAAACATCGACATAAAAAAGTTTTAAATCATTTGATGCCACGTGATTCAAAAATGAAAAATATAATGGGATCAAATTTAAATCTGCAAATCGTCGCTAAAACGTAACGATTTTTAAACGGTTAATTACGGGCGATGAAAAATGTGTCACGTACCACAGTAATGTTCCGAAAAAGTGGCGGTAAAAGCAAGATGGAGATTCTCGATCGGTTTCAAAGCCACGATTGACGTCAAGAAAACTGATGCCGTGTATGTGTCACACACATATACACACCCACCCATACACACACACACACACACACACACACACACAGCATCACTTTTCTAACCTCTACTGTCAACAACAAGAAATATTATGCAAATCATCGAGAATTAAGCCGACTAAATTGACCAGAATTAATCAGTTGAAAGGTGTTGTCTTCCATCACGACAACGCCAGACTTCCACGTATCTTTGGTGACCCGTCGAAAATTGAGAGAGGTTGGCCGAGACGTTTTGACGCATTCATCGTATGGTCTTGATCTTTCAACGTCAAACTATCATTTCTTTCGGTCTCTACAGATCTCTTAACGGTATAAAATTGGCTTCAAAAGAGCCGTGTGAAAATTATCACGTTTTTCGAATGTTTTACAGCAATGAGATTATGATTTTACTTCAAAAATGACTAAAGGTGTTGGTCAAAACAGCACGTATTTAGTTTAGTAAATTTCATTTGAAATATAAAAAAATGTTTTTTTTTTTTTTACTTTTAAAATACGAAGAAATTTTTTCCCGTACCGAATTATAAATATTATAATCGGGTTTTGCGCACTTATAATAAAATAAAGTAATAAACACTTGCATGAATTTAAAATAAATTAAACAAAATTGTATTTCCTAGGACATACCAGAGTTCAAAAGAAGTTGTCTTAACAGTGTAAAAGGAGGATGAAATTTATTGGATATGAACAGGAGAATTCGCCTAAGTTAATTGCTTGCCGGCCTCCCTGGCGCGAGTGGTAGCGTCTCGGCCTTCAGTCCGAAGGTCCCGGGTTCGAAACTCGGTCAGGCATGGTATTTTCACACACGCTACAAATCATTGGTCTCATCCTCTGAAGCAATACCTAACGGTGGTCCCCGAGGTTAAACAAAAAAAAAAAGAAGTTACTGTTTATATTAATATTTAATTTACTAGTGTTAATGGTCTCATAATCGTTTAACTATCAGTTTTTTATTTTTTTCTTCAAGTTTTTGTTAAAGCTAATTAATTATTAATTTAGGTTGTAATCTAAAAGTTATAAACGATATTAGTAATATATCCTGTAAGTTAACTTCATCGCTTTAATTTTGTGTGTTAAGGTCGAAGTGTTGTTTTGACATTGATTGGAGTAAACAATAAATTGTTAAGCCTAGTGCTTTGGATGAGAAGAGAACTAATTAAATAAGGCTTTATTCGCCAGTGACCGCTAATTGGTCGTTATCTGCTGTTAACTTATAATACTTACATATGTAATCAAGACTGATTATAAGGTACATTGTTTATGAAGTAGCATTTGAATATCGTCGTGTAGTAATCTGCGTCGCTTATGATTTTCACAATTATTTATTTTAATGTTGTAATGTAAACATTTAATTACATAATTTTATTTTTTTTTAAATTCATATCCTTACATTTCCCACAACCCAAACAAGTAAATCTATTATTTTCAATTACTTCTGCTTTCCCGGATACACACAAACACACACACACACATACACAGTCTCTTTCTTTTTCCTGTTTAACCTCCGGGAATTACCGTTCAGGTTATTACGTCAGAGGATGAATGAGGATGATATGAATGAGTGTAAATGAAGTGTAGTCTTGTAAGGTCTCAATTCGACCATTCCCTAGATGTGTGGTTAATTGAAACCCAACTACCAAAGAACACCGGTATCCACGATCTAGTATTCAAATCCGTATAAAGGTTTTACTAGCAACTTTTACTAGTCCTAGTAAAAGTTTTATAAAGCTTTTACTCGGACTTGAACGCTGGAACTTCCAAATCAGCTGATTTGGGAAGATTAGTATATATATATATATATATACACATATACAATAGCTGCAGGGCATTCCTACGGCACGCCTCCGTAGCTAGGCCCTGGCGGGCGGCGTGTCAGAATGGAATTATTATGTGTCCAAAAAGATTACTTCTTGTGTAAAAATATTTTTTTTAACGATGAAAATCGATATAACGTAAGTTAAATTAAAAATTTAACTCCAGAAATTGATACCAACAAATTGGGATTTTCTGCTAGCGATCGGTACATTTCGGTGTCTACTTTTTGTTTATAGTTCATTATTTTATGAAGAAAAACAATTACATAAGTAAATAAAAAAGGTTGTAAAAACAACTCGTAAATTAAACGCACTAAAAGGTAAAAAATAATTTTAGGACGGCATCTCAGAATGGATTTGACATTTGATGGTGATCTATAAGATTATGTGAAAGTCGTAGCTTCCAACTAAAAATTTGATGTTTTTTGCCAGTTTTTTTTTTTCGTGATGAATGGCCTAAACAGTGAGGTGCCAAGACGCATTAGAAAAATGTTAAATTAACAGTGGTGGGAGTTTAATTTTTTTACATATTTTTTATTTTCTACTTTTTAGTCTTCATAAGTTTATACTTTACAGCTGCGCTAGCGCACAGGTTTCAGCGTATTTAGTGAAAGATCGGATCCATACGTTTTACGGTGCGTGAGTGCAATCAAAACATAGGACTAAACGATTTAATTTCCGGATTTCCAAGATCCGGTCGATCAAGAGTGTATCCGATGCGTTAAACAGTTAGCGCTTGACCTGCTGATACATACGCCGTTTAAATCGTGAAAATCGGACCAACGGTTGCGAGATATTACGGTGCCACCCCGTTTTACCCCTTACCAATTTTCGACCGGCACCTCGGGGGCACTTGAAAATAATATCATCCGACGTGTACCGCTGGGAGAGGATGAACTGTCGTCGAGGGAAGTTGAAAAATCCTCAGAGCGCTAGGACCGACCGTTTTTGAAATATTTTCGATTTTTGTCTGAAAATTCGGATCAGGTTAAAAGTAATAAATTTTCCCAAAACGTCGATATATAATAATATAAGAAGTATACACCTGACCATCACGAGACGTGTACTAACGAATCGGGATTTTCCGCTAGTGATCTGTACATCCCGGTGTTAAACTAAGGGGGACGCGCACACAGACACACATGCAAAGGCTGTTTCGTAGAGTAAGATATGTATATAAATAAAGGTGTTCCACGAAGAAACTTTATGATATGTTGTACTGGTGATAATAATGAAAAACGTTCAATGTTTGTTTTCGAGTTACAGTAGGTATTTTACTCTTTTGTTTTACTTTATTGATAAAAATGTTTACGAGTTGCAGAAACAATAATACGATTCTTTCTATTTTTCGTCTGTTTTGCTTCGATAAAAAATCAACTTTTAAAAGTGTTTTCTTACTTTTTATTGGCTGTATTTACATTAATTTTTTGAGAATTAAATTCTTTACAATTTTTGTTAGTAAATCTTACGCGTTTATTAATCATATAACAAAGCTACTGTAGTACAAAACGTACAAAAAAATTTGTTTTTCACACCGAATTGTGTGTTTTACTTCGGATATCTTAAAAACTACTGGAGTTACGTTTCTAGGACCTGTGTTATCTTATTTCCGAGCTCAAATTACATAAGAAATCACCATCTTTATTCCTTAATTTGGGTTCCAAAAATTACAGTAGAGCTTCATTTTTTTAGAAGAGCTAAAATCCGGGCGAAATCTTTCGCTAGCCGTAACTTGAAAACAAAACGTTTCCAGACCTATATTTATATGAACTATTTTAATTATTTTCACCGGTAGAACATGTTCTGAAAGTTTCTCCTTTCTTCATCGGACATTTTTTATGTAGGGCCTACGGTGCTATTTTAATTTTGATCAAGGGGCAGGGAGATACGAACCTTATTGTTCCCGTATCTCGGTATTTCACTCAAAGTGTTGATAAGATTTTTATAAATAATTTAACGGCTCTTAGGTACCTTAGATAGCTAAACGGTTTCTGATGGTATTTTGCTTATCTAAAACTTCATAAGTTGCGGGACGAAAAGCAAGTAACCGTGTATTCTTTTTTGTCGTTTCTGGACTCTTAAGTCGTGTATTTATACCTGATTAAATGAATCCGTTTCTTTAATATTTCACTTAGATTGTATATTGGGAAATATCATAAGCCTAATTGCTTTTCTTCTCTTTTCCTTTTGTTTGTCAGTCGCTTGATATCATCAGATTAGATTGACCTATTTCTATGAAATTTCTTACGATGAATTCTGAATACGGGCCGCTTATGATATTTAATTTTTGTTACAATCGATCCTTAAGGTGCCGAAAATATGGTCCGAGAGTTGAATATTTTTTTTACTTAATAATTTTACTTCCACTTATATACTTCAATGCGCCGCTTAGTTTTCCTCCTAAATAGTAGTTTGTCGAAGAGGAAGCTCTTTGTAGCCAAATATTTCGGAGAAGTCTGCAAAGTTACGCAACTCTTGGTAACTTTTCTATCTTTTTCTATCGATCTAAAATTAAATTAGAGGACATTCAAAAAAAAATTCATTATTATTGCTTAATAATGTAATGTTGAACTAATTAAAACAAATATTTTACCGAATATCGATAATTTTGTATTTACTCGCAGGAAAACTTATTCCTGCGATAAATATTGATCGAACCACGTTACCTTATCTGTACAAACAGATAAGTTTTGTAGGATATGATAATAACTGGAGCTTAGAAGGGGAAGCTACTATCATACTACGTACGGTAAGCCATGTGACTAATCATATTTGCATCCAAGGTCAGACATCAGAGGGATTTTATTGGGGGCTTATTACAGCCGTGATATTACTTTTCTGAGGTTGATGTAATCTAAAAAAAAAATTTTAACACAAATTTGAAACTAATACGATACGTTATTATACTTTATATATAAGAGAGAGAGAGAGAGAGAGAGAGAGAGCATACTTATCTCGCACAAAAAATCTAATTTCAACTCTTGGAAGAAATGAAGCCATTAATATCCTTACAGCTGATCGCCAATTACATTATGATGCCAAGAAGGCGTAACTTCTTATCCCTGGGCGCATAAAAAAAATAGATTACTAAGCTTTTGATTTATGACAGTTCAAGTAGACTGAATCGCCCAATGGCTGTTATAAGCAAGAAATTTTTCCTGATGTAAGAAATATGCAGATAGTTAGGTTACGGTGGATCTCCAACAATCGGCATATTACACAGTTTCTTTCTGGACGGATACTTTTCGAGATAGGTTAACCAGATTTGGTTTGATTAATTCAGGCTTGTGTCCGGAGTAGAGCAGCCATTTATGATGTGCACCGTCTCATATATGTTTGGCCCAGGTACGAAGCTGAACGTACCAAAGTAGCTAGAGAACTTGAGAATATCAATTGCGGTTTTTATCCGCAAGTTAATCGGAAAGCCAAAAGGGAATGGAATATATTTGCTCGTTTAGATGCTTAGCCCTGCGGAGGATGGCTGAGGGAGTCTGATGCGGTTATAGATGCATCGATAGAATAGGAACCTGTGCGGCTAAGGACTCGCTTGGTTGTTTACTTCGCCAAGATAGGCTTTTTGGCATCGTGCCTCGGTTAGCTTAGGTATTCACTGTTAGGATGAGACTGGATATATGGAGAACTATGTGGTGTGACAGGGATGTATGTAGGCATTGACATCGCTCCCGAAAGCGGACCAGAGCACAGACAGGAGGTAGGGTATGTTTTCATTATAGGCTAATTAAATTTGTGAATCTGTTTCTTGATTTTTAATTAATTCAAGAGGAGTTTGAGTAAACTAAATTTAGGACAAAATTTTCGTTCTTGCGATCAACACTTGTTTTGTTGGTATGAAGATAGTATTTTTGGTGTTAAGCTCAACAAGTATGCGCTCTGAGAGCATAGTTTAATCGAAGTTAGACGTAGGAAGAAGTTTTGTGTGAAACCTTCGGTGTCGGAGGAAGGCGCGGGGATTAGGCTTTCGCGAATCGGTTAATTTTATAATTGAGTGTTATAAGTTATAATAAGCGGTCGTCATTGGAAGAGGCTATACGAAGGCGATAATAGGTAGAGTAAATACACTAATGGAAGTGTCTGCTGAAGCATTTACATCGGTGATATCATGATAGAGGAACTGATGAATGTGTTATGTTATCAAGTTTTATAGGGTCTAAAAGATGATTTCCGGTGAAGTCCATTATGGCTAGGAACGGAGGTTATGTAGCGACCGGGGTCGTCAGATGGCGGGGGAGTCATGAGGTAATATACATTCAGTCTATCAAAACGAAAATTCGAGTATTTAGATATTTAATTTTTTTTTTTAATAACTTTTCTTTCCTGGTCTAGTTCAAAGAAATGGAGCGATACATTGATAATCACACAAGTTGGGCAAGGATAATGAGAAAATGTTAATCGTGTAGTACAGTATATATGTATATATTTTTTTTTATAATTTTTATGCGTTTCGCACTGACGTAAGGGTTTCAAGTTTTAGATTAGTCAAAACACGAGTACGTCAATATTTTTAATCGTATGAAGAAATTTATTGCGCTGCAAATGTTTAAGTAGGCCTATTATATCGCAATTCTGTTTGAAAATATAACTTATGTACGTGTACAAAACGTGTAGTAACACGTTTTGATTGACTTAATTTAAATAAACAGTGTCACGGTCAACTGTTTTTAATGTTAGTAATAAATATTTATCGGTTTATTAGCCGTATAAATATTTGTTAATTTAAAAAAAAAATTATTGGAATTAAAAAGATTACAAATTTATTTTGTTAAAATACAGTAATTTATTTCTATGTTATGTCTATTAAATTCTAAAAAAAAATATAAATTAAATTTTATCGATAACGTTACATAAATTTTTAATTTCTTCGAAATTTATTGCGGGCAGCATACAGTTGTGCACATTGCGTGCGAGAGAGATAGATGTATAGGACGGGTGGAACAGTTAGATAATCATTCCTTTACGAAAACATCTGGTATAGCTGCGTATATTTGCATAGTACATTGTTAAATTTTTTCAGGTCAGTTAATAGCACGGTAAGCCAGCCGCCAGCCTATGTGCACAGCAATACGCCGCCTTGTGTATAAAAGCTTATCTCTTTATTTTATAATTTATTAAAATTTCCTTGAGTTTCATATCAAACTTTTTTACATTAAATTTATTATTAAAGCGGTTTGGTTTAGATTTACACACCTTGTAATTTTTATTTGCATATATTTAATTAAGTTATCAGTTAGTTCTTAAAGCTAATCGTTTTAAATATTGCCGATCTCCATGGTGGAATGATAGCATCTCTTCTTTTCTTCCAGAAGGATCTGGGTTCGATTTCTGTGATAAGGCTTGACTTTTTTAAAAGTTCGATCCTCATCGTAGAAAAAAGCGGATAGGTAAGATAACCTACCTGGCAAGGCTTGTAATTTTTTCATTCGCTTCAAAATTCATTTCTTGTTGCCGCTATCGGTAATTATAATTTAGACCGTTACGTCAAAAAATAAATAATTTATTAAATAATAAATTTTCTGTTTTCATTTTTTTTCTTCTCTATTGTATTTTTTCATACAAGTGATAAATATAAAAATTTTAAAATGCAGAAAACAAAAAATACAAAGCGTAAAAAAATTGCTCTTTAATGCAGGATAATTAAAGATAAGTAAATGTACGGGTGACAGTTTTGTATATAGTATAATTTTGTTTTACATTTTTAAAATTATTCATATATCTATATATATATTTATTTATTTGAATAATTTATATATTTTAAATTATATATATATATATTATATAATTATAATTATATATATAGCTTATGATACTCCGGTAAGAATTCCAACGCGGGGTAAAACATCTAAATCGGTTCAGCTGTTGAGCTGATGACGAAGGAATGCATACATACACCGTAAATTCATTACACTCCTGTTTTGGCAGTCGTGTAATAAATATTGTAGAGTATAAACCACAGGGAGAATTTTTTTAAAAGTAAATTAAAAATATTTTAATTTTTCGAAGGCCTAAATATATTGTATACAAAACAATTGTTTTAATTTTTAAAAATTCATAAGATTTTTTTGTTTAGTTTGTCATTAATAAAAGGTGTTTTTTGTTTGTCTTTCATCGAGTTTATTAAATCAGTTATCTCAGAATAAAATTTTCTATAGATTTTGATAATAAAATTTACGTTTTCATTGATTAATATAACAAAGTTACTTTACTTCAAACTTAAAAACATGTTTTTCGTTACCGAATTTTTCAGTTTTACGTTGGATATCGTGAAACCTACGGGAAATCCAGTTCTGGGACTTGTTTTATTCGATTTTCAGGTCAAAAAACATTAGAAAACATCAAGTTTACGCCTAACATAAAGAAATTTGTTCGGGAGAACTGAAATTTTTCTCTAGCCGTAACTCGATAACAAAGAGTTTTCAGACATAAGTTTGTATGAACGTTTTTCCTTTATTTCAAGCTCTAGAGTCAGTACCGACCCCACAGGATTAGGCGATGCCTTGCCCTCCGGGAGTCGCTCACCCAGTAGGCCGGGACTCAGGCTTTTCTTTGTGCCATGCCTCAAACCAGTTATCCTCCAAGAAGGTTCTCTAGCCTGGTCTCCGGTGTTTTCAGTTTCTCCCCGACTCAGGAGTCCTCGGTCAATCATTAAAAACGGCCCATCTTAGCGAACTTTCCTCTCGTAAGCAAGGCTTCCCTTGTATTTTCCTACTTTCAGTACCCATCCCACACCCTAGCGTCTCTCTCCTTGATTTGTATTATTCTGTTTACCGTAACGTGTTTTCCGGATCCAGTTGACTTATCCGAAACGAGTGCCTAATCTCGTTCCATCTATTACACCTGTATATTGAGTGCTCTACCGAATCAATTTCGTTACAGTATCGGCAGTCTGAGGTCATCCGCCTACCAAAACGATGGAGGTAGACCCCAAACTCACCGTGTCCAGTTAACATTTGTACGAGATGGAAGCCCATCTCTCCTTTTGAATCACATGCATATATATACACACACATATTTATATAGCCTATGACACTCCCGGTAACGTAAGGATTCCAACGCAGGGTCATACATCTAAATCGGTTCAGCCGTTGAGCTGCTACGGTGGAATAAACATACATACACCCTAAATACATGTCACTCCTTTTTGGGCTGTGTTGTAATAGAATGAAACATTTTGTAATTCCTTTTATTATTTAAAATTAATTTAAATGTTATTTCTTAAATTATAAAAAAGAAATTAAAATAATATTTTTTTTTTAAATAATTGTAAAACGTATTTTTCCCCTTTTTTATGTTAACTTTCTATCTTTACGTTCAATAGTTAGGAATTGTGACAGATGTTATGTCTTATTTAACGGATGTAACATTTTGTTACATTCTTACTGTACAAAAATAATTTCCTTTCTCTCGTTGTAGATTCTCTTTTTATATCTTCTAGTTTGTTTATAACATCTTAAGCTTTTTTCTTTAATCTAGCTGATGCAGTCTATAATACAGAATATGAGGATTTCAAGTGGAAATTTTCATTCGATATTATTATAAACTAGTGACGTGTTTAAACGTAATTAAGTTTATTTTCCATTGTTGAGACATCATTTAGAGTTTTACATTATTTTGTTAGTGGGAATTACTCGTCTTAATACAAGAAATAATTATATAAAAACCAATTTTATTCTTTATTTTCATATTAAATAGTTGAGACGTAGAACATTTTACCTTTCCTGTGCAGTACTATACTCTATTGAACAAGTTTACTTCATTGTTATACTAAAACAACAAAATAAAGCAAACCACACGTAAAGATTTTATTTTCTATATAAACAAAGAACGACGTTACAGATAGTATTAAACGACCGAATACCGACATTATACGAATCATATAATGTCGTAATAGCATTCCGTACGACATGAGGAACATAACATTTTACGGCATTTCAGTTTTAATACGAAATTTTTATTTTTCGCTTTTATTGATTATTTTTGATAATTCGGTTCTTTTTAACTTACATTAAAAATAAAAATTGACTGCGACCCTTGACCGTGTAATGTATGCAAGTATGTGGGTATCTTGTTACAACTGGGGTACCATGCAAGGATTAATCATTAATTAATTACAACCCACTGAATTGTGGCCGGAGAACATTACCGAGAAACTGTTAGCATTAAACCATAAACATAGCCGGACCTCGAACTTTTTCTATTATTGAATAATTTAAATTAACATAAAAAATATAGTAGTATTATTTTTACCACCTTGTATGAAGTAAAGAAATTATTGTGATCGCGAAAAATTTATAGTTTTCGGATTTCAACGGAAATTTCCATTTTGACCATCCCTAAATCTATTTTGACGAGTTTCAGCGTGACTTCTGTATGTACTTACATATGTAAGTTTGTATCCTGCTTAACTAAAGAACGATTAGCCGTAGGATGTTGAAAGTTTTGATTTACAACTATTGTAACATCTAGTTCTGATTGCAATCGACTGAACCAAAGGTGTCCTAAAAAGCTCAAAATCCAAAAAAAATGGATTTTGGAATTTTTCATAACTGCAATAATAATCCCTCACTGAGCGCTTTTCAACGAACATAAGTAAGTACTTCATACAAATAAATTTTTTTTTATTTTCACAGTGGTTTTAATTTCGTGACCGATCGGAGTTTGAAAAAAAAATAACCTTCGTACACTCACCTTATGATTGGTTAAAAAACAAAGAATACGATTGGTTGGAATTTTGTGCCCGATAATGATAAGAATTACTCCCACCTTATGATTGGTTAAAAACAATGAATTCGATTGGTTGGAATTTTGTGCCCGATAATGATATGAATCACTCTCACTTTATGATTGGTTAAAAAACAAAGAATAGAATTGGTTGGAATTTCTGGCCTGATAATGATAAGAATTACTCTCGCCCTATGATTGGTTAAAAAACGAAGAATACGATTGGTTGGAATTTTGTGCCCGATAATGATAAGAATTACTCTCACCTTATGATTGGTTAAAAAACGAAGAATACGATTGGTTGGAATTTTGTGCCCGATAATAATAAGAATCGCTCTCACCTTATGATTGGGTAAAAAACAAGGAATACGATTGGTTGGAATTTTGTGCCCGATAATGATAAGAATTACTCCCACCTTATGATTGGTTAAAAAACAAAAAATACGATTGGTTGGAATTTTGTGCCCGATAATGATAAGAATTACTCTCACCTTATGATTGGTTAAAAACAATGAATTCGATTGGATGGAATTTCGTGCCCGATAATGATAAGAATTAATTTCATCTTACGATTGGTTAAAAAACAAAGAATGCGATTGGGTGGAATTTTGTGCCTGATAATGATAAGAATAATGAGAGTGATTTTTTTTCAAGGTCCGATTGGTCATGAAATTAAAACCACAGTGAAAATAAAAGGTTTTTTATTTTTAACAATTGCTTACATAGTTACGCTATATCTCTACATAGTCGCCACTCCGATTTAGAAATTTGTCGTAGCGTGGTACCAACTTTCCAATACCCTCGTCGTATAACGGAGCCGCCTGTGTTTTCAGCCATGTTTCTACGCTGGTCTGCAGCTCGATATCTGTGCCAAAATGTTGTCCTCCTAGCCAGCCTTTCATGTGAGCGCAAAGAGGTGAAAATCGGAAACTGACCCATTTAGTGCTTCTGGCTGGATTACAGTTTTATATGCCTCAATTTTGCCTTATATGGCGGGGAATTTTTATTGTAAATGTCCTTCATGAGATGATAGGCAGTTTCCATTTTTCGTACTCTATTCTTCATCCGATTTTTTTCAGTTATATTCGGTGTTACGATTTTTCCCAGAGGCTGTGAAGGAAACAGGCTCGGCATTTTAGAATGAGTACACATTTTTTACGATAAGGTTTGTCTGCTGTACGGCAAGTAAGCGCCGTTAAATCTTTGCATCAATACCAACACGTAAGTGTTAGTTTATCTGGTATAATTTTATTAATTATTTCTTAAAATAGGGATTTTAGAATTTTAATATTATGTACGGTGTTTTATTTAAGTCTGGCTTTACCCAAGAAATTTGTTAATAAATATTCAATCTAGAATGGGTAAAAAATAAAAAAGTTATTTAACTTTAAATTATTTGGAAAAAATACAACGCGTAAAGCATAGGTTTTTCCTCATTATATATATATATATACTTTTTTTGTATGAACTATTTATTAGCTTCAAGTGATCGGTACCTAAAAATAGTATAAAATACAATATTTGTGCAGTTTATAAGCAGAATAATATAGATAATTTACAACATCAGCTTGCTGTATTAAACAAATTGCTTTTTTTATCAATTACTGTTTGTTGCAGTCCAAATTTTAGAATTATAGTTTTTTTAACTTTTCGTTTAATTATTTTTCGATCTCATATTACTTAAACGTTTTTTATGTTAACTTATTTACCTAAGTTGATATTTATTTTGTGAAATGGAATATGTGCCGGGTGTATAATTTATTTTATAGTTTGTAATTGTATCCGGGGAAAGGTTCCTCAGTTAAAATGAGGCAAGTAGCAGTCGGCGTTGCGTTGCTAAAGCACGAAACAACTTTCAGCTTCCTGTTGGTTGAAATTAGTTCCGCTGAACAAATCACGACTCTTACAAAAACGTTAGAGTATAAATGAACGGTGATAGGAAAAGTCGTAAATCGTTATCACACATTTCTCTTAACAATTGGATGAACCCGGTTCGTTTTACTGTTTTTTTTCAGTCGGAATTATCTACTGTTACAGTTTGTTGATTCATTGTTAAAGAAATAAGAAGTTAAATTTGTAGTTAAAAAGCCCTACTAATAAATATTTTTTATTAATTTGAAAAAAAATTCAACCTTTAGTTAAAAGATTTGAATTGTTTACTGATAACAGAAATTTATTGCTTACGTGTCATTTTTTCTTTGTAAAATTCAATTTAAACGATAATATAATGAAGTCCATTTCACTTACGTTTGAACCGATGAAAAACAAATTATCTTTCGATTATTGACCGGTAGTATCTTTGAACTCATGAAATTTCGTACCACGCACATTCTAATTTTATTACATTTTTCTATATTATTATATTAATTATATTTTATAATTTGGTTTATTTACCTTAATTTTTGTTATTTTTACTGATTTTCACAGTAGGAATGGTTTTTATTAATCCAGTCTTCCCTGGACAGTTCGGTTACATGTGCTAAATAGTTTGTTTGAAATATTAAGAGTATTAAGTTTTTGACCTGTTAAAGGACAGTATTCCAACTTTCATTTTTTACTCGGGTTTTTAATTTCCTAGCATTATAGCTCTAGAGCTATTCTGCAAGAAGGAAAGCATGTTAATCAAAATATGTACAATTTTCGTTTATATTTCTCGACGTTTCATTACCCAGGGACCTGAAAAAACCAAAGTGGGGTTAATGTTCGTACATGTATGTACGTGTGTTAGCGTGTTTGAAGCTTAATAATTTTTGACCTATGAAAAGATTTTGATGAAATTTGGGGCAGAGACTTGCGTATATGTATCAATTTGTTGGTAAAAGTTTGGGTTCAATATCTTCAAGGGATGGGGTAGATGTAGTTTCTTTGGAGCCAATTTTATCAAAATTTTGCAATAATCCCGATTTTTTATTTTGTTTTAGTCTCCGGGACCACCGTTAGGAATCGCTTCAGAGGATGAGATGAACTGCAATTTTTTAGCGAAAATGTTTGTCTTCGATTTTACAGTCTTCTCAAAAATTTTGTCAACCGTATTACTTAAGCAAATAATTAATATTTTGTCATATTAGTGTCTTGCTAAAATTCCTGACCGGGATTCGATCCCGGGACCTCCGGATGAAAGACCGAGACACTACTGCTCGCGTCACTGAAGCCGGCACTCCACTTTTTATTAAGCTCAATACATCTGTAAATGCTTATATTAACCATTTTAAAAAAGGCTTTCCCCCATATTCTCTCCTTCCCCAAAAATCGAAAAGTTATCTTTTTATTTATTGAATTTTTTTTTAACCGAATCTATTTTATATCTTCCTAGGCATAGTAGTAATGCAAAGACCAAAAAAAAAAAATAATAATAATAATTTGAGGGCAATATTGAGGTTAGGGGAGCCGACCAAAAATATCAATTTTTGGAATTCTTTAAACCTTTTTTTTTTTTTTTTATTTATTTAAACTTGAGGAGGACATCGCAAGAGGTCTGAGTAAAAAAGATATGGTAGAAAATGTAGAAGAAGAATGGGAGAATGTTAAAAAGGAAATTCTTAAATCAGCAGAAGCAAACTTAGGCGGAATAAAGAGAACTGGTAGAAAACCTTGGGTTTCAGACGATATATTGCAGCTGATGGATGAACGTAGAAAATATAAGAATGCTAATGATGAAGAAAGTAAAAGGAACTATCGGCAATTAAGAAATGCTATAAATAGGAAATGCAAACTGGCGAAAGAAGAGTGGATTAAAGAAAAGTGTTCAGAAGTGGAAAGAGAAATGAACATTGGTAAAATTGACGGAGCATACAGGAAAGTTAAGGAAAATTTTGGGGTACATAAATTAAAATCTAATAATGTGTTAAACAAAGATGGTACACCAATATATAATACGAAAGGTAAAGTCGATAGATGGGTGGAATATATTGAAGAGTTATACGGAGGAAATGAATTAGAAAATGGTGTTATAGAGGAAGAAGAGGAAGTTGAGGAGGATGAAATGGGAGAAACAATACTGAGATCTGAATTTAAGAGAGCATTAAAAGATTTAAATGGCAGAAAGGCTCCTGGAATAGACGGAATACCTGTAGAATTACTGCGCAGTGCAGGTGAGGAAGCGATTCATAGATTATACAAACTGGGGTGTAATATTTATGAAAAAGGGGAATTTCCGTCAGACTTCAAAAAAAGTGTTATAGTTATGATACCAAAGAAAGCAGGGGCAGATAAATGTGAAGAATACAGATTAATTAGTTTAACTAGTCATGCATCAAAAATCTTAACTAGAATTTTATACAGAAGAATTGAGAGGAGAGTGGAAGAAGTGTTAGGAGAAGACCAATTTGGTTTCAGGAAAAGTATAGGGACAAGGGAAGCAATTTTAGGCCTCAGATTAATAGTAGAAGGAAGATTAAAGAAAAACAAACCGACATACTTGGCGTTTATAGACCTAGAAAAGGCTTTCGATAACGTAGACTGGAATAAAATGTTCAGCATTTTAAAAAAATTAGGGTTCAAATACAGAGATAGAAGAACAATTGCTAACATGTACAGGAACCAAACAGCAACAATAACAATTGAAGAACATAAGAAAGAAGCCCTAATAAGAAAGGGAGTCCGACAAGGATGTTCCCTATCGCCGTTACTTTTTAATCTTTACATGGAACTAGCAGTTAATGATGTTAAAGAACAATTTAGATTCGGAGTAACAGTACAAGGTAAAAAGATAAAGATGCTACGATTTGCTGATGATATAGTAATTCTAGCCGAGAGTAAAAAGGATTTAGAAGAAACAATGAACGGCATAGATGAAGTCCTACGCAAGAACTATCGCATGAAAATAAACAAGAACAAAACAAAAGTAATGAAATGTAGTAGAAATAACAAAGATGGACCACTGAATGTGAAAATAGGAGGAGAAAAGATTATGGAGGTAGAAGAATTTTGTTATTTGGGAAGTAAAATTACTAAAGATGGACGAAGCAGGAGCGATATAAAATGCCGAATAGCACAAGCTAAACGAGCCTTCAGTAAGAAATATAATTTGTTTACATCAAAAATTAATTTAAATGTCAGGAAAAGATTTTTGAAAGTGTATGTTTGGAGTGTCGCTTTATATGGAAGTGAAACTTGGACGATCGGAGTATCTGAGAAGAAAAGATTAGAAGCTTTTGAAATGCGGTGCTATAGGAGAATGTTAAAAATCAGACGGGTGGATAAAGTGACAAATGAAGAGGTATTGCGGCAAATAGATGAAGAAAGAAGCATTTGGAAGAATATAGTTAAAAGAAGAGACAGACTTATAGGCCACATACTAAGGCATCCTGGAATAGTCGCTTTAATATTGGAAGGACAGGTAGAAGGGAAAAATTGTGTAGGCAGGCCACGTTTGGAGTATGTAAAACAAATTGTTGGGGATGTAGGATGTAGAGGGTATACTGAAATGAAACGACTAGCACTAGATAGGGAATCTTGGAGAGCTGCATCAAACCAGTCAAATGACTGAAGACACAAAAGAAAAAAAAAATTTAAACTTGCAATAAAATTTCATCATAATTCTACCCAGCCTTAAAAATAAATCTTAGGTAACCTTTGTACTTTTTTCAGTGAAATATTTTTTGTTTCTTCCATTTAACATGGTAAACGTAGACAAATAAAAAAATATTCTTGGAAGGTAATTTGGTAATGAGGAAGCAAAAAACATAACAAAATATAGATTTTTTTGAATTTTTTTAAAATTTGTTCATATATCATTATATTTCCACTATATAAGAATAAATAACTAATGCCTGGAAACTATGTAGACTTTGATGTCAACTTCTCATGCTTTCTGAATGGTTTTTTCTTCTTTCTTATCCCCATTTTGCATTTACATTTTTGCGCGGGATTCTTTTCTGGAATCCATTCTGTTTTTATCAGTTTTCTCCATTTTGAATATCTTCGATTATTTGGATATCTCCGATTATTTATTTTTCTTTTAAATCTTTAGAATTTTCTGCAAATCATTTTAGTTCCACTTTTTTTATTTGTGAAGTGGCACAATATTTTCTTTGTTAATCTATAAATGTAGCCGTATAATTCGGGTCTTTTCCTTTTAATTGCATTAAAGAGTTTTTCAGTTTCTACAAGTAGTATTTTTTCGAATTGTATTTTCCAACCTTCGGTTATTGTAGGTGGAAAAATTTTCTGGTCATACACGGTCTATAATATCTTAATTTTGCATTTATGGATATGGAATTTTCGTTATAAAAGTTTTATTTAGTGCATCGGCTTTATATAGTTTTATTACTATTTCTTCTAGAAATGTCTTTTCTGGTCCATTTTTTTTTAATTATTCAATCAAAAAATAAAAAATAAATTTTATTTTTAGTAAATATTTTTTCTTTGATTATACAGTTTTCTCAAAAATTTTGTCAACCGTATTACTTAAGTAAATAATCATTATTTTTTCATATAAGTGTCGTGCTAAAATCCCTAAAATGTTGAGAGTGATACTACGTATGGTAATCTTATAAATTTTATGGTCGGACGAACCTTTCCAGTTGCACTGTTATTTAAATAAGACAAAGAAAACACAAAAGGAACTCTGATATACTTTGTAGGTTGTTTTTCATTATATTCTGTAACAAAGAAGCAAAAACGTCTATTAGATGTGAAGAGTTTGCTGATGAAGTCTTGTGGGACTTGTGGCTTTTTAACCTTGCAAATAAGAAAGGATATATATATATGTGCTTCGTTATTTACTTCGTTTTTCTTTCTATAAATAATACAACATTGATTTATCAATTATTTACTTTTTATTTTATTTTCATTTTATTCGATGCGGGGTCATTCCAAAAAAAAATCAAGTTTCTTTAAATGCTTATGCAAGTCTTAGAATATCGTTATTATTATTAAAGCCTTAAGGCTTACTGTGTAATTTATAAATTAGTTCAGATGATTTAAGTCTTTTTCTTTGATGAATTTAACTACATTTAAGAAAATCGGAAATACTAATCTTCCAGAAAATTTGATTTAATAGATGTGGAAACGTTTCTATTTTAAAACCATCTGTATATTTCAGTCACTAAGAACTGATTACAGTCTTTAAAGATGTCATCACTGTTGAAATCATTATAAACGTACGAGTTGATGTGAACTCATTACAAAAAGTATCCTCGAAAATGGTTGTTGGTCATGTTAGATATAGGTAAAGGAGTAGTTTTTCGGGGACATCTCAACCGTGGGTTGTATTGTTTAAAAAGGATGGAAAAAATTAAATGAACAACTTCTATTAAAATTACTGAAAATAAAGATGATTTGTTAGAAGATTTTACAGTCGCTTCCCAGTGCTACACAGCGAAAAAGCTATAACGATATTTAGGAGTTTTATATAGTATATTTCAAGGTTACTTTAATATAGAAATGTTTGTAAAACGTAGAAATTACATTACCGGTTAAACTGAGATTAAAGGGTGACAATATTTCGTTGGTAATTTTACACAATTACTACAGCTTTTCTAAAAATAAATTGTAATTGTCGACAGTAAAGACAAATTTGAATATGGTATTGAACCTTTTTTTCATTCAAGCAGTTATAATGTACGTAATATCTGAAGGAGGGTCCGTAGTTCGCTATGGAAATCCCTTCACTGCTCTGAACATCAATCCGCGACTTCTCACACCAGCAGTCAAAGTAGTATATTCCAAAATTTTATAAATTTTTAAAATTTTATAAATTTTTTTAATTTTAATAGCAAAAATGGAGGCGCCTTCCTCGGTAAAATATTCCGGAAGTAAACTAGTCCCCTGGACGGATATCCGGGTGGGTACTACTAAGAAAGGGGTCACCAGGAAATTAAAAATATAATATCCTACAAATAGGAGAGTAGAATGTTATAAGTCTAAAAATGATCGGTGCAAGTCATTGCACCGATCTAATTATGACGTCACTATAATAGTAATGATATATGTTCTGGTAATTTATTATTACAAATAAAATTATTTATGCCTAATATTATGTTCAAGATGCATATGAAGTAATTTATATATTTATTTCTTGCAGTTGTTTTTTTTTTTCAAGTGTGTTAAACTAAGGTTTTGCTATAAATAAACATTAACAATGATGTAATACAAAAGTATATTAATTGAGTTATTTATCTATTATAGGCTATAATCTGATATAATTTTCTTTTACGTGGCGTAGTTATTTAAGAAAATTATTTTTAAATAGCATGTAGCATTACTTTTGTGGCAACCAGTAGGACGTGTTCCGTATGCCGGGTTATAGGAGGGATAGAGGCAGCTTGTAAGGAGGACCGGTTTTTACATTTTACATATACCATAGTTATCTGTAAAGTCTTTCTTTTCCTGTTTAGCCTCCGGTAACTACCGTTCAGATAATACTTAGAGGATGAATGAGGATGATATGTATGAGTGTAAATGAAGTGTAGTCTTGTACATTCTCAGTTCGACCGTTCATGAGATATGTGGTTAATTAAAAACCCGACCACCAAAGAACACCGGTATCCACGATCTAGTATTCAAATCCGTGTAAAAATACCTTTACTAGGACTTGAACGCTGGAACTCTTGACTTCCAAATCAGCTGATTTGGGAAAACCCACCCGTTCACCACTAGACCAACCCGGTGGGTTATCTGTAAAGTCAGGATTATCTTTCGTAACGCATATAAAAAAATAATTTAATTTAAATGACGTTAATTAGTTATAACGTATGTTTTTTTTTTCCTACTTTACACGTTAATTATCAGATTTTAACTATTTTTTTTTTACATTTTATTTTTCCAATTTATTAAAATGTTACCTTAGTTATATTTTATCACGTTTGTATTATCATCGATTGATTATTTTTGTTTATTTACTTTTATAAAAAAAATTAATTGGATCTTCTGTTTATTTTTTTGTTTATTAATAATCCATTTTTAATGTAAAAAAATAACGTGTGTAGTACAGCTAAATATCGAGAAAATTGTTTTATATTTTATCAAATGACGTAACCTCTTCTACCAAAAGTAGAATGCAAATGAAACATTATGCTACGACTGCTTACTTTCAAATTTCCATATCATTTGACGATGTAGTATTAAAATTAGAAATAAAATTAAACATTATTACCTTATAACATTATTTACTATATCTTTTTTTTACGTTGCTGTAACAGATGATACCGTTTAATATGTAAATTACATTATTTTCTGAATATTTTAATGCTTTATTATCCTCTTTGGTGGTCTCTAAAGAATTATTTTTACGTTTTTTATTTATACATATTATAATTTATAATAAACATTTGTTTAATAGCATTTATTAATGATTTTCGTAATTATGTAAAAAAGGTACATCGTTTCCGTAATGTAAATTTTTTGCGAGTATGTTATTACATAAATGCAGCGATTCTCAACCTTTTTAGCTCCACCACCCACAAAAAGTAAAAAAAAAAATATTATTTTGCGACCCATCCAACGCCCAATGAATGCTAGTTAAAACTATTTAGCTACGGCTGTTTGCTAAACTATGCCCTGCAATGCGCAAAAAATAAAAATCTCTTCTTTTTCATACCGAAGTGAGACTGTTATCGCGGGGGAAAGTGTTAATCCGATCATTGGAATTGCGAGATGAATTATTATTAATACTTTCCAGGATAAACACGCGATTCTCAATATTTTTACAGAATAATTATTATATGTCGGTTTACTTAGCTGATGCATTTTTGCATTTAAATGACAATGAATTGAATTTACAAGATTGTGATAAACAAACATTATTTTCACGCTTTGTTTAAGAAACTTGATGTCTGGATTATTAGCTTTCAAAGCAAACATTTTGATACGTTTCCAGTTACTTCCGATTATATATTATATTGAGAAAAATTAAGATGAAGAAGACACTATTATTTACCACAGTTTGAATAGCATGACGATGCATTTGCATGAGCTAAACATTCAGTTGGCGTAGTATTTCCCGGAAATTAAAAATGATTTCTCGAAGAGAATCAATTTAGTGAAAAGGTTGTTGCAGTTGCTAAGTTACCGGTTGAAATTCACGATCAGCTCATCGAAATGTCTACCGATAAAACGTTAAAACTACAATTCACATCTGAAGATTTAAATACGTTTTGGCTTGCTCGTCAAAGTGAATATGGATATTTAGTCACAGAAGCGTTGAAAGTGTTAGTCCCTTTCGTGTTAGGTAACATTTGGTGTCTTACCTCGGTGAAAATAATTATTTCGTCTATGGTTACGCTAAAAACTAAATATAAGAATAGTCTTTTATCACTGGAAAACAATATGCTTTTGTTTATTTCTAACATAGATTCGCATACGGAGAAACTTTTAAATGAAAAATAAACGAAGACGTCTCATTAATTTATTTTCTTTACATGTGTACTTGTAAATATAAGTGAAATGTTTATAATAAATGATTTTTTTTTCATAAAGTCATTTCATTATTGTTTATGTGTAAAGTTAATTCGCGACCCCCAGGTTGAGAAACTCTGTATAATGAATAAAAATTATTGATTAAAACAACCTGGTATCATTTCTTCCTAATTTTTCTATTTAAATTTTAAATATTTATAATAATTAATAATCCTGCTCCTAATTACACCTATACTATTTTGTTTTTAATCATAAAAAATGATATTATCATGGCTTGAAATATTATCATGGCATCAGTACTAATCGATCGGAACGTAGAACCTTCCTTATGAAACGTAGAATACTACATTTTTGGTCATTCATAGTTAGTATCTAAATACTGATTTTTTTTAATACTTTTAGCTTAATCTACAGTTAATGGTTTTATAAGTTCTTCCTTGTTACTTATGGAATAATTCAGGATTACACGTTGTTATTCGCGTAAAAAATTAAAAGATTTTGAAAACTTTTAAATGGAGGAATGACTTTACTTTTTTTTCTGTTATGCCTCCGGGAATTACCCGTTTAATACGTTCAGGTATTACTTCTGAGGACGAATAAGAATGGTATGTATGAGTGTAGTCTTGTACATTCTCAGTTCGACCATTCCTGAGATATGTGGTTAATTGAAATCCAACCGCTAAAGAACACCGGTATCCACAATCTAGTATTCAAGTCCGTGTAAAAATAACTGACTTTACTAGGATTTGAACGCTGGAACTCTCGACTTCCAAATCAGATGAATTGAATGGAGGAATGACTGAATGATTTATCGTTCACTTTATGATATTAAATCACATTATTCTAAAGATCTTTAATTAAAATTAAAAAAAACGAATTTTGTTGCTACATAAATTTAAGCTGATCGATAAGTACACTAATTAATAATCTGCTTCTACCACGGGTTAAGGGTTAAATGTTCCCCGCTGATCATTTAAACGGTTTGGGCGCACGTGAGAGTTTCGAAAAATCTTCATAGGTAGATTATTTACTCACGAATATTCGCTTAATTTTCAGATGTTATACATAAACTATATCTTGAAAAAATAATGGCATACTTATAAAATAAGCTCATCCCTAAATGTAAATATTAGTTTTTTATTAGATTTATAAAAATTCTTTACAGGAGTTTGAAAAATTAATTAAACTTTAGTAAATTGGTCTTGCTCGGTCACAGGCCAACCGTACCTAAGTTAAATTAAAATATTTCCTGAGTTTTGTACTTTGAAATATGGTACTGCCAGTTATCAGAAATTTTTTTAGATATTTGCGCATTTTTTAAAAATGGTTTTGTATAGTTTCTGAAATTTTTAACGCAAAAAATTCATAATCCCTCAAATTATTAATGAA
The DNA here is from genome assembly GCF_047948215.1 of Lycorma delicatula. Classification (NCBI taxonomy): domain Eukaryota; kingdom Metazoa; phylum Arthropoda; class Insecta; order Hemiptera; family Fulgoridae; genus Lycorma; species Lycorma delicatula. Next base: position 141,080,407 of record NC_134461.1, on the reverse strand, counting down.
TATTTACCGTTTCCATGGTTACCATAGTAGGTAGATTTTAGGGAAAACGAGAAATAATTTAGTGTATTCTTTTTTTATTCATTTTTTGAGTCATCAGTTATTTGATAACCTTGATATTACCTATTCCTTACAATTCTATTACACCCGTTTAATTTCATTACAGTTACTATATTTTTCGTTCTTAGTTTTCTGTTTTAAATTGAAATTTTAGTTTTCCTCAACAGTTTTTACATTTGTTCATTGCTGTAATACCAAATCGGAGATAACTAAGTTTCTCTGTGCAAGATTTTATTTTTTTGCCACAACTTGTTCTCTATTCCTGTTTATCTTAATATATTTTTATACCGTATTTTTACAAGACTGCCCAAAAAGGAGTGAAATGTATTTAGGGTGTATGTGTTTATGTTTGTTCCATCGTAGCAGCTCAACGACTGAACCGATTTAGATGTATGACCCCGCGATGGAATCCGTAAGTTAACAGGAGTGTTTTAGGCTATATAAATATATTTTTAAGTGATTGAAAAGGAAACAAAAATAATCCGGAAACAGATTCTAGAGATTGAAATAAGAAAAAAAATTCATAGACACGTATGACCGAAAACGGTTTGTTATTGAGTTACGACTAGCGAAATATTTCCTTTTAATCTGAAAAATCGAATAAATTAGGTCCCAGAACTGTGTTTTTCGTAGTTTTCATGATGTCCAACGTAAAAAAAATGTTGGTGACGAAAACATTTGTTTTGGTCTGATGTACAATAGCTTTGTTAAATTACTAATATTTGCGGTAATTTTGTTTTAATATCGTGTAGAAAATTTTATTCTGAGAAAATTGATTCAATAAATTAAATGAAAAAAGAAAGAACAACATATATTAATAACGAAGTTAAGAAAAAAATTTTATGAATTTATAAAAATTAAAAACAGCTATTTAGTACAATAAATTTTGACCTTTGAAAAATTAAAGTTTTTTCATTAACTTTTACAAATTTTTTACTGTGGTTAATACTCGTAATAATTTATTACACGACTGCCCAAAAAGGAGTGTAATATATATGTGTATGTTTGTTCCACTGTAGAATCTCAACGGTTGAACCGATTTAGATACATATCCCCGCGTTGCAATCCTTACGTTACCTGAAGTGAGTTAGGCTCTCTGTCTCTCTCTCTCCCTCTCACTCTCTCTCTCTCTCTCTCTCTATATATATATATATATATATATATATATATATATATATATGTATTTATATATATGTGTGTGTGTTTAAATAAATTGAAATAATTTAAAAACAAAATTATACTACGAATACTATATCCAAAACTGTTACCCACATCCTCTTTAATGAGCAATGTTTAAATTTATTTAACAGAGCAATGTTTTTTGGGGGAGTCATTTTTTTAATATTTATATTCTGTAGAATAATATAAATTATACAATAATGCAATATAAATATAAATTATTAATAATATAAAATTATAAATTGTTCAAAATTATTTTCGATAAAACAGTTTCGTAGCAGGACTTGGGAGAAGCGTCATAAAAAATTGATGGGTGTGTATTAAGTATAAAATACCACTGGCCAAAGACGTTTATTAACTAAAACAACACTGTAAGCAGTTTTTCATGTATGCCGTTAACCTCTTCTTTTTTTTTTCAAATAGTTATTGTCCGTAAAATCGATACCTCTTGAAAACATATGTTAAAAAAAAATATTTAAATGTAAAATATTTCAAAAAAAAAAGAAAAGATAACGTACTTCTAGTCTCTCATAAAATTGTATATTGGTATACAGAAACATCTTTATAGTGTGTGATTCCTTAATATTATATATAGTATATAAATATGTATTATAATGCTATATACGTATTTCATTCATCATTTCATTTCACCGTTTCACGTAATAAACCCCTTCATGTCATAATATTTATGACGCATTTGTAGCTTAATTTGGTAACATTATATACTACTAAAACAGTTATTTTATTCTTAGCGTTTATATTGATTGTCCGTTATGATATAATTATTTCTTCCTGTCCACGCCATCTGTGGTAGTAGAGGTACTACTATATAAAGCAGATAGAATGGTAGAGTGGTCATCCGTCAACAGAACGTGATATCATTCAACCAGTTGTCAGTTAATGTCCTGCCTACACTTTCACTCTGTACAGTTTTCTATCATATTAACCATTTCTATTTTTACGTCTTAATAAATTTTAAAACCTTTATCTGCGTTATTTAATTTAAGGTCTTCTTTTATCAAAGAAAATTGTATTAGATTAGTTCAATAATAATTTGGAATATTTATTATAGAAATGTATTAATTCCTTTATCGTCTAGCTATATTTTAACATTTTTTAAATTCGGTTAGAAGGAACTCGTTTGGAAAAAATTATAAAACTTTGTTGGTAAGATACAAAATAATGTAAGTGAATTTTTATAACAATAAAATAAATACTATTTATCTTGATAGAAAAGTAGAAAAAAGTTTAAATTTATAAAATTAAAATTCTTGTCGCTATTTTGAAAAATGTTATCCGTTTTACCTTTCCTGGTTAAGTGCATTCCGTTGTATACATGTAAAAAAACTACGTATTATGACTACATTATGCGGTCCGTTATTTGATAGAGAAAGGTTGCAACGGCCGTCTTGCGTAACGTACCGTATTAAAAATATCTATACTTGGCGTTCTATATTTATGCCACTGAGTTTGAATCTTAATCATTCGTTTCGTAATAATTAGAAAAAATCAAGGGTGTACTTATTTTTCTTCAACAAACATTTTTTTATCAATCTATTTCATTTGTAAAATTTTTATTTAAAGAAAATTCTGGAGTAAAAAGCGGGCAATGAATTGCATAAATTGACCAGCGTAGCCGGGAAAACACTTTTTGAAAACTTTCAAATTGAGGAAAACATAATTTCAAAACATTTTTTAAAATACTTTCTGGCTAAAGGCAGAAAACCAATAATGGTTTTTGGCTAGGCTTGTATGACTAAAGCCAGGAAGTCGGCAAGCCAATGACTGAATAAAAGAAACTTTCTGGGCAAACAAAAGGTTTTTCTAATTCAATTATTTTAAGCTCTATTTGTATCTTTATGATAAATAATTTTTTTTTCTTGAAAAATAATAACTAATAGATAATATATCTATTAGTAAAATAAATAAATTAATTAAATAAATAAATATATTAGTATAATATATATCTAGACTAAAATAATAACTAAGTGGTGATGTTATAATATTATCCATTTGTTATTCTTGCTCTAGTTGTATTTATTGTGTTTGGTGTTTATTGTTTAATTATTATTTACGATCATGTAGTTATAATAGTCGCTAATGATTATTATCGTTGATGGAACTAAAAATAAACGATGGAAAAAAAACAAAGTTATAAATTTTTTTTAAAATGTAGGAATGTTAAAAAAAATCAATCAAAAATATTCACTTAGCCATCTTCTGTTATTTTTTCATCCATGTATTAAAATAAAACACATATCATAATAAATTTTGATGTTATTGATTTAAAAATTGTTTTTTTTAATATAAAAATTACTTGTTTCATTATATTTAAATCTTTTAATTTAATTTTTGAAGCCGAGTTGCTCAACAAAATAAAGCAGTAACCAAGATATTTAATATTAGAATCACAATTTTTGAAAAATATGTTTTCGAGTTTTTGAAAATTTGTGAGCTGATGCATCAGGGGTTGTTTTTAATGATTGAATTATTCATTCACTAAAAGTTATTTTAAATTAATTAAAATCGAAAATAAAAAAAATAAAATTTGGACAGTCCCCAACAAGGAAACTGCTCAAATTTTAATATTATAATTATTTTAATGACATTGTTTAAAAATAAACAATAAAGTCGCGTTTTTGAATATTAAATATTTGAAATTGCAATTTTTTTTTATTTTGTGGGCTCCCATACACAAGGGGAAAAATATTCCTTAGTGGTGATAATAAATTTTTAAAATTTACTGCCATAATTCTATAGAAAAAAGAGTTGTAATTTTTCTATGAAGTAGGTGAAAATTTTTGGCAAATTTTTTTTTCAAGAAATGTTAACTAAATTATTAAGGGCTATCAAAAAATAAAGATTTTTATATTTTGATTGCAGCGGGTAATTTTCGAGATGGAATTAAGTATAAAAAGTTTAAAAGAATTAAAATTATATTTTTTTTGTTACCTCAGACCATCGGAGTGAGAGGGTAAAAACGTTTTGTAAAAAAACTCTCGTTAACTCCTTTTCCGAAGCAAGACGTAGTTAAAAAAAATATATAGGCATTTTTTGAAGGAGGAAGTGAATAATGATTTTTCGGTAATTTGTGATCTCGATAAATAAAACTTTAACTTATGTAATATATTTTTGCTAAAAAGCCCCAATAAAATTTGAAATTGTATTTCGATCAAATCACCCGTATTCCTTTTTACATTTTTCGAAAAATATTAATATGTTTTTCCCTCCGAAGGTAGTATTTGTCTACCTGTTTGAAATAAATCGATCGACGGGGTCCAAATCAAATATAACTCAACTTAGGTACGTACGCACAAACATCCAATTGATAAAATATTTTAGCCGGGAGGATTGGAATAAAAAACGTATTTCGCAGATTATTTACAATTGATTTAAATCTGTTTTTTTCTGTAATTTTTTTTATTGTCTTCCTGAGACACAAAATATTAAAAAAAGACCATAGGTCACTTGAAAAAAAAAAAACAATTTTTTTTAGATTTTATAACCGTAATGTATACTTTTCCGTTATAGTAATAGTTGCTAACCGGGAAAATATTAAGGCTTTTAAAAGGATATTATTTGACTAACTCATTCTTTTACAACTGTGAAACGGGAAACCGTTTTTGTGATTTTGGCCTAACGATTTTTCGCTGAGATTTATTATTTTTAAAAGTTATTAAAAAAAGCTGATGTTTATTTTTGATAAGCCGGGTAAGAACGTGTGGATAGTAATAAAAAATAAGAAAACAACCATTATTACGTAATAAATTAAAATGTCATTAATTAATACATTGTAGAAAGAGTGCTATACTGTAATTCCCTCGAGAAAAGCATTAATTTGGCGATCAATATTGTAATTCGTATGTTAACAATAGTTAACATTCCTCTCTGCAATAATTATTTTAAAAGATTTCGGTTTTCAAATTTCACTAAATTATCCTTTCTTTTTTTTCCTGTTTCTGGTAATTACCGTTCAGATAATACTTCAGAGGATGATATGTATGAGTGTGTGAAGTGTAGTCTTGTACAGTCTCAGTTCGACCGTTCCGGAGATGTGTGGTTAATTGAAACCCAACCACCAAAGAACACCGGTAAACACGATATAGTATTCAAATCCGTGTAAAAATAACTGGACTTTACTAGGATTTGAACGCTGGAACTGTCGACTTCCAAATCAGATGATTTGGGAAGACGCGTTCACCGTTATACCAACACGGTGGGTTTAATCCTGATCGTAATAATATTTACTTTTAATTACTATACGCTATTATCTTATTCAGCTTATTGAGTGAAACGTATAAGATCTTGTTTTAATTTTTTTAAATTTCCCGTGTGAAATAGGTATACGATACTTCGAAAAGTGGCCAATAACTGGAAACTCAAAATGAAAGAAGAAGATAAGATAATCTGTTCGGAAGTAATTGTGAATATATATATTTATTTATTTTTATTTTTTACGCGTTTTACACAAAAGTATTAGGTAAAAAAATAGTCAATAAAAGAGTTATTGGAAAACAAGCTGTAGTAATGAAGTGAAATTACATAATAGAAAAAAAAATGCGGAGTAAAATAAGTCCACTGATTACTTTATGAAACAATCGATTATGTTTCACTCAGCGGTAAAGACATTTCAAGTATAATAAAAGCGTAGTACGGAAGGGACTGATGTCACTACAGAGGAACAGGTCTACCTGCATAATAAACATAATTCCATTTATCACAATTTGTCCGGACAACATTGTTCTAAATATAGTGTTGAGATTAAGTTGTCTGAATGATTTGTGCGTACATGGAGTTGTCATGTGTTGTATCTGAACGGTGTGTGCATAGAAAGTACGCTTTGTTACATTAGTGCAAAATTGGATGATCCTTTTGTGTTTTTCTTTATTGTTGTCTACAGTTTAAGACGGTCCTCTTTCTGATATAGCTGCACCAACTAGTTGCTACACTTTATTTCCCGTTGGATTACTTCTATTCATACTGTTATTTCTTTTTTCTTCGAGGTAAATTCCAGTTAATATGTAATTAGGTAATTCTTATCTTCATAGCCATTTGTAAGTTGTAATATATGTTTGTTAAATAATATTTTCTTGTTCTTTTAACATAAAAGCTTTGTTCTAAGTTTCTATTTATAGTATCATAATTCAGTATTGTTATTTTATGTGTATAATTATTTTATTAATTGCATTTTTTTCTTATTTCTGTTTCAGGTAATTACCTTATTTAATCTTCTGCAGTATTGTAATTTAAGAAATGATTTCCCGGATAGGTGAGTGAAAAATTATTTTATGTTAAATTCTTGTGGGTGATGCCAATATATATTTTAAACAAAATAATTAAGTTCTTTTTTGTCTCAAAATAAAATTTAAAATCGGTTAAAATATTAAGAAATCTGATGTAGAGACTGCATAACTTCCCTGTATACCTATTAAATTACATATATTTTTTATTAAATTTTTTCAATTTTTTTTTTTGTTATTGAATTATTATTTATTAATTTTTTTTTTGCAATCAGAGGTTAATAATTATTAATAAATCAATATATTTAAATTAAAAATAAAAGGAAATGAAGTCGGATTCGAACCGATGTGCCTTCCCCTTGTAGGATCCAAATATTTCATTAATTGAAATGTTATTTGGCTATAACTCTGGAACCAATAAAATTAAAAACCACTTATGATATATAGTTGAAAAGCTCTCAGTGAGGGCTTATTACTGCAGTTAAAGAAAAGTCCAAAATTTAAAAAATTTGGAATTTGGATTTTTGTGACTTTTTGGATTTCTTGGTAAGTTCAGCCAGATGTTACAACACTTCTAAATCCAAAATTTCATTATTCTGCGGCTAATCGTTTTTGAGTTATGCGAGATACATTCGTACGTACGTACAGACGTCAGACCGAAACTAGTCAAAATGGATTCAGGTGTGCTCAAAATGGATATTTCCGTTGAAAACTGAAAACCGAAATTTTTCGCGATTACAATTCTTCCTTGTACCAAGGAAGTAAAAAGCATAAGTAAATATGATCACATAAAATCACGTGCAGAGAGACTTCAATCGAAGCTCTTCAAAAATTACACATTAATATTCCTATAAAGAACGTTCAATGTAAGTACACACATTAACTTAAATCAGAGAACAGTGCTCAGATAAAAACAAAAACAATGAAATGATTTATAAACAAAGAGAAAGTATGAAACACTGCAAGAGAAAATTAAATTAAAATTAATAACGAAAGAATAATAACTAAAATTGAACAAAGTGAAATAATTTATTGATGGGTAACACTCACTCGATGCATTTCCTTGTCAAATCACATTAAGTCTTCAAGGTCCGACATGTGGAATCGTTTTAGCCATTTAACTAACGTCTTCACCACCGTCTACTTGGTTAATAGCCAAATTATTCACGTGCCTGTTTTATTGCAGTTTATTGTTTGTATTGAATAACTGTAAACCCAGATATTTGTGGATTACACTGTGTTTTACGAACCGTATCGCCTCTGTTACTACGCTCTTCAGAATTACAAACTTAATAATTTTTTTCTGAAGAAATTTTTCATAATGTTCTCCATGATCGAAGATAGTTTATAAACAGCGAATAAATAACGTTTTGCTACATCCTTAATACCTTGTAAGACTTTCTAGAGTTGTTTTCATCGATATTGTAAAGTCCTCATGAATTCGGTTACCGGTGGTCATAAACGATGGAAATTAAAATTAAAATTTTATTTAAAATGACATTTAAGAAATTTTATTAACGTTTAAAAATAATCTCCTTAAAAATTCAGTTGTTATAATTTTAAAAGTAAAACTATAACAACATTTTAAATATTATTTTTAAATTCTTTACGTGTAAAGCGAGAGGTGATCCAAAGTGAGGAGCTGAGAATTCCTTAATTTTAATGTAACTTTTAAGGTTATTTTTTGATTTTTTTTCTTATTTATTTGTATGTAGTTCTTTTTTTTAGTCTAAAAGAAATTGTGTCCGAATTTTTTTTGTATAGAGATTTAAAATTTGGACCACCTCGATGATGGCGTTGTTCTACTACATTGAAAATCTCGGATTCTATAACCGTCTAAGTCTAAAAAATGTATTCCTTTTTTTGACAATATTGAAATTTAAAATCTTCAAAATAAAGCATATAATGTTGATGATTAGAAAAAAAATCTTTTAAATTAAGCATGGAATCGGTATGTTGAATAAGTATAGCGATTAAATTAGATAGTTATGTTTGATAACCTACCCCTTTTCAATATCTACATCGTCATCTCAAGAAGTACGATCTACATTATTTTCTTGTACCGGTAATTATCCATATTATTATTCTAATTACCATTAGAAATTAATAAGTTCAGTAAATATATTTCTTTAAAAATTTTATCCTTTTACTCATCGTGTCAGTTGAACAAATTATTATCAACCCACCGGGTCGGTCTAGTAGTGTTAAACTCATCGTCATAAATCAGCTGAGTTCTCAGATTCAAATCCTAATAATGGTAGTTGCTTTTATTCGGATTTGAATACTAGATCGTGGATATCGGTGTTCTTTGGCGGTTGAGTTTCAATTAACCACACTTCTCAGGAACGGTCGGCCTGAGTTTGTTCAAGACTACACATTTACCGGTACAGTTACATTGCACTGTTAAGTCGCTAATGAATTTAATTGTTGATGCGATTATAAATAAAAGTATTGTACAAGACCAGTATAACGGGCCTGAGTAACGGATTCCTACTCGTTATTATGAAAGTAATAAATAATATAATAATCGGAAGAATCCAGAAAGGGTCAAAAAGGAGAACCTTAAAGAATAGGTCCGTTTTACAATCGTATTTTCTTATACTGCCCGCTAACACACAATGAACACCTATTGTACGGTGAGAAGATACCAGGTTTGGAATTCATGGGAACAAAAACCTCGGTCGACTGTTCGACTTGAGTCCGGTCCAGCAGGTAAAGAGGCTAGCAGTATAAATAGCTCTGTTACACCGGCTAAAAATAAGTTTTTTTCTGCGAAACGTTACTACGTTAGCCCAGCGAGGATAAGCTGCGGTTATGTGGGTTCGGCGGAGTTCTGCGAGACTTTCCGACGACGGTTCAGCGAGAAGTCACAGGTGTGAGTCTGCAAGAGAAGAGTGCGAGACGTCAGTCCAGCGAGGAGAGTATCCGGTTGATACGATTAAGGTGACGTCACGAGTAATTCCAGTAACCAAGAAATACTATCTGTGAGTTATAGTAAAAGTATAAGTGTATAAACGAAAGAAATAATGCGATAGATTTCATTAATAAACTGTTAGGGTTGACAACAATAGGGATTTGCAAGTGAATTTTATAAGATTGTTTGTTAATTTAAGACTAGTGGTTAAAAAGGGTTAAAACTAGCGCTTTCTTTTGTTAATAGGTCTGAAAACTAATTTTCTATTTATGTACCTGGAATAAGTTTCGAACGATTATTTATTTTAAACTGTCGTGTGTATAATCTGTATTTATTATTCGCTAATCAAAATTTATCACTATTTGATGTGTAATGTCTTGATTGTTATTCTTTGTTAATTTGCTCTGTTTTTATGTCATATTTACTTTTTTGATTACGTTATGTGATGTACTTTGTTATGTATTATTATCCTACTACTATTAGCCTGAATATTATTGTAATTGTAATTACTAATTAATTTTTCTATTCGTTACTTGTTTTATTGTCACTTATTGTTATTAATATTGTATTTATCACCGTTATTATTATTATTAATTTGTCTGGTTGTAATTATGAACATTTTAAATCGATAAACTGTAATTACATAAACATTCTAAATTGTCAACAACCTCTCAATATCCTGATCGAGCCGCGGAACACGCGACAGTATTAAACAAAAAATATTTTTTTATCTTTTAGGTGAATAATCATTTTAGTACTATATTACACTTTTCTTATTACAACTTTTGTAAGGGGAAAAATATAAATATTATATATTTTTTTACACACGATGAATTTGCCCGTTTTCCTTTTCGGTTGTACTTCTTTGAGGGGGGCATATGCACTTGACAAGATTTTTACGGCCGAGTGCTATTCCATATGTCAAACTTCTAGATCAATGATTCGGAAACTTTTTCTTATCATTGCGCGCTGTTAAAGTAAATATTACTTCAGCCTCGCTTCTATAAAGGTAATGGTAAAAATTGAGATAAAAATGTCACGCATTTACTTTTATAAATGTATTTAAATATTTTATATTTAATTAAAATATTATAAACGAGAAGTTAAAATAATTTAAATGGAAATAATTAAAAGAATAAATCTTAAAAATGTCTTTATTTATTAATCACAATATTTGTGTGTTCCAATGTTATAATTTTTGTATAAATTTCGAGAACCGCTGGACCGATGCGATTGATTCATTTATTATTATTTCTATTGAACCCTTGAGATAGTACGTAAATTTATTCGAGTGAAATACCGTGTAAGTAATAAGGTTTAAATGGCGAGCGAAAATTTTTAGTAGTATTTTGCGCCAGAAAATGAATCGTTTTCTGCAAAAGGTAATAATAAGTTAAAGTAATAAATGTTTCCCGCAAATAAAATTTAGTAACTAAACCGAATTTTTATTCTGGTATTGGGTTTATGAAAATCGGGTAATACTTATCTTTCGATGTTAGTGATTTAATAAACGATTAAAAATATAAAACAATTAATTGAATTAAGTAATAAAACAAATTTTGTATGAAAGCGACTGATGCAACTGTTTTTTTAAAAAGTGCCGCTTTGTACTGGATTATGTAATCATGTAAATCGCTAACGTGGATTATATATTTCTGTTATTTATGCTTTCATAAAAAACTGAAACAATGGATTACGTTTCATTTTTGAAACAAAAATTTTTTCAAAAAAATAGAAAAATCTTTTTTAATGGATTGTTTCTTTTATTTATAATTATTTTCGAATAATCATGAATTGTATAATTTTTTTTAACGAGGTTTTCTGAATGAACTAATTTTAACAAAACGTAGCAATTTTCCAACATTTAAATCTTTGAAATGTGTGTTACTTCTTCCTAGCGTATTATGTATATGTATATATAAAATGACAGCTGGGTGTCATTTCATAACAAAAAAATAATTTTTAATCGATTGCAATACGTCTAAATAAAACCAAAAATAATTCCATCATTTTGTGACTTTTATCATTTTAATGGGATTGCGGGTCGTACATAATGTTAAAGCGTTAATCTTTCTCTTAGTAACCAGAATCAGAAGAGATGAAAACATAATTTTTTCATAATGAAAATTCACCGGTTCTCATTTTACGTATAGGTTTTATTTATGACCTTAAATTACATTTTTTAGATTTATTTTTTTAATAGAAAAACTACCATTTTGACGTACAACTTTTACATAAAATATTTTATTTCCGTCAATTTTTCCACCAAAACTTTAGAAAACTGCGCACGCTAAACTGGAACCGTGTGTACTTAGATTAAACGATTTACAAAAATTTCACGGTCGAAGCTTTTGTGGGAGCTAAGTAGAAGATACATGAAGTTCAAAAAAGTAGATTTCCAGGAAATTGCATTTGATGTAAAAGAAAGAGATAAAAAGTACTGACTGGGTGCAATAGTGAGACTAATTTTTTAAAATTATAAATCTCAGATATATTTTAATAGTAGAGTAGCTATAAAATACGAGTAATATTAAATTATTTTTGGCTTTTTACCATTTGAGTAAATTCAACGAAAAAATAAAATAAAAATATTTCTAGTTTTTAAAGAAATATAATTAATACGCCATTTTTTTTCATCGTTTGTTTATAGTCGCATCAACGATTTAAATAAAACTAAATAATCATAAACAATTTGACAGTAAACAACATTAAATAACAAACAGATGGGTAAAAAATATTGGAACATCACCATTAGACGATTTCCACTGCGCACACAGTATTTCGTAAGGGATCTCACGTAAGCAAAACCGCAAAATTAAGTTCTTCATCCAACTATCACAGAGAAACCGCAACAGTCTAGTCTCTTGATGTATTTTTTTTCCGGTTGAGTAAACCCTTCACATCTGGACCCGTGTTTAATTGTCGTCGAATAGATCCGAAAATTGGGCAATTTATGAGTAATAGGTTTACAGACCGTTTTACACTGCACGCTTCACAGTTCCACTGAGGAGATCCAAATAGATGGGCGTGGGTTAGCTTTGTGTACCCTATCCTCAACCGAGTTAGGATGACTTGGTCTGTTGTTTGGGACAAAAGGTTTCTCGAAGATATTTTCCCGGATACCATGTAAGGACATGGGAGGACTTAATAGCCTGAACTTATTCCACTGAGTTCGTAGTTTGACACGAACTGTCTTTGTGAAGTCGCCCCCACTTGTAAATTCTAATCGGAAACCGTTTGTTGCCGCTGTCTTGGCAACTTTATCAGCCTGTTCGTTCCCGAGGATGCCGCATTGGTCTGGGACACGTACGAATACCACTACGGGTTAGATCGTCTGAAGCTCAAGATCTTAAGCAGTGGCGGGTCGTAGCTAAAATTAGTGGGGGTGCTGCACCAGGAAATTTTTTTCTGGTCATTTTCAAGGCCACGGTTAAAGAGTTTTCTGTAAAATAAAAGAACCGGAAAAAATGCATCAAATAGAATAGCTGGAAGCAGCGGATAATAATCTAATTCTACACTTGCATAACATTCAAGAATACGGTTTTTAAACACATTGTGCTTAAAAACCGTATTCGGTTTAACCGAATAAATAATAAAATATCAATACAGAAAATAATTTTTAGTATTATTAGATAATAGTTTAATAAAATATCCGCTTAAAAACACTGTAGTCCAGTGGTGCTTAATTTAAATTTCTATGTACACAGAAACAAATACTTAATTAGTTTTTGCTAACTACATTCTCTTTCGCCCTTCCAGCGTGTTTTTGAAGAGATTTAGCAGTCAAAGAGCCCTTGCTTTCCGCCTTCTACTGATTATTACTGAACAAACAACTAAACCACTTTCATATTTCTTCCACCGATTAAACTAGAAAAGGGAACGAACAAGGAATGTTCTATACACACGCGGAGTAAAAAAAAAACTATTTTCCACTAGCACACCAGGGTCGGCACTGCGGGAGTGATAGTTCTCACTCTCCTTTACGGCATTGCGTGCAGCTTCCTATGTGCGTATGCGCACAACAGCCAAACACCACGCCGCTGGAGCTGTGGAGCGCACAGTTCCATACAAATATTTTTGTATCTTTTTGTAAACTGGGGGATGGCTGCTTACAATAAGCTTAAAGATTATATATCGAACAAGTATAAAGAAGGAATTAAAGAAAAAAGGACTGATTTAATGTTATGGATAATATCAAGTGGCGATAAGGGGTGCTGCAGTTCCACAGTGCTTATATGCGAGCCGCCATTGCTCTCAAGTACACTCAGCTATTATCAGCAAGCTGTCGTCACCACGGATCTCAATAACTTTTAAGGCAAAATAAATTGCGTAGGCCTCGCAAAAGAACACAGAGGAATAGGTAATAAGCTTATGTATTATCTCTTTATCTGGAAGTATTATTGAACACCACACCCGTCGGCCAAGACAGAGCCGTCTGTATAGGTGAGTGTAACCAGTGTATTTCTTAGTCGTCTCGCTAAATTGGTCTCTAGCAGCTCTATAATGTGGGTCCCATTTAAGTCTTCCAGAAGGTAAATATTTAATCTTTAGACAAGCGCGCAGCCAAGGAGCGCCGCATCCTAATTTCTTTCCGAGAATTCTCGGAATAGACTGGCTTAGTTCCAGGAAATAGCGAAGCAGTCTGAGGTCAAAAGGCTGGAGTAAGGACTTCTTCCCCCCAAATTGTTGAGTACAAGCAGGCCTATTTAAAGGGACCTTATTAAAGGGAATTTCAAACTATTTTGCGCAATAAAAACCTTAAAATCGATATATTTTTTTTTAATACCAAAAGTTCACAGAAAGTTTTTATTTTTTTTTTTAACTGACAACGAGAGATTCAACTGTCTTATCTAAAAAAACAAACTTAACATTTTGTTATAAAGAACATTACCATTTACTTATAGTTTGTTCGCTAAGGATGGATGCAATTTTAATCGTAAATCTCAATTGATGAAAATTAAAAAGTAAGTAGAATTAATGAAAATAACTCGCATAACTTGAAATTTCAAACGGGAAAACCTTCTTATATTTTACCAGGGTTGTTTTAATTTGGTTTACTTGATGGATATGAATTTTGGTAAAATATTTCAGGGGACAATTAAATAACGTATTGTAAAATTATTTTTTCTCTCGGTTTATTTTTTTTGGAATGAAGCTTACTCTCCGGGTAATGGAAAAGAGCTTTTGTGCGGATGTTTCAGGAACGCTGATTTGTGGAACGAGTTGTATCTTGTAAGCTTTATATCTAGTTATGTGACCTACTTATCTTTCAGCCAGTTTCCTTCTTTCTATATGTTCTTAAGATTTTCCTTTTGCTATTTCATCTGTAATATTTACTCAGATTATCGGTAGGATTTCCTGTAGTTCTTTTTTCTACCTTTTTATATCTGTGAGCTTTTAGTTCATTACTTTTCGTAGGCTTTATTATGAATCTTATACGTACTTATAAGGTTAAAAATCATATTATCTATTAAGCATTCGTATGTTATTATATTCTGTAATTTTAATGATTTTTTTTCTTTAGTTGGAAACAAAACGTATAAATCTCTCTCTCTCACTCCCTCTCTCTCGCGCAAAAATACATACATACTTGTGCGCGGCGTTCACATATGTTTATTATTTTATTATTTAAGATAATAAAAAAGATTAGTCAGAATAAACAATAAAAATTTAGTTAAAATTATTTTCTCTTTCCAAACTTTTTACTCTGTTTTGTTTGTTCAAAAAATTACTTCTAATTTTTCTTTCGATTTCTTTATTTAATTTAATTTGAATTTTTTAAATTATTAAATTCAAGTTAAATTTACTCTTTTTTATCTTTTGATAAAAATAATAAAAAATTACAAAAATTGGAGAAGTAAGCATCCAGGCAGGCCCCTTACAACCCGTGTTGTTAATTTGTCTACGAGTTACGTCTACAACAGCATCAAACCCCCTCAGCCATTATCCGCAGGGCTAAGAATCTAAGAAACCCATCCCTTTCTATTCCATCCCTTTCGGTTTTTCAATTAACTTACAAATAAAAACCACAATTGATCCTCGCAAGCTCTCTTACGTTGGTACTTCGTACTTTGGCTCTACTTTCGTTACTTTTTTCGCTCTACTTCGTTACTTCGGCTCTTCGTACTTTGTTACGTTTAGCTGCATACCTGGAGCAAACATATAAGACATGGCACACATCATCAATGATCCTACACTCTGGACACCAGCCTGAATTAATGAAACCAAATATGTCCAGCCTATCTCGAAAAGCACCAAGTTCTTGTTTATCGACTTCCTTTTATTTTCGGTAAGTCTTCTTTCCTTCCTTACGTTTTATATATTATATACGAATGGATTAACTGATTTTTTTACGAAACTGTTTAAATGTTGTTGTTTTAACTAGAAACAAAAAATGACAACAGTCTTAGTACTTTTCCTTCACGCGGCTTTATTTTGATGTACGGCTTACACACACACAGTTTGATAAATATAATATCTTTTCGTTTCTTTAATTCGGTGATTCTAAGTAAAGCGTGTGCGCATACCGTATTTCATTCGCGCTGGTGGGGCGGTACTAGCGGTTACTTTAAATTCTTTTTTTTAATTTACAAACTATCAATTTATTTACTTCTACCGCTCATCTGTGACGTCACAACATAAGTGGCGACTACAGCAGTTGTACGCCAGTGTTACACTAGCGCTCCTTATGATGAGAGGGTGTACTATTGACGCAGTGTACCCATTTAGCCACTAGTTTATTTAGAGCATTTTTTGGAGTGGAGAAGCGATTTTGCAAATGTTTTTTTGCCGATATTATTATTTTTAATTGTTGATAAATGTGTCTAAGAAAAATAAAATCTTAATTGGGCGAAATCTCGAGATGCTGAGGATGACCTTGCTGTATAGCTTTACCCCCTTGACCTTTTAAGTTGAAAATTCAATGACATCAATACCCCATATATAAAAATAATATCATCAAGTTTGGTCAAAATCGGTCCAGTAGTTCTGGTGTGTAAGGTGATATAGAGGGTGACACCGGACATATACAAGTACAATATCTGAAAATTCCTATCCCATTTTTTTTTTGGGGGGTTCCTAAGGAGTCAAAAGGTAAAGATCCGGTGAAAACCGCATATGCCCAAATTGCACCGGTTATAATACTTTCCCTTCTAAAGCTATAGATCTGCTATAGCGTTAGTCGGGAAAGTAAAATTTTTTCGGGATATTCTATTTTCTGAAGAAGACTGAGGCATTATCCGGGCGAAGCGAGACGGAAGGCTAGATTTGTGTAATACAGAACTTCCATATTTATTTTACTACAGCCAAAATAGTTTATTTCATACATTTTTTTTTTTATAAAAATTGTTTGGTAATTTTATAAAAGATAAGTACGTTAAAGATAGCCGTTAAAAAAGGATAAAAGCGATTAATAATGCTGAAACAATGCACGATGATATTTTATTTTGCTGTTTGGCTGCAGTAAATTTTTTCATATTTTATTTAGTATATTTTTTCTAAACTCTACCTTTTATAATAGAAGTTGTTTGCTGTGTTATATGGACTTTAACGGTGTTGTGTATATATATATATATATATATATACATACACACCTTATTGATTAGCGGTGAACTCCTCCTTAGGTAATTTACGGTATAAATGAATAACGTTAACTCCTACTTATTGGTTACATTGTTAGCACGGTTCGCTTTGTATATGAGCGCTGAGGGTAATCATAAGTTTGTTAAAGAGGGTGGATTTTCTCTCGATCAATAAATATTATATAACCACAATTAACTGCTCCGACAATGTTTATTGAATACATCGTCGACACTTTCCTTTCAGAAACTCTGAAATTTCTTGTTCCCTTCAAACTGTCATTATTTATAGATTTTACTACAGAAAAAAAAGTTTAAAAAATATTCTAAAAAACCGTGATTTAAAAATAAGAAACGTTATTTTTGTGTTGAAGATTTTCTATAAAGAAATTGATTTTGGAGTTTTTTTTAATAATTCATGTTGTTAAATCTTTTATTGTATTATATTAGAAAACTCGGCCTAACCCAAGAAAGAACCTTCAGTGTTATAAGTTCACCATATCGATAAAAGAATTTCCAGGTTGATCGTTTAGGGAAAACCTCTATCCCATCAAACTACAGAAATACGAAGAATATACTAACGTAAAGTGACACTTAAATCCGAAAAAACGGATTTAGTGGGCGTCGAGCAAAAACCCATAAGAACTCACCGGTAAAGAAACTATTACGGATAAAAGAAAATGGTGGTTGGTGATAAAGATAATTTCCTAAGAAGGGAGATGATAAAACGAGACAAAAAACCTGTCGTAAAGCAGTCATCAACGGTCATTTCCATCTGTCCGTTTATTCTGATCACAATTTCTTGGTTTATCACGATGAATTTAAAGAGAAAAAATGCAGCAGCACATTGCATCAGTGATTTTGCATAGATCAACTAAATTATAGGTGTGACAGATTGCTTTTCCTACATAAATATTAGAGCCACCTGAAGCGAGGCTTAAGATTTCTGAAGGAAAATCTTCGCTATTTTCAGAATTATGTAGGATTTGGTAGCCCCAAACTGATCTACAAGCTGTCCCAAAGGTTTCAATACAATAGGGATTTGTACAATATGTCTTAAATGTGGTTTTCGTATAAGTCGAAAAAATTTTGATCACCAAGTCAGGCGTTACAGATTGGGACACTTGTGATGCGCTTTCGCAAGTGGTTTTTGTCCCTGATCTTGACTGTGTAAGTCGGGGATTTACATAACCCCACACGACACTATCCATGGCGTTTAAATCCGGGGATTTTGAAGCCCATTCGATTCGTCCCCTACGATCCCAGCAAATCCAAATCGGGTAGTAATTCATTTTTTAATATTGCCAAGTAAGTTTCGCTGTTAACTGTTCCGTCAAAGAAGTAGGAGCCGATGATCCGATCTTTTCACAAATCACACCAAACCATGATGCGATCTGGTCCTTGCTCCTTACTGTCGATAAACCAGTGAGGGTTACTGCCTGTAACCCTCACCCCTGTAGGGTTATTGTCGGTTTACATAAAAGTTGGCGTCGTCAGAGAACATGACTTTAGACAAAAACTCTGGATCCTCCTCCAACTGGATCAAACACATTTCCATACGGCGATCAGGATCGTCTTCTGATGCGGTGTAACACTTGCAACTTGTTCAAATGATACTTGTTTTTTTGCAAGATCCTCCATTACTGTCGACCGAGAAACGCCCGCTTCAAAGCTTGTTCGTCGAATTGAATTTTTTAAGACTGCAGATACCTTCGCCGAAATCCTTTCCACAACCTCTTCCTTTTGGCATCGGCAACACTACCCGGCCGTGAACTTTGCTAGCAGTCTGCCAATTGTCTGCGATACTGGCTCTTGTTGAGGATGCCTCACATTATATTCATCGGCAAGTTGTCTATAAGAGAATCCTCTTCCACAAAGGAGGATAAACTCTATCCGCTCTTCAGTAGTCAACATCTCTTCTCTTTCATCCCTGCCGCTAGAAAACAGAGTAAAATTAGTAAAATCGCTGTGATGCAAGACTTTCGGGACATTTTGTACTTGTTTAGCTGCTTCCCCAGTGTCGGAATGACTTGTTTCATACGAGTAGTTAAACGCGTATTCATTGAAATGCGAGCTTAAAGTTGATAGTATGAAATAGTATTTTTGTGATATTTATTTACGAATTATTTAGATGTTATTAATGATTTGTTTATTACAACCTTTTACTGTGATATTTAAAGCCAGATTTCTATACTATAAATATAATCCTTGAAAAGTAAGAATACACCTCTTGAAGTAAGTAATTGAAAATAAGTGTTCTTAAAATGGTCGAAAGTGTACTGTCCTTTGAATATATTTGTCTTCCGTTGGTACTTAAGTTAATTAGTTCGTTAACACAAATCTTTTATCGTTCTGAAAATAGAACTTATTTCAAACTTTCTTTTGAAATTACAATCCTTTCTTGTTAGAATTTTATTATAACATTATAACAATACTTTGTTTTGTACTTTTCTTACAAAGTGTTAAAAGTTGAAAACGATTAAGAAGATATTAAATACGAGAGCAAATTTAATTTCCTTTCTTTTGTTATTTTAATTTAATTCTGTTAAGATGAAATGTTATTTCTTTCACAATATTTTCTGAGTATTATGCCGCTTATATTTATTATTGAATATCTTTCGTTTAAGAATTTATGAAGATATTGAATATTTAATTTTATAGGAATAATATGCCAGATTATTTATTTTCTTACATTAATTTATGAAGTAATATATTTTTAATTTTTAGAAAAAGGGACGGAATAATAAAACGTTCATTTACTTTTGTAACAAAAAAAAATTGTTTTAATTGTGTAATATTACTGATATTTCTTTCACTGTTATTATTTGTCACAGGCTATAAAATTTTATAGATTAAGAAATTAATAAAGGTCTGTCTCATTAAAAGAATTTCATTTATGATAAACGAATATATTAAATGAATATAATACTTCAAAATTTATTGCTTTTAATTCTATAAACTTATATAAATCTATTTTCCTCATTATTTAAGTAAAACGGTAAGAAAAGCATCTATTTTTCCTAAGTTATTTTAAATGGAACAGTAATAAAAATGAAATGTAAAATTTATGTGAAAAGTCGTATCAAAATTTATGTAGTATTCTTGTAAAGGCGTTTGTCAAATTTTATTTTTACGTCTTGCTATAAAATCCATTATTGTTGAATTCAGTTTAAAATATCTGTTTTGATACACTTTTTAATCTAAATTTATTGCTTGCTAGATTTTTCATCTTAACTTTTCATTATTGATTGAATGTTTATGAATGGTCGTAATCGATTCAAATAAACATGCTTTCTTTAACCGTCAGACAATTCCGTCAATACGTCTTGAAATTCAAGAAATAAAAAAAGAATATGTAATTTATTGAAAGTATTATGTTAAACAAAGTATACATTTATTTTATTTACGATGCATTATTTTATAGATTGCGTATATTTTTTC
This sequence comes from Lycorma delicatula, assembly GCF_047948215.1. Taxonomy (NCBI): domain Eukaryota; kingdom Metazoa; phylum Arthropoda; class Insecta; order Hemiptera; family Fulgoridae; genus Lycorma; species Lycorma delicatula. The sequence goes on along the minus strand of NC_134461.1, from coordinate 141,059,999 downwards.
CACTATAATATTGTACTAAAAAGGAACCCTCTTTGTGTTTTTGTTGACTTTGAAAAGACTAAATTTAAATGGAAAAATGTTATGTTTTACATTTTGACAGAAATTGTTTTGGTCTTGTTTTTAATTTTATTTTATGATGAATTTAAAATTTTAAGGCAATACATCTCCAAAAAAAAAATTATCCAAATGAGAAAAAGATCCGTTCGCAAGAAACGCAAACCCGAAAAACTAGCATATCAAAAAAATTAGTAAAAGGAATGTAAACATTGAAAATAGATTGCTGCCGAGTTTGAGGTAAGATTCTTTATTGAAATTTAAGTATTGTACGTATTTTTCCCTTTAGTTTTCTGATTAATTATTTTAAATTTTCAAGTAAAAATATGACTTTGCTTTACATATTAGTAAGCTATAATCAGTAATATACAACGATGACAAAAAATATTTTCTGTGAAAAAAAATCGAAATTGGTTTTTTCATGATATTCCCACCCCTTATAAAATTTTGAAAAAGAAATCAATATGATCGGTGCCCCATCTGTAGAAATATTTTATCCAAATTTTAATAAAATCGGTTTGGTACAATCGTGAGATTTAAGGCGCAAAGCAGTTTAAGGAATCTGACAACGTGGAGGTGAAAAAGTGCCCCGAACGACCTAAAACCAGTGACGAAGTAATTTAGTGTGTACGCCAAAGTTAATTAAAAAACCCTAAAAAATTAATTTCTAGGCGATGTTAGGAATTCAAAGACAACTATTCAAAATGTGTTGCATAAACTTTTACGCCTTCGACACGTTCTGGAAGGTAGGCGCGGTCCTCTGCGTTGGCCTCCGAAAAGCCCAGATTTGACATCCTGGACTTGGGTATACGTTAAAACCATTGTCTGCAGTAAAAAAATGTCAGGGGTGTACGTTTAAGACAACAGATCACCGCTGCTATTGCCACCGTTACCCCTGCGATGATCCAGCTGACCTGGGCAGAAGTCGATTACCGGCTGGATGTTTGCAGAGCGACCAGTGGAACTCATATTGAAACATTCTAAGGTTGTGAAAAAACTTTTTGAGTCGGTGAATTTTTAAAAAAATATTCGTTTGATTATCTCTAGAGTTTCTGAGATACGATTTTTTTAAATTGCTGCAACCTTTTTCGATGCCCTGTTTTATAGATCCTACTTAAATAATAATAAAGAAAAAATATTAATAAATTTCGTTATTATTAAATAAATAAGTTTTTAAAAAACGTATGCTTAATTTTTCTTGAAGATACGTACACATTAAAAATAAGTTAATTACATATAATTATTTTTTTTGTCTTCAGTCATCTGACTGGTTTGATGCAGCTCTCCAAGATTCCCTATCTAGTGCCAGTCGTTTCATTTCGGTATACTCCCTACCGCCTACATCCATAACAATTTGTTTTACATATTCCAAAAATTCTCTGTCTGCACAATTTTTCCCATCTACCTGTCCCTTCAACATCAAAGCGACTATTCCAGGATGTCTTAATATGTGGCCTATAAGTCTGTCTCTTCTTTTAACTATGTTTTTCCAAATGCTTCTTTCTTTATCAATTTGCTACAACACCTCTTCATTTATCACTTTATCCATCCATCTGATTTTTAACACTTCAAAAACCCTAATCTCTTCTTTTCAGGTACTCGGATCGTCCAAGTTTCACTTTCATATAAAGCTACGCTCCAAACATATAGTTATCCTCGTAATTTCTTGATAATTATATAGCAATTAAGTAATCGATTAAATAGTGTTGTCTGATTGGCCTATGATATGTGGTGGGCGTTACAGTTTTATCAGCAATCGGCTAGATATTTTCTTTTTTATATAACGTTTTCTTTTCATTTAATTTTCTTCCGTGCGTATTCTTCTGTAAAGACGCGTATATCATCTTGAAATATTATTCGTATTTTTGTCGATTAAAAAAATGTATGCGTTCAAGTGTGCACGAGTTTACGTGGAAATTAGACTAATATATCAAATAAACATTGCAGCAGTAGTTTCAGCTGAATTTTGAATCAAACAAAGCAGTTTCAGCTGAATTTTACATCTGCATAATGTAATTATGTAAAGAATGATTAACATTTGTGTGTTTCAAATGAATATTACGGAAGTGTGTGGAATAGATATGATTAAATTACTTTGTTTCATCGCAGAAAGAAACAGAAGCGAAAAGAAACTGACAATTTACAGCTTTATAAGCAGAGCTAGTGTAAACCGGTAGGTAGAAGCCAGTTAGAATATCGATAAAACAGATGATTGTTATTTCCGATAAGCTGATCATCTTCTTGTTACTCTTTCACAAGGTTTATTGACTGTTCAAGACTACACTTCATTTACATTCATATATATCATCCTCTGAATTAATACCTTACGGTGGTTCCGGTGATTAAACAGAAAAAAATAGAGGTTTATTTAAGTAAAACTTTATTTGCAAATTGTTTGAAAATATTCTATTTTCGCTATATTTGGGCGTTCCATACAAACGTGAAATTAACAGGATTTCTTTATTTGTTTATGTATATCCAAGATGCGGTTGGTCGATTCTAATGAGACTGCTGGAATGATTATAGTTAGCTTAACTGGAATTTAGTTGGTATGTTGAATTTAATAGATTAGAATTTTTTTTTCTTTTTCAATATTTGCTGTTTATTAAGTTCTTGATGAAGTTTTTATATCATCATTTTTATTATTTAAACTGTTTTCACGTGTTTAAACTAAAAATAGATGAGTTTTTTGTTGTATAATTTAAATTTTTGATTGAATTATTGGCAAAGCTGCTAAAATATCATATTCAACTACAGATCATTTCGTAATCCATTAAAAATCTTTTGTTTATTTAATCATTAAGAAATTTTGCAATCGCGTATCTTCTCAAATAAAATAAAATAAAAAGTTTGTTGAAAATTCATATGAAGTAGAATATATTTAAATGTATAAAAAAAAACATTCTTTTTTCATAACGTTGACGATGCTTGTAAACGCTTTATTGTATTTTCAGAATAAAATTATTGTTGAAAATTTTCATATTAATTTGTAATTCTAGGTTAAGGTTTTTTCTCGTATATCTTAAAATGTAAAGTCGCCTTATTCTTTGTATTAATACGTATTTTTTTTTTTTAGCGTTGTTTGGAATATATTACATTTAATATGTATGTATTTTGGTAAACAGACCGTGAAGATGTTTCTCGCGGATAATAATAAAAAATAATTTTACGAGGAAGATTCATTAATATTCGGTGATATCTCTTCATTATTACATAATGAGTTTATCTTTTTTGTAACTTACGTAAAAGGAGACAGGTTTCATTTAATAGGCGTGGCACCATTTTCTTTTAAATTGTGTGGGCTAGATCCCTGCAGATGAGCTTTAACAGTGTTTAGGTTCTTTTTTTATTCTTTTTTCCCTTCCTTTTTTTTAGTACTGTTTTATTGCTTTCTTCTTCCCAGACCCATTCGTGTAGCAATATACACATATGCATTTACGTACTTGTATATAAGAGTATATCCGGGTTTTTGTTAGAAATTATGCACATCTGGTTATGACTACTTAACTGTTTTATCATAGCAATAGTTCTGTTTGTTTTTCTTATAATTTATTCGTGGTTTTGAATTCAAAACATTATTTTGTGAAGTACTGTTTTAAAAGTATTTTCATGTTTTTTTGTTTTTTTTTCAGTTAGGTATTTCCTATTCTGGTTTAATATTACTCGTTATCTGTGAAGGATTTTTATTGTTCCTAGTTCTCTTTCCTAATGGGAAAAAGTATCAGTGATCATTGTTATTAATTTGTTAATTGATAAAATATATTGTATCGCAATAGTAATTGAAATACCAATTTAATCAATAGAGCAGTGTTAAAGACCTGAACCATACGTACGACAAAGGTTATCGACTTACTAATATAGAATGTGTTTTTACGTACGTGTTTATTATGAGGTACCGCACTTGTAATAGATGTATGTTTATACTTTATTCGGTACCAATAAAATAACGGATGTGTTTGTTTTAGTGTTTCTGCCTAGAGCTTGTTATCACTGACGATAATTTACACGTTTAATTAATGTTTTCAATTCTGAAATTAACATATTCGATTAAATATTCTTCATAAAAAAGTCATGCTTTGTTCTCCTGTACTAGATTGACTTTTACAAAAAAAAAAACCTTTTAATGTACCGGTGTAAGTTTGAATGTACAGTTTAACTGATTGAAAGTGCTATATACAAGTATCCAGAAAAATTGTTCATAAATCTTTGTGGATATTAACAAATTACCGTAAAATGTCTAGAACAACTTTTTTTTAATGAATACTTTTGATTTATTAATTCATCATCAAAAAAGTTGATGTGAACACCACTTGGCTTACTTGTACGCCTATTAAATTTCATATGCGCATTTTTAAAAGTACATAAAATTTTATTTCATTAATAATTTTTGATACGTTTTCATATTTTTTTTTTTTGTTGTTATTCAGTTATTATTTATTGTAAAACTTTTTTTACAATAAGAGGTTAATAATTGTTAATAGATCAATATATTTAAATTAAAAAAAAAAAAAAATCGGAAATGAACTCGGATTCGAACCGATGTGCCTTCCCCTTGTGACATCCAAATATTTTATTAATTAAAATTTCATTTGGCTATAATTCTGTAATCTTGATAGGTTCCACAGTACAAGGCTACTTATTATGATATATCGTTGAAAAGCTCTCGATGAGGGCTCATTACTGCAGTTAATAAAAAGTTCAAAATTTAATTTTTTTTTGATTTGGGGATTTTGTCGGACACTTTTGGTCCAGTCGATTGCAATCAAAAGGGGAGGTCCACAACTAGATTTTACGGCAGTCCTAAATCCAAAATTTCAATATCGTATGGCTAATCCTTTTTAAGTTATGCGAGATACATACATACGTACGTGCAGACGTCATGTTTTCATATGCCAGGTTATCGTATGTTTTTTGCGCAAATGGAACAATATTCTTAAATCATGTCTATATTGTTTGCAAAACTTAAAAAGAAGCATTAATCTTAGTTTTCCGGATATATTGCCGTAAAGGTCTGTCACGCATGCTTGAATTTAGCGAATGATTTGATGGAGGGAATTATATGTTAGTGTGTATTTTGTGAGTTATTCATTCTGTTAGTATATATTATTATATCCATCGGTAGCAGCCGACATGTTTTATAATAATGAATTACTTCTTTAACTCTTCCGGCTGGAGTAGAGAAAAGAAAAAATATATTCTAATAGTGAAAAAGGAGTTAGTTAACTTTGACAACAGCGATCACAAGATAATTGTTGAATAACGTAATAGTTTTTACTAAATTTTGTTCACACTCGACAGTTTTTTTAGATTTATAAAAGTGATAGAAAAGCATATGTCTTAAGCGAACTGAAAAATTGGGCTTATTGTAAAGAGCGTACGACATTTTGCAATGCGCTCGGAAATTGGAAAATTTCTAATCGGCCTGATATTTTTCAGGCTTATTATAATTGAACCGTCCATACAAGATTAGGCTAATTAGAAAACGTGCAATTATTTTTTTCTTCCAAATCCGTGGGTATCTGGAAGTATTTGCAGAGAAATTATAAATATAATCTAACTAAATTTATACTTCGCTCGCTAGTTTTGGTTGGCGTGTGAAATGAACGTAGGTTATTTTTGGTTTTATTATACTTATAATTATAAGCAGTAATGTTTATATTGGATCTCTGTTTCTCTTTAATGAGCAGACAGTTGACATTTTCTAATTCGCCTAAAGTTGTATGGGCTCATTACAATAAGCCTGAAAATATATCAGGCTGATTAGAAATTGCTAGATCGTTTTCCAATTTGCCGGGCGCATTATAAAATGACGGCGCTTTTTATAATAAGACTGATTTTTCCATTCGCCTACGATATATACAAGAGAACGCAGTTTTGGATGTAGTAGAACTTGATGTTTTATCTTTAATCAGTCGTGAAGTACGAAATAAATTCTCCTTAATCATTTTATTTCTATTTTAAAGGTTTTCATATCGGTCAGGATATTTGCGTAGTTTAAAAAGAAACATTTAAAGTTCATACAAGAAATTTAGAAATATATTATTTTGTGATATAAGGAAACTGAAACAAAAGAAGTTGGTTAGGCTTAAAGTTAATGTTTAGTATATATATATATATATATATATATATATATATATATATATATATATAAAACATTGTAACAAAAGAACAAGAACGTAATTAAAGTCATATGGCATCTGTAGACTGAAACCTTAATTGACGCTCTCTGTAGTTAAAGTTGCCTTTTCAACGAACAGAAACTAATTTATAGAAACCGTTATATCGTATATGGGCTTATTAAACTTTCTTGTTTAGGTAAACGTATGAAATCGATTTAATTATTATTTAAATTATGAAATGTAGAACAATAGAAGTTTAAGCGTAACTAATTAAGTTTCGATCAGATATGTAGCTCTAATTTAATTTAAGAGTTATATTTTCGTACATTCTGTGTGAGACTAGAAAATATGAATTTGGATAAGTTTCTTGATGGTTATAAGATTGAGTTTTTATATGTTTTTTTTTATACTCGCCTAGTTTTTTCTTGTTTAAATATTCGCTAAAAATGAAAAAAAACGTGATTTTTGGTAATTTAAGGCTATAATTTACAACAGTCTTTTTGTGGAGGTTCTAAATAAATTTTGTTGGTAATCGTCTTCACAATGACTGATTTTTTTTATTGAAACCGTCTGAAAATTAAGTGATTGATAATATACAGAGTTATTCATGAGGAATGTAACAAAATTTCAGGACATATGCTGCTGGTGAAAATAAAGAAGAAAGTTCATATAAACATTTTTTTTTTGTCTTCAGTCATTTGACTGGTTTGATGCAGCTCTCCAAAATTCCCTATCTAGTGCTAGTCGTTTCATTTCAGTATACCCTCTACATCCTACATCCCCAACAATTTGTTTTACATATTCCAAACGTGGCCTGCCTACACATATTTTCCCTTCTACCTGTCCTTCCAATATTAAAGCGACTATTCCAGGATGCCTTAGTATGTGGCCTATAAGTCTGTCTCTTCTTTTAACTATATTTTTCCAAATGCTTCTTTCTTCATCTGTTTGCCGCAATACCTCTTCGTTTGTCACTTTATCCACCCGTCTGATTTTTAACATTCTCCTATAGCACCGCATTTCAAAAGCTTCTAATCTTTTCTTCTCAGATACTCCGATCGTCCAATTTTCACTTCCATATAAAGCGACACTCCAAACATACACTTTCAAAAATCTTTTCCTGACATTTAAATTAATTTTTGATGAAAACAAATTATATTTCTTACTGAAGGCTCGTTTAGCTTGTGCTATTCGACATTTTATATCGCTCCTGCTTCGTCCATCTTTAGTAATTTTACTTCCCAAATAACAAAATTCTTCTACCTCCATATAAACATATAAACATAGCTTCGGAAATTCTTCGTTTGCGAGTATCGGCTGGCGGGATATATTTCGTTCTCGTTCCTGCGGCTTCGGTAAAATTAAGCCTGTAATTCTTTGGGCTCAAATTAAGGTGTATATTCAATGGTTTTTTTTCTGAAATCTGACCTTAAAAATTAAAAAAGTAGGTCATGAAAAAATAAAACTGTATTTTTAGTAGTTTTCGAGAAATCTGAAATAAAAGCTCGAAGATTATTAAGGTTGAAAACACACTACTTTATGTTTGGCGTAAGATAATTTTGTAAAATAGTTAATAAAAACATTAAAATTTAAAACAAAACTAGTGGGGAACTTGATCCTGAGTAAAATAATGAGTTAAATCCAGAGAATTTCGAGCTTTGTTAAAAACAAAACATAATGAAAATAAAAAATTCCTAAAAATACAGTTCTGGGACCAGTGTTTTTTTTTTTTTTTTTTTTTTTTTTTTTGATTTTCAGAGCAGATTTCATAAACCACTAAATTTACTACTTAATTATGAGTACAAAGAATTAGTCTTTTGTTTTTCCTATTTAGCCTTCGGGAATCACCGTCAGGTATTACTTCAGAGGATTAATGAGGATGATATGTATGAGTGTAAGTGAAGTTTTGTAGTCTTTTACAGTCTCAGGTCGATCGTTCCTGAGATGTATAGTTAATTGAAACTCAACCACCAAAGATATCGATATCCATTAAGTATTCAAATCCGTATAAATGTAACTTCCTTTACTAGGATTTGAACGTTGGAACTTTCGACTTGGAAATCCGCTGATTTACGAAGACGTGTTCACCACTAGACCAACCCAGTGAGTAAAGAATTACAGTCAGGGTTAATTTTACCGAAGGCGCAGAATCAGGTTGAAATATTTCACCAGCTGACAATCGCTATAGCGAAGCGTTTCCGAACTTATCTTTTATAAAATTTCTTTATTATTTTTACCAGTGGAACATATTCTAAAAGGACTTTCAAACCTATTCTACTCGTGAAAATAATGGGAAAAGTTCACATAAATATATGTCCTAAAATATTTCGTTTGTAAGTTAAGGCTAGTCAAAGATTTCGCTCGACAGCAGCCCTGGTGAAATGAGGTCGTACTTAAATTTTTAGGACTTTAATTTTAAGGAGTAGAATTAGTGATTTCGTATGGTTTTTAACCTGAAAAATCGAATAAAATAATTACTAAAGTAGAATAACTATTAAAATTAAGTGTTCGAGAAATCTGAGGTAAAAGGCAAAAGGTTAAGGTCGAAAACCTACTAATTTATGTTTGGCGTAAGATAACTTTTTATAAATGGGTAATAAACACTTAAAAATTTTAAATAAAACTTGTAGTGAATTTTATTCTAGTAAAATAGTATTAATAACGTCCAAAGAAACCTGAATACAAACGTAAAAATTTCGTAGTTTATTAGAAACAAAACATCAAAATGTGACAGGTTTCAGCTAGCTATTAAAGGAAACAAAAGTTTCAGTATAATTTCGAAATTGAACTTCATTCGTATTATTTTAATATAAACCTACTCCAATAATATGTTTTTCGACCCCAATATTTTCTATTTACCTAGATTTCTCGAAAATTACTAAAAAAGAGTTTTAGAACCCTTTTCAATTTTTCTCGAAAACTACTAAAAAAGAATTTTGGAACCTTTTTTTTTCAATTTTTCAGGTTAGATATAAAAAATCCTTGAAATTACCCGTTAGTTTAGCTCTCAAGATTAATAGTCTGATTTAATTTTATTAAAGGCCTAGAAGTCAGGGCAGAATCTTTCCACAGTCGACATTCATTTAGAATTGTTTCCGAACCTGTGTTAATATGAACTATCTTTATTTTCACCAGAACACGTCCTGAAAGTTTGCGTACTGACTTCTTAAATCACTCTGTATAATTTTGTTTTTAAACAGTTAATTTATATTTTTATTTTTTAGAATAGCAATTAAATCTTACTCTCTGTTTAATTAATTATTCCTGAAGTAGTGCCGTTAATTACATTTTAAACCTATTTGTTATTGTTAAACATCTGTTGAGTACTGGAGATGACATCTTTTTTAACTATCTACGTCCAAAGTTTAAACTTTAGGCCTTCCTCGAACGAAATTGTTCGTAGTATCTGTTGAATAAGAGATCTGCGAATAAGAAAAGCGTAAAAAGTAATTGATGCAAGTATATACGGTCTACCATGTAGATTCGTCTCTTTGCAAGATTCTTTCTAACATTTATCGTTCTATTCATCTTAAAACCTATATTTTGAATCAAACATATATTGATATTTAAACTTTTTGTAAGTTTTTAATAAGACTTTTTTTTTTACTGAAAGAATGATTAATTAATAATTTGATGTGGACACCACATGACTTCCTTGTACGTCTATTTAATTACATATACACTTTTTTTTTAAAATGAAAAGTAATTAAAATTTCATTTCATTAATAACGTGTGATATTTCTTCATATTTTTTTTTTTATTGTTATTGAATTATTATTTACGGTAATTTTTTTACAGTCAGAGGTTAATAATTAATTATTAATAAATCAATATATTAAATTTAAAAAAAGTTAAAAAAATTGAGATGAAGTCGGATTTGAACCGATATGCCTCCCCCTTGTAAGATCCAAATATTTCCTTAATTACAATTCTATTGGGCTATAACTCTGGAACCAATATCGCTTATGATATATCGTTGAAAGCTCTCAATGAGGGCTTGTTACTGCAGTTGCAAAAAGTCCAAAATCCAGATTTTTGGATTTTGGGATTTTTTGGACATTTTTGGTCCCGTGAAGTGCAATCAAAAGGGGAGATGCACAACTAAATGTTACAAATGTCCTAAATCCAAAATTTCAACATCCTGCGGCGAATCCTTTCTGGGCTATGCGAGACACATACGTACGTCAAAATGTTATATATATTTTATATATAACATAAAATAATTTTATATATATAATATATACGTGTCGGGTTAAGAACGACACGTCAATATATATTCTGGGGTGATCAGAATCGATGTTTTCGTTGAAATCTGAAAACCTAAATTTTTCGCGTCATAATACTTCCTTTACTTCGTTCAAGGAAGTAAAAAAGCATTTTGGAGTCGTATACATTTTAATTTTTTTTAAATATAATTTCATAAAATTTAATCGTCGTAATATTAGGAAAGAAAAATGTTTTAAAATTTAAAAAAGTATATTACATTTTGTTTCCTATTATTTTTGTAAAGAAAAGCTAAACAGGAGTAACATTATATACTCATATTGTATTTACTTACTTTAGAAATTTATGTTTAAAGAAGAAACAAGTTATGAAATATATTAATATAAAATTCTTTACTGTTTCTTATTTCTTTTCATATAAAATGTCGTATCACCTGTTGAATACAATTTTACCTGTAAAAAAAGGAAGTTTGAGTTAACATTTTATACTGTTTCTGTAATCTTCTCCTTTTTTGTCTTATATATTTCTTTCTTTATAAAAGATATTACACAAAAAGTTAGTCTTTTAATCTTATTAAAAGTATAATATCAGCAATGATTTTTTGATTTCTTTATTTATTCATTCTTATTTGTTTTTTTTTAAAGGATTTACTAACCATAATACGACTAACCGTAATAGAGCTCGTATGCTGTCAAATAGTTTAATTTCTTTGTTTCATTTTTAATTTTAGGTTAAGTAATTTTTAAAAGAATATTTTTATTAAGTTGCCCAAATTTAATAATTTTGCCCATGTATTTTTTTTTTTACTGAACAGTTTTTTTTTATTTCTTGAAGCTATCAATTTTTTATTGTTTTAAAAATTTTACGTTTAACTAATAATTAAACAGTATCAGCTACCGATAATATAGATTGATCATCATCAATATAAACCATAGTTGTGTTAATTTTAAATGTCATCGTCAGTGTTAGTGAAATGTGTGCTGTATGACTGTTGGCTTTAGTTAAAATTAGTTTAAAGAGAGACAATGAAATTTTATCCATTATGACGTCACACTCATCCCAGACGTCAATACTCATTACCTATCGTGTGTTATCAGTTATTAAATTTATATTTTTACTTTTTTTTAAATAACTTTGTTGCTTATTATTTAACATTGTTGAACTTTTGATAGAACAAATATAATAAAAATTACCCAGGATTTATTTGCAAGATTATTTAAATACTTCAGACGAAAATATAGCATACTTCTAGGGATAAAATTAATTATTAATATCCGGAATCAAATTTGAGATACATGATAGAGAAAGGGAAGGCTTTAAAATTTAAAAATACGCATTCAGAATCGTGTTCCTAATTTTTCTGGCAGTTTATGAGGGATTGTAAATAGTTGGGAACAGAAATGAAAATAATGTTTCTAATGGTTAGAGCAAAACTTTCTTAGTTTTTTAACGCGAAAAAAAAATGATTTTTATTTTTCAAATGAATTTTATCAAATTCAATATATGCCGTCTTGATCGACCACCTTTTATCATTTTTGAAGTAAAACTATAATCCTGTTACTGTAGAACTTGTGTGTTTTCTGGGCAAAAAAGCTGTGATAAATGATTTTCACGGGTCTCTTTTGAAGCCAGTTTTATATCGTTATCGAAACAAATGATAATCTGATGGTGCAAGTTCATATTACTATACAGTGAATGCATCGAAACTTCTCAATAAAACTCACAAGTTTCGAGCGGGTCAAAAATATGTCGGGCCTGGTGTTGTCGAAATAGAAGTCCACAGCATTACTGTGGACCAATTTTGGTCACTTTATCTCGATTTCTTGGTGTAATCTTTTCAGTTGTTGGCAGTAGAGAGATTAAAATAAATCGTTTGACCGGACGGGAAGCAGTTAATAGTAAAAAATTCCTTTCCAGTCTCACTACCTACAGTGTCGCTTTTCTTGGCGTCAATTTTTTTTTGGATCGTTTGCGGAGCTTCTTCTCGTTTCGATCACAGTATTTTCTGTACATCATTGACGTACGCGATTCATTTTTAATCTTCATTATGAGCTGTTTCAAAACGGTTCAATTTTGACCCGTTTTTGTAACGACTCGAAGATGGAAATTTTATCCATTAATTTTTTCATTTTTAAATCATGTGGCATCCACGGATTGAGGTTTTTGTATCCTACTTCTTCAAATAGTTTAAAATTGTTTTTCGGGTTCATCAGTAATATCTAATTCAGTAGTTGAGATTACACGTGTGCCGGTGTTTTGTTCAGTTTTTTTTCCAGGATTTCATCGCCTTTTTTAGTTACATGTTGACCAGAGAGAAGTACATCATTGACATCGTTTCGAGATTGAAAATGCTTGAACTAACTTTGTGTTACACGTTCTACATTGTCAATCAAAATCATATATTTTTTTAGCAGCATGAGTTGTAATCTTTTCTTTTTTTTGTAATAGAATTTCAAAAACTAAAATTTCTTTCTTTCATTTTCACTCGTTTTCATAAATGTTTGAATAAGTAAACTAAAATAATCATAAAATTTCTAAAAAATATTCAACGATATGCCTTTCAAAATCACACAAGTTATGCCAGAGTAGATTAATATCAATGTTATGCGATCCAAAAGTCATCTACCGAAACAATACGAATAAACGTTTTCCCCAACCGCACTTTTATAACGAATTAAAAAGTGACAAACTAAATAAAAATAGGATAATAAGGCCGCTTCGTTTCAAGGATCAATTTGAGAGGGAACTTGTAAGTGGCTGTAGGAATCATAGTGGCTTTATATCACGACGTAAAATCACATCATTTATTGAAAGAGTAACAACTGCTTAGAAACACTCTTTGCGACTGAACGCCAATTACGTTATGATACTAAGAAGGTCAACTTACCTCTTGGCCTATAAAAGAAATAGACGACCAAGGTTTCCATTTACGGCAGGTATGGTGAATCATCCGATGGCCGTTTCACGCCTGTATTTTTCCTGATGTGAGAGGTATGCAGGTAGTTAAATGGATTTCCCCCGATCGCCATATTACCCGGTTTCTTTCTGGACACGGTGCTTTTCGAGATAGGTTACCCAGATTTGGTTTGATTAATTTAGGCTAGTGTTCGGAGCGCAGGGTCATTGATGTGCACCACGTATTACATGTCTGCCCCAGGTACGAAGCTGAACGTACGAAATTAGCTAGAGAGCTTACGAGGATCAACTCTCGTTTTGATCTGCTAGTTGATTGGAAAACTGAAAAGGGAATGGAAAATAGTTGCCGACTTCCTTAGATTCTTAGCCTTGCAGAGGATGGTTGAGGGGGTTTGATGCTTTTATAGATGTATAGATAGAATAGCAAATCGGATGGCTAGGAGTCTGTCTGGGTGCTTACTTCGGCAGGATAGGCGTTTTGACTTCGATCCCCGGTCGGCTGAGATATTCGTTGTTAAGATGAGAATGGATGTGTGGAGAACTCTGTGTAGTTGGGGTGTGGGAGGGTGTAAACGTTGACCTCACTCCCGAAAGTGAACCAGAGCAGGGAGAAGTATTTATATTTTCAGTAGAGGCTTATTTAATTTGTGAATCTGTTTCTTGATTTTTAAGTAAATCAAGAGGACTTCAAGTAAATTGAATTGTAGGTTAAAATAATCATTGTTGCGATCAACTCTTGTTTTGTTGGTAATTTTTTTTTTTTGTCTTCAGTCATTTGACTGGTTTGATGGAGCTCTCCAAGATTCCCTATCTAGTGCTAGTCGTTTCATTTCAGTATACCCTCTACATCCTACATCCCTAACAATTTGTTTTACATATTCCAAACGTGGCCTGCCTACACAATTTTTCCCTTCTACCTGTCCTTCCAAAATTAAAGCGACTATTCCAGGATGCCTTAGTTTGTGGCCTATAAGTCTGTCTCTTCTTTTAACTATATTTTTCCAAACGCTTCTTTCTTCATCTATTTGCCGCAATACCTCCTCATTTGTCACTTTATCCACCCATCTGATTTTTAACATTCTCCTATAGCACCGCATTTCAAAAGCTTCTAATCTTTTCTTCTCAGATACTCCGATCGTCCAAGTTTCACTTCCATATAAAGCGACGCTCCAAACATACACTTTCAAAAATCTTTTCCTGACATTTAAATTAATTTTTGATGTAAACAACTTATATTTCTTACTGAAGGCTCGTTTAGCTTGTGCTATTCGGCATTTTATATCGCTCCTGCTTCGTCCATCTTTAGTAATTCTACTTCCCAAATAACAAAATTCTTCTACCTCCATAATCTTTTCTCCTCCTATTTTCACATTCAGTGGTCCATCTTTGTTATTTCTACTACATTTGATTACTTTTGTTTTGTTCTTGTTTATTTTCATGCGATAGTTCTTGCGTAGGACTTCATCTATGCCGTTCATTGTTTCTTCTAAATCCTTTTTATTCTCGGCTAGAATTACTATATCATCAGCAAATCGTAGCATCTTTATCTTTTCACCTTGTACTGTTACTCCGAATCTAAATTGTTCTTTAACATCATTAACTGCTAGTTCCATGTAAAGATTAAAAAGTAACGGAGATAGAGAACATCCTTGTCGGACTCCCTTTCTTATTACGGCTTCTTTCTTATGTTCTTCAATTGCTACTGTTGCTGTTTGGTTCCTGTACATGTTAGCAATTGTTCTTCTATCTCTGTATTTGAACCCTAATTTTTTTTAAATGCTGAACATTTTATTCCAGTCTACGTTATCGAATGCCTTTTCTAGGTCTATAAACGCCACGTATGTTGGTTTGTTTTTCTTTAATCTTCCTTCTACTATTAATCTGAGGCCTAAAATTGCTTCCCTTGTCCCTATACTTTTCCTGAAACCAAATTGGTCTTCTCCTAACACGTTTGTTGGTAAAAGGATAGTATTTTTGGTATTTAAAGACTCGGATCAAGTAATGATCTGAGCGCATAGTCTAATTGAAGTTAGATATAGAAATAGTTATTTTTGTGAAATCTTCGGTGTTAGAGGAAGGCGCGGGGATCACTCTTTCGCAAATCGGTTAATTTGATAGTCGAGGATTGTAAGTTACGGTAGGTAGTCGTGTTTGGAAGAAGCCATGCAAAGGCGATAGTAGGTTGTAGGTAAATACATCGATGGAAGTTTCTGCCGAGTCATTTGCATCGGTGGCATCCTGTCAGAGGCCAAACTGTGTTGCGGCCAAACGAGGTATTTTACCGTACCGCAAGTGATGACGGGTGACCCACCGCAGCATTATTAGTTCGAAATTTATTAATTTGACTTTATTTTTTTCCCGTATTCTTTAGATTCAAAATGAACTCGCTTTATTTAAAATCCATTGCGTTCTGATACCCTACTGTTATATAACAAGTTTCATGAAAACAAAATTATGAAATATAAAGAAACCTGTATTAGCACGAAGATTGTAGATTAGTTTCACTTTGTGTCCTGGTATTTTTCGTATATTTACTATTATGTTTAGTCTTCATTTATTTAAATTTTATTTTATCATTTAAAAACGATGTGTAGTTCTTTTTATTTGCTCGTTGTAGCATTTTTTTTTTTTTTTTAGTTGATTTTAGTTATGATTAATTTCAAAGTTGTTTAGTTATTTTTTTTATTATTCGTTGTACGATGCTCACCTTAACATACTTTTTAAGTATATAAATAAAAAAAATGACGTGTTAGATAAAATTAAATATATTATCGGTAAGGTATAACTGGATATAATTTCACAACTGAGTGATACGTTTATAAATCAATCGTATTTTACTATTATTGACTTATTTTTTATTATTATTATTAAATATTTTTTTTTCTCAGTTCTCCTATTTCATCTTCGACATTTATATATATATATATATATAGACCATTTATTTTTCGCCCACACTGTTGAAAGAACTAGCTTTGTTGACCTCGAAAAACCTGATCAGTTAGATTTTTTATTAAAGATAATATTTAAAAAAAAAATCTTACCTCGTTAATGCTGGTTTTTGTTTTTATATTACTGTATCTCATAATTTTAGTAGTCAATTTTATTATTCAGTATTTTCTAGTCGTTAAAATGAACTTATAAATCTAGAACGACATTTAAATTTTTTTCTATATTTAATGATTATTTATCTTATTTTTTAAAGTAAAATATTAAGTTTACCGGTAAATTATTTTTATTTAATGAATATCAGCATGTTTTTTTCAAATACGGGGAAGATTATTCCCGTATTTTTCCATGCAGATCTAATAAATTTGTTAACTACTTTTTAGAAGGACCTATAGAACTTACGTAAACTATATTTTCTGAATAATTTAAAAACGTTTTTCTTTTCGGTGTATCCTTATGTAAATAAATACTTTATACAGATCATAACATAACGCATTCTGCAGTGTGTGTAACTAATATTAGATTGCGTACGAATTTCTCTCAAGTGTGAAACCAAATTCTATAAAATTAAAATTTATGATGTTACATTCTTGCATCTCTCCGTAAACGTTATTAAAAATATTAATTTTTTTTAGGAATACTATTTAAATGTTTTCCTTCATTAAATGTCAATACTTTAAGTATTAGTTCTCTATAGAACGGTTTAACTAGTGTAGATATAAGTCACGATCGTTCAGCAATTATATTATTTCTCAATATATTTTGGACTATTAATGTTGCAATAACACCTCAATAAAAACTGGGTGTGGTGAAAATATTCTAATCGACTTCTTTTTTTATCGTTTTGCATACTCTGATATTATGTCATAGACGTTTATGTAATTCTGATACACATCTAAACGATTGTCAGTTTTTTTACCGTAATTATTTATTTTGTAACCGGAAATAAAAGGCGGGGTTGTCTTGGAATTTCGATTACTAGTTTGACAACCCGTAAAATAATTTATTGCGTAAAAATTTTCATTTTTTCCAGAATGTATTACAGAGGATTTTAGAAGGGCTATCGATTTTATTTATTTTACCGCCGTTACTTTCCTTCTTTTCCTGTTTAGCCTCCGGTAATTACCGTTCGGATAATACTCCAGAGGATGAATGAAGATGATATGTATGAATGCAAATGAAGTGTAGTCTTGTACAGTCTCGGTTCGACCGTTCCTGAGATATGCGGTTAATTGAAACCCAACTACTAAAGAACACCGGTATCCACGATCCGTGTTCATTCCGTGTAAAAATAACTGACTTTACAAGGACTTTTACCGCTGTTACTATTTTTACCATTTTCAACATGGAAGGAGCCTATTAGTTTCAAAAGATTTATTCAAGGAAATCTATCTATTTTTAACTTTAACGATTTAATTGATTAAGAACAGAACTAAGAGGCCTAGATTTACCCTGTAAGCAACTCGGTACTGACGTTTCGTGTAACTAAGAAATAAGAGTCCTAACAGTTGTAATCTCATTTAGCTCAAATAAAAAAGCAGCTGGCGCTGTCTATCGAATCAGGATGGCTAACTGGAATCGACCAAGGAAGATAGAAATAATGGGAAGAAGAGGAGAGGGTTAACAACCCACAGATAGATTTTCTTTGTTCACAGTACGTTACCGTTTTTTCCAAAGATATAATCAAAATGTCTTTATCCAGAAAAACCTTAGTGACAGTTAGCAAGATTAGTGATGAAACGTACAACTAGGATTGAATTTATCATAGCTTAGGATTCATGTGATGTGTAAACTGAATCCTTTAGTTACCTCAAAAAAAAGGAAGGAAATTTATTTGTTAATTTTTCAAGTTCAGATTTTTCAAGAATTTATAAATGAATAAAAATGACAGATGAGTAACATATTCGATTTTAGGCCATTCAAACTTCAAGAGAAATCCATATTTTATTGATTATTACAATACGTGAGCTGGAAGTTTGTTCCTCGCCAACTAGCAGTTGGTGAGTGTAATAGCAGCAGTTGTACTAGCCATTGTATTCCACAAGTGTTTCCGTTTTATACACAAATCTCCATGTTATTAGTAATCGGATGATGTTATTTAATTAGATAGTACAACAAACCCCGCTCGCCCGTCACGACAAAGCTAGCCGACATTTCAGTTGTCAACTGTAGCAAACAGTCAGCTCGTTTACTAGTACGATGGAAAAATACTTATCGATTTAAAGAATAGTCGCTGAAAATGATGTTATGTCTTTCCAGATGATTGCATTTTTGAAAGTTTGGTTGTAACTTGTTTTAGCGTAAATTATGCAGCACGGTCAAGTATGGATTACGAAAATGTCACTCTAAATTTTTCTGACGAACCCTCATTTTGGAAAAATTATCTGGGTTTCATACTTTCTTCACATATTAAGAGGAATAAATTAAATTTCGTTTGTATTATTAAATATTAAGAATTTAGTATAGCGTTCGGATCGGGCAGTCTTCATGAGATATACTTTATATTTTCAGAATTTCAAAGATAGTGAAGGTGTAAATTTTATGTTGCAACGAATAATAGAATGCTAGATCACTTTGTAAGAATAGTTTTTAAACCGTAACTTCTTTTGTAGTAGCCAAAAAAACTTTTTTTATGGTTTTTATATTATCAGTACAAAGTTAAAAATATAAAAAATAATTAATTATTAGTATTTTATGGAAGACCTAGCTTAGTCATTTGTTTTACTGTTTTTGCAACGATCGGATAGGGAACGGAATTTACTCACACGCAACTCTCTATCAAGTATTTCCCACTGGTATAACTCACTGGTTCTACCACATAACTGACATGAAAGTCATAAAATTCTTCAAGGACCTAATAGAGTTTGACGAACACCCAAAAAACAGATAAGAGGAATGAAGGGATCATAAAAAACGGGTTGGTTTGAACGATTAAATAAGGACGTTTTACTTACGGAGAAACTACGGTATAAAACAAAAAAACGAAATCTAAATGCCTTTTCCAGGGAATGGATACCTTTAACATCCCATTCAATTCCTCAGAAGATCCAGGTGTTTTTACTGAGATCGGAAAAATATATTATTAAAAAATGATTTTACATTTGATCAGTTTAAATAGCGTGTCCCTAAAAGAATCATCCGATTATAAAATTTCTTAAATATTCAGATTTTAATCCGTTTTGATCGAGAAAAGTACTGTTAGAAAGAAGAGGAACTCTAGAGGTTTACGCCGTTGCCGTTATTAGGCAGCACCAGATCTTCATTCATTTCACTTTTAGAGAAAATGGCGACTCCACAACAAAAATCATTTTGTGTTCTACGCACAGTGTGAGTCCATAATTACTCATTCATCATTTCAAGTAACACCTTCTGGTGGTTCCGGAGGCTAAACAGAAAAACAGAGAGTAATTATGGACTGAATCCATAATTATTGCTCAGTGTGATTTCCGTTCAGAATATGGTGCTGAACCTCCTACCTCTAAGAGTATTAGGCGATGGTATTTTTGGTTTGCTTGGCATTTCTCCCGCCACCATCCCATTCAGTCGTCCTAAAGCATAAAACCGAATGTCTGTGCCACAAACGGCATCTGAGCCTCCAACAGTTTAGCGACCGGTATCCTAACGTAGTTCCTAGAGCTTACCTAACAGCATGAGCGGACTAAGCGTGGTGCTATACACCATCGGCTTACGTGTCCCAACCGTTCATTGTCATATATTCACTAAAACGGGTAGGCTCACCCCATCAACTCCTAAAAATATATGTGACATCCACAATAAAATTTCATTTCAAGGTAGAAATTTACTGCCACGCCTAGGTCGCTGAATGCCAGCAAGTACCTGTCCACCATTTTATAGCGGTTGGAGCCATAATAATTGCTGGTGATCAGCCGTGCTCAGGGTTAACTTCCCACGGCAATGCGGTAAGAGTCTTTCCCTTAAGCAAACTACGGATGCCGGTTGAACAAAGCAACCGCACCTAGGAACTCCACTCGGTCCGACAATGCGGCTCCCGCCACATTGACTCACCGCTTATGAGCGGCTAATTTTCCCCTTGACCTCTAAGTTCTAGGGTGGCCCGGTCTCTGCCCCACCCCCCAAAAGCAGGGCAGTCAAACATCAGGTGTTCATTTGACTGGACCTCCGCACAGACGCACAGCTCATCAGCTACCAGGCGGAACCGAAACAGATATTGGTTCAAATTAGCGTGGTTGGTGAGCACCCGGGCACTCCTTGCCCTTAAAAACGTGCTCGAGGCATACCATCCCTCCAAAATCCTGTATAAACTTATGCAAGGATCTTCCCTTAGTCGTGGTGTCCCATTCCGGCTGCCAAGCTTCCATCGCGAGGTTCTGCAGCCTCTTCCGCAGGCGGGAGATGGAGAGTGGTATAGATGATGTGTGTCAACCGAAGATGTGGAGCGCATTCGCCAGAGTTTCTCACGCAGCCCCCGAAAATCAATTCGCCTTACGGATAGAGAACTAAATATTCCCAGAATGTCTATCTGGCATGTTTTGTGAAATTGTATAGGTTTCAGTTACTGCAAGCTCTTTATGAAGATTACAAATAATGCGTTAAATTTTGTGAATTCGTCCGTAACAACGTGGCAGATGACAATTTTGTAACTCGCTTACTGTTTAGTGACGAGACTACTTTTCATTTAAGTGGGGAAGGTAAAATCGCCATCGCCACAACATTAGAATGAGAGTTACGGAGCCACATAAATTTGTACAATATGAGAGAGATTCTCCCAAAGTTAATGTTTTTTGTGCACTTTCTCGGGGAAAGGTGTATGGTCCCTTATTTTTTTAAAAAGAATACTATTACGAGAACAACGTGTTTCGATATGCTTGAAAGCTGGCTTTCCCCTAAGTTAGAGGCCGATTCGGAAGATTTCATTCTCCAGCAGGATAGATCACTACCTCACTGGAGTCTGTACGTTCGAGAATTTTTGAACGATAGGATTCCACAACGATGGATCGCCCGTGTGGAACCTAACGATTCAGCTTTACATCGCTGGCCTCCAAGATCACCAGACCTCACTGTGTACGATTTTTACTTGTGGGCGTTTGTAAAAGATTCCGTCTAATGTGCCTCCCCTTTCGGTTACAGCGGTCGAACTGCAGAACCGCATAACAGCAACTGTGACAGCAGTGAATAGAGGAACGCTTTCTAAGGTGGGGGACAAATTCTACTACAGTGTGGACGTATGCCGTATTTCCAAAGAAGGATCACGTTTGACTCGGTCTGAAAAAACTTCATGAATAAACCTTTTCAATACATAATTAGAAGTTTTTATATTCAACATTTTTCAAAATATAAACAATCGGTGTCGGATGATTCTTTTTGGGATAAGTTATTTTGCAACAAATATTTATTTTTTTCTTAACATTTAAGAGACTTCGAAGCACCACTGCATTCCTATTACCGAAACAACTTTCCTTATTTTTGAAATTGTGTGGTGTGTGAATGTATCCAACTTAACTTCACATTCGTATTCATTATTAATTAAGCCAGGCGTTCTTCCCTTGGAGATAACCGTACATACGCGACATAGTTAATATCCATCCGTTAAATTTTGTATTATTTTTTTAAATTTTTTGTTCTGTACATTAATTAGGATCTTTATTTCAAGGCGGATAACCATGATATTTTCTGTCAGAATTCCATAGTAATATTTAAAATATGCTGGAAGTCAAGTCAATTTAACTTTGTTAAAATTATTAATTTATATTTTTTGGTTTTATAACTTCATTACATTTCAAACAGTGTCTCAGTTAAACATATATTTACCCTAGGAAAGAAACGCTTTTGGAATTAACGTTTTATCTTGGTATAGTGAAGTTAAAATCGATGTTTTTTTACCTACACGAACAAGAACTGTATTTCAAAAAGAGACGACCTATATCGCAAATAGTTTACTGTATGTTCTCCCTAATGAATGAGTAATGAATATTATTAGTATTATGTTATTTGAATTTAGTATAATATGAAATTCATGTTAACGATAATTTATGCGTTTATCTTTGCATAAATTTGAACTGAATTAAACTGTTTCTAGTTATCATTGACCGAAATTATTCTACGTATAATTGTAACTTCCATTATATTAAAATTTCTAGATTACTATAGTTTTAATATCATTACGAAGTAAGGTAATATCAGTGACACAGAACGTTTATGAAATTGAGTAGAATTAATTTTAAGTATGGTTATTTTTAAAATTATTAAATTTCTGTGAACTTTTCTAGGTAGAAGGCAGGTTAATTTTAAAACTTCTTAGAAATGTTATTATACGGAGAAGTTTATAAATAACTTATGATAGAATGACGTTTTTCTTTCTTCTTTTTTTCTGTCGTAAGTTTTATCACACACTTTTTTCTTATCATTTTGATTAAACAAATAAATAGATAAAAATTTTATGTCTGATGGTTGCTTATTCCTGATCGTATCTTGTACATTGTTTGTTATAAGATTTTATAAATGATTTTTCTGAGACGTTACGGTAAATATTGGATGTATGGGTTGTGCGTGTTTTTTCTTCTGTTTCCTTTTCAAATATTTGTAGTTATAAGGTGTACTGTGACAAATAATTTTGAACATTTTGTATATATATATATATATATATCGAGTGAACAACTGAAAACCTAATTAAATCGGCTCAAACTGCAGATATCAATTTGATTTTTGGTGTTTATAATCTTCATATAAATATCTATAAACCAATTTCTAGATTTATTCAAAATTCGACCTTGAAAGGGTGAAGAAATATACAATTTTTAACTCTGAAAATGTTCCCCATTTCCGACTGTATTAAAAAAGATATTCACTAGATTTGTTTTGCAAATACTCTTCAGATAAATATCTAAAAACCATTTCGGGTTTTTTAATTTCTTTTTTTTAAGGGATGAGACGGTATACGCGGCGGCTCAACCAATGCAACCTCTGCCGCCGCTGTTACTGTGTGTGTGTTTGTGTGAAGCAACTGGCTGCACCTGCCTCCGGTTACTTGGCTAAAAAATATAAAATAAAAAAATTGACCCCGACGGGAAATGCATGTAACCATATTGCGCGGGCTAAGCCGCGACGGGGTGTGTGTGTGTATGTGTGTCAACACATTGAGTAAATGTTTTCCAGGATTTCAATGAATCTCCTCTAGCTGTTTCCGGAAGTCGCTAACAGCTGCTTATCTAGATCGAATGGGAAAATGATTTAAAAACAGCCTTCCATTACTGTAATAAATTAACTTAACTGTTATTATTAATTTAATTACTAATACAAAAATATATAAAATTATTATTAATATAAAAGTATTAAATTAGTTATATTTTTGGCAGTTCGATGAAGACAAAATAATCTTTCGACTGTCATAGACTTTAACTTCCTTGTACGAAGTAAAGAAAGTATTGTGATCGCGAAAAATGCCGGTTTTAGATTTCAACGGAGATATCCATTCCGACTATCCCTGAATCCATTTTGACTAGTTTCTGCGTGAAAACTGTACGTACGTATGTATATTGCATAACTCACAAACGATTAGCCGTAGGATGTTGAAATTTTGATTTTAGGACTGTTGTAACATTTAGATGTTCACCTCCACTTTTGATTGCAATCGACTGGACCAGAAGTATCCAAAAAAGTCTAAAATCTAATAAAATTGGATTTTTTTAACTGCAGTAATAAGCCCTCATTGAGAGTTTTTCAACGATATATCATAAGCGGTACTTATTTTCATTAGTTCCAGAGTTTTAGCCAAATAAAATATTAATTAATGAAATGTTGGATCTTACAAAGGAAGGCATATCGTTGCGAACAGACTTCATGTACTTAATTTTTTAAACTTTTTTTTAATGTAAATATATTGATTTATTAATAATTATTAACGTCAGATTGTAAAAAAAATAAATAATAACTTAA
Organism: Lycorma delicatula; assembly: GCF_047948215.1. Classification (NCBI taxonomy): domain Eukaryota; kingdom Metazoa; phylum Arthropoda; class Insecta; order Hemiptera; family Fulgoridae; genus Lycorma; species Lycorma delicatula. The sequence continues at coordinate 141,035,826 of NC_134461.1, read as the reverse complement.
TAATAACAATAACAAAAAAGAAAAAAATAGAAGTTATTAGGGAAGTAAAATTTTATGTACTTTTCATTTTAATTCAAAAATTTTGACAGAGGTTAACAACTATTAATAAATCAATATATTTAAATTAAAAAAAAAAAAATGTATGTATATGAAGTCGGATTCGAACCGATATATGCGTGGTTACGGTTCCAACACGTTCTCGCTTACATCACATAACTACTTGAGCGACATGAAACAAAATTAATATATGAATAAACAAAAAATTCTGATATGAGCACCAGAAAAAAATATGATAAATTTGGTGTCCACCACAATGCAATTGTGTAACTGTCCATTTTATTAAAGAATTGGAGGATCGTATCTCAATTTCAAATGAAATAAGTTTAATTGAAGTGCAGCAAAAAATGTGTATATGTAATTTAATAGGCGTACAAGGAAGTCATGTGGTGTCTACATCAGATTTTTTAATTATAATAATGTATGGATATCCTAATTTAAAATTAACTATTATAGAATATACTTTTACATTTCATCCCGTGTGAGATTCTTTTATTTTATATGTACTAGAGCGAGTGATGGCTTGATACGTAGAAGAGTTAACATTTGTTAATTTCATTACAGTTACTAAACTTTGAGGGACAAATTTTGGTTCAAGAACTGAATAGCTTAATTGGAATAATACTTGGAAATTGTATGTAAAAGCTGACGAAATAACTAACGTTATTATATTTTATCAACTTAAATTAATTAAAGGAAGAGAGAATAGTTATAAATTAGTTTTACTATTTGGGAATAAATGTTACAATGAGATTTTATGATTATTCAATCGATTCAAATGTGTACTAAACAAAATTCCTGTTAAATATTAGTTATAAATTTATATTTTACTATCAAGAATTTTGAGTATGTAAATTTAAATTCTTAATTTTTTTTTGGGAATTTATTTAACTAAAAAAAAAATTACTTAACGAAAATAATTCGATTGATCTAATAAAAAAATTTAATCGTAAAACTGTCTACTAGTTTGGTTAAAAATTTAAATATGTTTTTTATTACATATTAAAAAGAAGGATAGAAACCCAAACAGTACATATATGTATTTCTACCCGTTTGAAACCTTTTAGAATAGTCATTTTATTGATCTTTATTGGTGATAGGAAGGTCATTGAAATAAGACAGAATTACTGTTAGGTTTAAAGACCGCCGCCTTTAGTTACGCTGCTGGAGATGAGATTTAAAATTTAAAAGACAGTTGTCGAACATAATATTTCACATAAAACTGTATTGTACCCTGACCGTTCAGAAGAATCGATTTTTTTCTATGAATTTTTTTGTTTAGCATTATAATAAAGATTTGACTATTGAAATTTATGTTATTATAGGAAAAATGACCAAAACGTAAGTCTGGATGATCATGCGATTCATTTCATTGAAGACAAAAAAAAAGGATACTGATTGATGAGGCGAATACGCATCTTTTAAACTAAAAAGCAATGAAAAAATAGTCATTCATGCGTTAGTTACGGTCTTGAGTCTTAAACGTACTATTTTATTATTGAAAGATGTCAGAATATAAATTTAAAAAAAATATAAGTTTATGTCATTTATATTATCGTTTCAGAAATCGCCCCTCTGCCGCCGGTAAGAATATTTAGAGCCATTGTAAATTATTACTTTTTTATTTTAATTTTAATGAAATATCTTTTTTTACGATATTTATTACTAGCGAAAATTTATATTTTTATAGAAAACTAGCATCCCCGTCGCGGCTTCGCCCGCGCTATACGGTTACATATAATTAATTCGACCAATATTTTGTCGTTTTGGACAAGTTTGAGCCAAATCGGGACCATAAATACAATTTTTCAAAATATCTCAACCTCAGTGTCATCTAGCGGGTCCATACTAATTCAGAAACCATCGCCGGCGTGCGCACAATTCACAAACTTCTAATAAAATCTTATCTTAATTATGCAACCGTATGCAAGTTTGTTAATCACATTTTTTGTTTATTTTTATTTTTTACACTTTATTCTTTAATTCACTTTTCGCAATCTTTTTTTCTGAGCACTTAAGAAATAGTGTCGGAGCTTAGATACTTGGGCTTGCGAGATCTTAAGGTTTTTTCTTTTTGCTTAGGTACTTTTTGCTTGCGAGATCTTCTGGACGAATTTTAAAAATGTAAAATTTTGTAATATGTATCTTGTTCGTGCAGGTAATCTATATATTAGTATTATTATTATTATGATTTTACGGTCAACATGGGACCACTTAAGTCAATTTTAGTTGGATCTTTTTTGAGAAAAGCGTGTTATTTTACTCTGAGCTGCCCGGTATTTCTTCATCCGTTCAGATCTTGCTTTCCTTTCTTCATCTGTAAACATCCTCTTCGTTGAATTTTGTCGTTTGTCTGTCTTTTGTTTAAATCTAATGTTTTTGTCTTTTAGCTTTGTAATTTTTCCAGTTTTATTCTGTAGATCGGTCAGGGAAATTCCCAATTCTTTCATATCTTCTCTAATTTCTTTGATCCATCCTACTTCTAGCTTTTGGAACCAGAGCTTTTCAATGATATTTCTTGACGGTCTTGTTTCCGGTGTCCTTATGAGATGACCGAAGAAAGAGATTCTTTTTTTCCGCATAGTATCAGTAACAGGCTCTATTTCTCCATACACCACCTCATTTGGCACAGTCCACCATCGGCCTTCTTTTTGGTGTTTTTATCGATACACGTTCTGACAATTCTGCTCTCTATTTTCAGAATTTTATCAATTCGGTTTTTTCTGAGTGATTTTGAAAAGGGTCTCGCTTCCGTAGGTGACTTCTGGCTGAACTACAGTTTTATAATGTTTAAGTTTGTTTTGGCCGAAAGGCATTTTTTGTTATATGTTGACCTAGTTAATGTTTGGGATTTAATCATTTTATTTGCCCTGTTTTGCCATGTCACTTTTTCATATAAATCATAAGTTATTATTTTCCCTAGATATTTAAATATTTTTACTATTTTAATTTTCTGATTGTTTACCGTAATGCGCTCTATTACCAGAGGATCTATGGCCATTAGTTCAGTTTTTTCGAAAGAGATATGAAGCCCTATCTTTTGTGCTAGGTTTTGAAAGCTCATGATTTGTGTTTAGGCTTCTTGAATATTATTTGCTAAAAGAGCGAGGTCATCTTCAAATCCCAGGCGATTTAGTGTGATGGAGTTTTTCTTAGTACCCATTTTTATATTTTTGGGATTTTTTTCATACCATTTTCTCATGACAAATTCGAGGGCGCAGTTAAAAAGGAGTGGTGAGAGGCCGTCTCCTTGCCTCAATCCAGTTTTTATGGAGAAGGGTCGAGAGAGTTCACCTCTGAATTTCACTCTGGACTGGGTATCGGTTAAAGTTAATTTTATCATGTTTACGAGTTTAGGGTGATGGCCCAGGTTTCTCAGAATATTCAGCATGGATGGTCGGTGTATACAATCATAGGCCCTTTTAAAGTCAACGAAGGTGATTATTAGTTGTTTTTTCCGTCTTTTGTATAAGTCCATCATTAGTTTTAGGGATATTATTTGCTCCGGGCAACCTCTCCATGGTCTAATTCCCCCTTGGTATTCCCCTAGTTCCAGTTCAAGTCGATCTTTGCATCTGTTGTATGTGATTCTTGATAGGATTTGTATGTGCAATCCAGGAGTGATATGCCTCTGTAGTTTTCCGGATTAGTTTTATCCCCTTTTTTATGTAATGGATGAATGAAGGCTGTGGTTCAGTGTTCTGGAAGGTTTTCTTCGTTTCATATATATATATATATATATATATATATATGTTACTGTTTGTATATTTATTTGTAATCTCGACATCGGCGCCACTTAGCGGGTATAGTTTTTTTGCAAAAAATTTTCTTTTCTCGTATATATATTCTGAATATGAGACAAATCGGTCCATAAAAACAGTTTTTCTAAATATCTCAACCCCAGCGCCAACTAGCGAGTCCATTTTTCGCAGAAATATTTATTTCACGTAACTAATATATATTCTGAATATCAGCCAAATTTTGCCACAAATGCAATTTTTCCAAATATCTCGACTCCAGCGCCTCCTAGCGGGTCCATTTTTTTCAGAAATATTTCCTCTCACCTAATGTATATTCTGAATATGAACCAAATCGCATCATAAATACAATTTTTCGAAATATCTCGACCCCAGCGCCACCTAGCGGGTCCAAATTTACTCAGAAACCTTCGCGGGTGTGCTCACAACAACTCACCTAAGTTTCATCGGAATCGGATGAATGGTATAAGAACGCATACGGGACAAACAAACAAACATTCATTTTTTTATATATAGAAGATACAGTTTAGGCTATTTTTTATTTTCCATTCTAGATAGCGTTGTAGCTTTAGAAGGGAGAGTATTATAATCGATCCTATTTTAAAATATACGGTTTTCACCGGATCTTCATATTTTGACACCTAAAAACCAAAACCTGGATGTTAATGTTCGTCTGTACATGTATGTACGGTGTCGGCCTCTAAATCACCTTATATCTCTAGAACTACTGGACCGATTTTGACCAAACTTGTTCAGATTACTTGGATATTTGGGGGCATTGATGCTATTAAATTTTCAACTTAACATTAATTGAATTACAAGGACCAAGCAGAGGTTACACTATGTTTGAAAATTTAGTCCCTAGAAATAAGAATGTTCTTTTGAACAGAGTTCTGATCGGTTCAGGAAGTCAGATCGATGATATATTCCTAGTTCTCATTCTTGTATTACTCAGCTAACACAACCCCTCCCCCACATTACCGCTGATCGGAAAAAACATTTTTAGCACTTTAATAAAAAATGCTTTTAAGGAATAATTTAAACATAAGTAAAATATAATATTCTGCCAATCTTCCTCTTCCCCGTTTCAATCTAAGAAATGTGTTTACTTTCTCGTCTCGATAGTGCTATAGCTCTAGAAGGAAAAGTATTGTAATCGGTCCAATTTGGGCATATGCGGTTATCACCCGATCTTGACGTTTTGACACCTAAGGAATCCAAAAAACCAAAAAAATTTGATGGAAAATTTTAGGAATGTTAATATATGTACGTGTGTTCGGTGTTGGCCTCTAATTCACTTTATGTTTCCAGAACTACCGGACCGATTTTGACCAAACCGGGTAAGATTACTTCTATACATGCGTTATAGATAACATTAAATTTTCAACTTAAAAGGTCAAGAGGATGAGGCTTTAGAGCAAGGTTACCCTCACTATATCGATATTTCACCTAATTATAGTCATATTTTATTCGGCACATGTGTTAAAAATTAAAAAATAACAATATTTGCAAATAATCATGTTTTCATTCACACCCCGAACCCAAAAACTGCTCTAAACTACTGGTATGTTGTGACGTCACAGGTAAGTGGAAGAGTTAAGTAAATTAATAATATTTAAAATGTAAAAAAGTAACTCGGTCTGGCTGGGTCTCAAACTCGGTCGCCCGGTTGATCTGGCATCTGGTGCATTAAGCCTCGCGGCTACACCAGTCTGCCGATCATACAAGCGAAATTTGTTCTAGGTAAATTGTGAAATTACATTAGTTTAGTTAGTGCCGACGTCGCCACTGGTATCGCCACTCCCGCGCAAATTAAATACGATATTCACGCGCGCTTCAGTTAGAATCATTTAATTAAATAAACAGAAAAGTATTATATGCAAATAAAATGATAAATATTTAAAATTAACTTGTGTGTGTAAGCCGTTCATCAGAAACAACTGTTTCAGCTTTTTTCCTTATTTTATCATCGAAGATTTTGTATTTATGAAAAGATGTTTCTTTATAAAAAAAAAACCGTGAAAAAGTTATAAGTTAACGAACAGTGTTTCACATTTTTAAATTGAATTAACTTCATTTTTTTACCTTATGTCGGAAAAGTTTTAATTACGCACGAGCGACTTATCTTTACTAGCGTTGTTGCACAAATTGTCTCTCCGTTTAGGACCGAGTAAAGAAATAAGAGAAAAGAGTATTGGAGCGTTGCAAATTGGCACAGGTGTTCATTTTTTATTTATTCTTTCAGAAATCAATCTGTCTATAACTATCGATGAGGTGGGTAGTTTTATTGAAAGAGGACAATTTCGTGTTAATATTCACGTACAAATTTCATTACTTCGGTTATTTGTTTGTTGAAATATAAATTTTTTCTTGTTTTTTAGGACAGATTTTAAACAAGAAGTTTTATCGCACTATTTTTGTGAATCATCGAATAAAGTCCGATTCATAAAAAAAATATTTGAAATAAGATTTGATACATTTTTAAGTTAGCTTTAAGATTGAATTGAATATTTTAATGAATTGAATTAATGAACTGTGAGTTTGTATCACTTTGTGAGCCGGGTTCGAACTGAATGATTCGAATCAATCGAATGAATTATATTACAAAAATAATGGAATTAAATTTACGTTAAATAAAATAAAATAAATTTAAAAGTTTTTCTGTTTAATAACAGTAGACTTTCCGTGGGGACTCCGTGTGAGACTAGAGTGACGAAGTGTGCTAGCGCCTTTTAGGAGGCTAGACGAATCATCACCATCAACTGGAAACAAAGGGAGTGGCCCTAAGGCGCTATTTTAGGAGGCGCAATGGGGTGCTCTTATAATATCTTTGTAAACAATCATCCGACTTACAAATTTCAAACTGGGTATTTGTTACTAAGTTAAAGGCTAACTTTTGTATGCATCAGGTTTACTCTCGATCTAAGAGAATACGATTATTCGGAAATGTGTATATATATATATATATATGACATTTTTGTCTTCTTTCTTTCTTCTTTCTTTCTTTCTTTACTGTTTAGCCTTCGGTAACGGAGTTACCGGTAACCGTTTAGATAATTCTTCAGAGGATGAATGAGGATGATATGTATGAGTGTAAATGAAGTGTAGTCTTGTATATTCTCAGTTTGACCATTCCTGTGATGTGTGGTTAATTGAAACCCAACCACCAAAGAACACCGGTATCCACGATCTAGTATTCAAATCCGTGTAAAAATAACTGGCTTTACTAGGACTTGAACGCTGGAACTCTCGACTTCCAAATCAGCTGATTTGGGAAGACGCGTTCACCACTAGACCAACACGGTGGGTATGACATTTTTGACTGTTTGTTTGTTATCGCAACGGGCGAGAATCTACTGTTCGATTACTTTAAAATTACCATGATATATTGTTGTTATTCCAGAGAAGGTTTTAAGCCATCGACCGAGGCCCTAGCTCCCTTGAAAGTTAGGTATTAAAAATATTTATTATTTTTTCGTCCCCAAGGTGGGTGAAGTGGTGAATTAAAGATATTCATTAAGGAAAAAATAGATTAATCCTTTAATTTAATTATTATATTAATGCCACCATGGCAAGAGTGTCCAAGAATGCCATCAAGAAATAAATTATGAATTTTTCGTCTGTTCACTAAATGTACAGTGCTGTCTGAAGTAAACTCTGTGGGTATCTAGAGCACTGGTCCCTTTTGCAAATCGGGAATGGCTAGCGAAGCGAGCTCTGTAGCTGTGGGGTAGGCTCATTTTCCCCGGGAGGACCTGAGGAGCTCCTGAGTTGGCTCCGGTATTCGCTTGGGCTGACCTGAGCCTCGAGGGTCCAGGTTCTGGTTAGACGGGCCAGCTAATCGTAAAATAAAACTCGGTCCAAAACGATGTGATTATTCTTGGGTATTGTTTAAAACTAAGGACCTGCTTATTTTATAAAAGTAAATTAATAAATCTTTCTTCTGATCTGAACATAATAATACATTACATAGATTACGTAAGTAGAAAAATATAGAAACAACTAGCTGACCTCCGTAGCGAAGTGTAGCATCTCGGCCTTTCATCCGGAGGTATTCGGTTAAACATGGAATTTTTCATACGCTACAAATTTCCATTTCACATTTTCATATACACTTCTTAATTGTAAGCTTCTGGGGTGAATTAATTCATCAGTAAAAAGAAGAAAAAAATTATTAAGATAAAAAAATAGATGTGAATAAAAACACCCCCCCCTTTTGATATAGTTATACACCTCCCCTTTTGGTGTGGATAGTTGTACACCTCCCCTTTTGATTCAATCTACTGAACCAAAAGTGCCCAAAAAAAGTCCAAAATCCAAATCAACAATATGTCATAAGTGGTACTTACTTTCATTAATTCCAGAGATAGCCAAATGGAATTTTAATTAATGAAAGATTTGGATCTTACAAGGGGAAGGCATATCGATTCGAATACCACCTCCTTTTTTTATTTTTTATTTAAATATATTGATTTATTAATAATTATTAACCTCTGATGGTAACAAAACTTTTACGATAAATAATAATTCAATAATAACAATAAAAAAAAAGATATGAAAAAGTATCAGATGTTATTAATGAAATAAAATGTTATGTACTTTTCATTTTTTTTAAAATGTGTATGTAATTTAATAGGCGTACAAGGAAGCATGTGGTGTCCACATCAGATTTTTCTTACATTTATTCTTAAACTGTTTATTCAGTGTCTATCATATTTTAAAATGTTTAAAAGCTCTATTTTTACTGTTGTGAAAAATAAATATTATTTGACAGCTATTTTCGTTTATTCAATCAAGAAAATGTAATTTTATAACTGGTATATATTTTTCTCTGAATATCTATGTTGTGTGTTGTACTGATATTTTGAAAAGTATTTCTATCGTTTAATTTTGTTGTACATTAAATAAGATTTGAAAAAAGGAAAATTGATTTGATACATCTTTTCTTGATTATTTACTACCTTCTGAGGTTAACATTTTTTTTATTGTATTTTTTTGAATTTTCTATCGACAGCAGTCGATAAAAGATTTATAAAGCAGCTTTAAAAAATTCTTGCTCGGAAGAGAAATCATTGTCAATAGAACATTCTTCTTTATTTCTTTTGTTCTTTGTTAAAAGCTCTTTCAGAAGTACAGTATTTGTAGTTGCCCTTTATACTTATCGTTCATTCTTTTTTCTTCTATTTCAAATCGTTTAAACGATTGGTGTGTAGATTCTTTGTCACCTGGTTTTTATTATAATTTTCCGTACATATATATATTTATTTATGAAAGTTTTTCCCTTCTGAATACATTCATTATAATAATGCATTTGTTTTTGACTAAAAGGGTTACGCCAATTTGTTACTATACAAATTTTTCTTATTATTGAACGAATGAATATAAAACATCTGAAATATACGAAGTTATGAAATTTGAAAGTAATAATGTTGTTCATTTTTACATTGTACAGATGAATGTTACGATTCGTTGGGGTTGGTATACTGATGGGCAGATATTCGGCTCAGCAATAGAAAGTTATTTTATTTTTATTTTTCCTTGTAAGATTCTCATTACATGGTTATAATTTTTAATAATAGCTGTGTTATTTGTTAGGGGTATGGAACCAATGTTTGGTTACAAAAAATTGCCCTATAATATTGTCACCAAAAAAAAAAAAAATACCTTTTGGCACGCTGGAAGGCGATAGATTTCACCGGTGCTAAGTAAGGGATAAAAAAGATTTCCACCTTTAAGTTAATAAAAACTTCAAATTTACTCAATACGACAACGGTTGCATGTGAAAAAATTTTTACGTGTTTAGCATACGACAAGTCTCATCTTCTTACAATTCCAGCAATATTTTGTTATCCCTTGCCGAAAGGGTTGGTCATATCAAAAATTGTTTCCGACAAAAGTGTTAGGTAACGTTTATAGGACTAACGATCACTTTAAACCGATTCGATACCGTGCCTATTAAGGGAGGTATGATTCTTTTTTGTCTTCGAAATGCATGTTTTCTACCCCGTGGACCAGCGGTTGTGATATCAAAAAAATTTATTTGGATAAGTTTTAGGCCCTTATACTTAGTTTAAGGGATAAGTTTTTTAAACTTAGTTTAAGGGATAAGTTTTTTAAACTTATCCCTTAAACGAATAAGGGATAATTTTATCCCTTATTCGTTTAAAGTAGAAACTTTAAACGAATTCGATATTTTACTTAATAAGAAAGTTATAGCGATATTTTGTTTATTTGATAAAGCCCGTCCATTTCCACCCCGATGGTCCGATTTTGGTCGTTAATGAACTCGACCGAGATTTTCGGTCGTTATATTTTATTTATCAATTTGAAAGTGACTGGCGCAAAATTAAGGCAGTTATTGTGTCCACAAGAAGCTGAGGTATATATATTTATAAAAGTATATATAAACTTTTGAATTGACGCTGGTTTTGGGGTCTGGAAGATGTGAAACGCGAAGATATAGAATCATGGTACCCATTACAATAGGTAGTTTTCTTATGAAATCTACCTAAAAGCTGGCAAAGTATTACGTGACTCCCGGCTACGCTGATCAGGTGATACAACAGCTTTATCATTGCAAATTTTTTGTTTTTTTTCAAATTCAAACGTTACGGGTCTGAGTTTTTTATTTTTATAATAAAATAATTTAATCTTTTTATAAAACCATAACAAAAATATGTTAATAAATTAGAAAATATTTTTGGTAACCAAATTTTCTGTTGTTTTTTTTTTAATACTTTTATTTATAGTCGCATCAACCATTAAAGTCATTAGCAACTTAGCAGTGTAAATCATTAAAGTCATTCGCAGTGTAATGTAACTGTACCGGCAAATTTGTAATCTTGCACAAACTCAGGTTGTCTACACTCTAGACGTGTAGTTAATTGAAACCCAACCATCAAAGAATACTAGTATCCACGAACTAGTATTCAAATCCGGACAAAGTAATAAAATTTTTTTGTATAAAAATAAGAGTATCCACTTACGAACAGTTGTAAATTTTGACTATCCAAGCGCTTTCGAATTATTCCTCCATCATCAGGGATTACTGATTAATTATTACTCATATAGTTGTGCATATAAATTTTTATAAATGGGAATTAAAATGAAAATAACATTTTATATTATTATGTTCATAACAGTCGATTGTCAATAGTTAAAATAAACAGTTAATAAAATAAACATCTTACTGACAAGACGTCTTTCTTTTAACGTTGACTTATTAATCAGTAATTCCTGATGATGGAGGAATTATCCGAAAGCGCTTGGATAGTCGATACTGACAATTCTTGTTAAATGAATATTCGATTTTCATATAAATTGTATAATACCAACGGTGCCAGATGTTAAAAAAATTGAACCAAAAGTACTTACTAGGATTTGGACCTGAGAACTTTGATTTCGAAATCAGCTGATTTACTACGACGAATTTAGCACCAGACCGACTCGGTGGGTTCTTATGTTCTTAATAATACGTTATAATTTTAAATATAAAAATAAATTTTACATTTGATCTTTTTAAGTTACGTTTTGCTTTTGTTTGGAAAGTTATAACGTAATAATTTTGTGTAGTTTCTCGTTAAACATCTCACTATTTTTTACATTAACGGTTTTTTATCAATTAATTATTGTTTTTACTGTTGATTATTTATAATTTATCTTTAAAATAATATTGTTGTTATTTTTTAAATGAATTTTGTATTATATTTACAACAATTGTTTTCATCGGGTGAAACAATTTTTCTCTTAAAAATCACTTGCAAATATCGGTTTAAAAATAAATGGCGATATATGGACCTGCCTCATAAATGGATTTCACTTACTTACCCCGCAGTACCGATCTATATAGGGAGGGGTATTACTCAATACCCCTTCCTATACGTATTTTTCTGATTTATATTTCCTTTTTCAAAATCACTTCACCAGTTTTCTTGGAAGTCTCATCCTGATTTATGCATTTACTAGATATTCATTTATGTTATTTTTTTTTTAATCAAAGATTTTGAAGGTAGAGCGCAATTATAATATTGAATACATGAACCGGTCATCAAGTAAGAAGATTCATCGAGTCTCTTAATTATTAAGCTGACTGAATTTGCTTTCTAAATGTAAGGGCATTCTGAGTTGGATGATCTCAATTAATACTTTATTCAGAATAACGACATGCGCAAAGCCGCAAAATTAAACATAACTAAAATACGTTCAAGACCAGAAGAAAATTAATAATTCATCGCTTTGCGTTCTTTGAACTTTAATATGAATAAATAAAATTACAATTCAACTTCCTCTTGTTTATTAAGCTTATTATACTACCTATGTAATTATTAAATAATTTAATTTAATTTGTAGTAATTTTAGGGCATTATATATATGTTCGGTATCGTATCTGAATGTGTTTCTTGTAACCTGACGTAAGACGTAAATGTCGAGCATCAGATGGAAGGTTTACTAGATAAAATGAGGAGTAAAGTGGTTTCCCATAACTTCTGTGTTATAATCGATATACTGAAATCATACTCGGCGAAAAACAAATCATATTCAGCCGTACGATCGGTAACTTTACTTTGTTCACCAGAAATTTTGGCTACGCATTGAACGTTATTACTTTCAGAGAACGTTTCTTTACTCTCACGTTTTCAGAATTTGCTAATCCCTCTTTTATCTCAACCGCTTATGTTGCATACGTAATAGGAGTGTTAGTTAAAATAATAAATATATATCCTCCTGTTCAAAAATACATGATTTGTACTAGTTCTGCTAAACACGCTAAGTTTCAAAAATTTCCCACCAGAAATCATGTTGCACTACTTGCACATCAATAATGAAGACAGACTATATTTAAATACTGTAATGTTTCATATTTTAAAATAAATATTAAAAGTTTTTCCCAAAATCACAGCAAAACACAACTAAAATTATTATCAATAAAGAAGTGTATTGTAATTAATGTGATTGTGAAATTGCATGAATTTTAATTATAACTGTAGGAATATTATTATTATTGTTATCAGGAGATAAATATCAAAAATTAAAAAAACACGACTGCCAAAAAAAAGTACTGCTAACAAACATTGTTCTTTAATACAGGAATAATTGGGATAATAATTAAAGAGCGTGGAGGGGACAGTTTTGTATGTAGTATTTGTATATCGTATAATTTTTTTAATTTATTTAAACATATATATATATATATATATATATATATATATATATATATATACACCAGCTGTCATAGACTACTCATCCACCCCTTCTAAAATTGAAGGAAGTGTTTTTTTGGAAAATGCAAAAAAATTGATCAACATGTCGGGAGCGCTCTATATTTTGGTTATATTCCCAACTTCCGGTTTCGATCAGAAGTGGGCTAAATAGACCGGAAGTTCATTTTTTTAAATGGGACACATATCTTCACCGCGAATTTCTAGGAATTCTAGGGACAAAGATACATAAGTCTCGCCCGAAACACTTTTCCATAAAGTATCATCTTTAACCTCTAAATGACCTTCGAACTTTACCTAGTCCTAATTTCCTTTCAGAAACTGTTTTAAGAAGCAAAAATGTGATTTTTACAAAACAAACCAAAATTTAAAATAGTATAGCTTCAGATTCTTTAATAATAAGTACTAAGTTTCATCGAAAAAAATAGAGATCCTGTCAAAATAATCTAGTTCCGGTCGAGACTGGTAATTAATGACCTCACCGTTTGATAGGATGCACGTAATTTCCAATAAAATTATTTTCTTTTCTTTTTGTCATTACCAAGGAGTTGAAAAGATTTTGAAAGAATTTAGTATCAAAAAGAGTTTAAAGGTCATTTTAAGAACAAAGAATGCACTTTGGGAAAAATGTTGTTTCTAAAGACTTAACGTACTTTTGTGCCTATAATGCAAATCCGAAATAAAAAAGTATATCCCGTTTAGAAAAATGAAGATCCGGTCTCGCTAACCCGCTTCCGGTTAGAACCGGAAGCTGATAATAACATCAAACGCAAAAAAAATGTGTGGTTAACTATTGTAAATTTTTGTTTTTTGTAGTAATCAAGTTTTTAGTGCTTAAAAGAGGTTTCAAAAGAAATTCAGGACTAGGTAATGTTCGAGTACTAAATCATGGATACTGGTGTGAAGTTCGAATACTAGATCATGGATACTAACCCACCGGGATGGTCTAGTGGTGGACGCGTCTTCCCAAATCAGCTGATTTAGGAGTCGAGAGTTCCAGCGTTCAAGTCCTAGTAACGTCAGTTATTTTTACACGGATTTGAATACTAGATCGTGGATACCGGTGTTCTTTCGAGGTTGGGTTTCAATTAACTATACATCTCAGGAACGGTCGAACTGAGACTGTACAAGAATACACTTCATTTAAACTCATAAATATCATCTTCATTCATCCCCTGAAATATTATCTGAAAGGTAATTACCGGAGGCTAAACAGAAAAAGAAAGATCATGAATACCGGTGTTTTTTGGTGATTGGGTTTCAATTAACCACACATTCCAGGAATAGTCGGACTGAGACTGTACAAGACTACATTTCATTTACATGCATACATATAACCCTCATTTATCCATTAAGTAATATCTTACGTTGGTTCCGAAGGCTTAACAGAAAAAGAAAGAGGTAAATTTTGAAGGTCATTTAGAGGTTAAAGATGGCACTTTATGGAAAAGTGTTTCGGATAAGACGAAATCGTATATTTGTCCCTAGAATTCAAATTCACGGTGAAAATAAGTGTGTCCAATTTAGAAAATGAACTTCCGGTATAGTTAGCCCACTTCCGGTCGAAACTGGAAGTTGACAATGATCAAAAGGTAGAGCGCTCCCGACTTGGTGAACAAATTTTTTTACATTTTCCAGAAAAATCACTTCCTTCAATTTTAGAATGGGTGGACGGGTGGTCTAGGACATACATACTTACTAGTATATAACACTTATATATCTGTATAGCCTGTGACACTCGGTAACGTAAGAATTTCAACGTTGAGTCAAATATCTAAGTCGGTTCAGCCGCTACGGTGGAACAAACATACATACATAATACGCTCTAAATACACTAAACTCCTTTTTGGACTTTCATTTAGGTACTAGAAATACAACGAATACATACGTGCGAGATACAAGGTTTCCGAATGAAGCGTTGAGATGCGAGTTATTCAAAAACGACTCATTCATCTGATGGATTTTTTACATTTATTTAAACACATACACACACACATACATATATATATATATATATATATATATATATATATATATATATATATGTGCACACACATAGAAAATCTAATACGGACAACACATGACTTTTTTGTACGCACATTAAATTAAATTTACACTTTTTTTTTTTTAAATGAAAAGTACATGAAATTTTATTTCATTAAAAACTTCAGATTTTTTTTAATTTTACTGAATCACTAACAAACCTAGCAATGCTTCGCTATTCCTATATTTGAGTATGTGTATAGATTAAATAAACACAATTGAAAGTTTGATAAAATATTAACAAAATGAATATTACCAACTTCGCAGAATTTAACTTTTCCCTTTTTTCCTTTCTACCTTTTCCCTTCCCTCCTTTCCTTTTTCCCATTTTAATTTTTACTATCTTCTCTTTCCCCCATTTCCTTCCTCCATTTTTCTTCCCTTTATTCCTCCTTCCCCTTTTTCTTTTTCTCCTTTCCCTTTTACATTTCCTTTTCCCCGCTTTCTCCTTTTTCACATTTTCCTCTTCTTTCTTTTTCTCCCGCGTAAATCGGTCCAGTAGTTTTTTAGTCTATAGCAGACATTCATATCGGAAACATTGAAATGGAATCGTAAAATATTAGTATAATGAATGTTGCTTTTACGTCCAACAGATAGCGCTGTTTATCAAAAAAAGCATGTCTTTACCTGTCATAGGTGTGACATCTTATGTATATAAAAACACGCGCGTATTCGAATGCAACGTTGTATTAAAATTTTAAAGCAATCGAAGACGAATTTTTGGAAATTTAAGATTTTAAACAAACGAACATTTTTATTTATATAGATTATTCATCGTAAAAAAAATGTTACCATGACAGGTTAATAATTAATAATTATTAATAAATCAATATAATTATATTAAAATAAAAGGAGATGAAGTCTGATTCGAACCGATGTGCCTCCTCTAAGATCCAAATATTTTATTAATTAAAATTTTACTTAGCTATAACTCTGGAACCGATGAAAATAAGTATCATTTATGATATATTGTTGCAAAGCTCTCAATGAGGACTTATTACTGCAGTTAAGAAAAAGTCCAAAATCCAATTTATTTTAGTTTTGGGACTTTTTCGGACACTTTTGGTTTAGACTATTGCAGTCAAAAGGGGAGGTGCAGAACTAGATGTTACAACAGTTCTAAATCCAAAATTTCAAAATCGTATGGCTAATCGTTTTTGAGTTATGAGAGATAAATAAGTACATATATACATATATACATGCATACGTACGTACAGACGTCAGGCCGAAACTTGTCAAAATGAATTCAAGGATGTTTATAATGGAAATTTCCGTTAAAATCTGGAAACCGAAATTTTTCGCGATCACAATTCGTTACTTCCTACAAGGAAATGAAAAAGTAATGTCTATTTATTTATATTCTTCACTTTTCCATCCTACCGGAATTTTTCAATACAAAAATGTTATTTCTTTGTTATAAAACATCAAGCTCTGTAAAATCTCCAATATATAAAATTTGACCCGATTAGAATACTTTCCCGCATATATATTATAGCTTGCATGATAACTACATAACCCGCAAAGCAGTTTGATATTGAAGTACACATAACACAAGTACTTATTTTAATAGTGTGGTATCTTATTTTTATTTAAGAGTACGTTGTATAGTTCTATTTAATTATGTCGGATGAGTTTTTACGGTTTCATATTACAAGTTTATCTATATATGATTGTTCTAAATAGCGTAAATAAATAATATGTTTTTTCCCGTGAGAAATCTGTACATAATTAATATGCGATTGGAAAAATTAAAGAAGTTGAAGAGTGAAACACAACTGTACTTGTTTATAATATTTATAACAATTATACATAGATGTTTTGTTTGTATTAACCGGGTTAGATGTATTTTTAATATGATCTTTCATTCTGGTTTAGTGCGAGAATAGTTTTTAATTAATTTTTTTTTTTACCGTGCTCGGACGTCCATACGTAAAAGTATATATAATTTTATAGAAATATATGTAATATCAAATTTATAATATGTTGTTTTTGATTTATGATAATAGTTTTAACTATTGTTATCGTTACACTCGATCGTTATATTTTCTCCTTGGCCCTGTTTAGAAACTAATATAGGCCTATGTATTGAAATAAGCCAGGAGGGAATAACGGAATGCCTGAGTATAGTATACTTCGGTAAGGAGCATTCTCAGTGATTCTAACCGGACTGTACTGCGGAACTCCAATTTAGGAATTCTAGGCTTCGGGTAGTTGTGGGTGGTAGTAGTCAATGGAAAGGGAAATACTCCCTATTACTCTCTCTTTCGCTTCTATCGCTCCATCTCTTTTTCCCCTTCCTCCGACCAAACCTACCTCCTGCAGCTGGAATAGCACAACACCATCAAATCTACCCCCTTCTACCTCCACCAAACTGCCACATCTTTCTAGAACTCATCTTTACTAGAAAGGGACGGTTCGTTCTTATCACCTCCTCATTGTCAGCGACTTTATAATAATCTCCACTGCACTTTCCCATTCTTTCTGTTCCTATTTCTCTTCTTATTTCTTTTCTCTATTCAAACCCCTTCTCTTACTGCTTTTTTTCTTTTCTTCCTTCGACTTTCATCCGTTTTTCATCCTTTTACATCTTATTCCACGATCGTT
The DNA here is from genome assembly GCF_047948215.1 of Lycorma delicatula. NCBI lineage: Eukaryota > Metazoa > Arthropoda > Insecta > Hemiptera > Fulgoridae > Lycorma > Lycorma delicatula. The sequence continues at coordinate 141,018,146 of NC_134461.1, read as the reverse complement.
TGCAGTAACTCACTATGAAGCGAAAATATCTCGTTTTATCGTCTATGAATGTGTCTCCTTTGTTTTTATTTACATTATAAAACGAAGCGCGGAAAATTCAGTTAATACGAATCATTAAAAGTAGAATTTATTTCGTTGTATTAATTATGGATAAGTTTTTTTTTTTATTAATAATTTATGCTGCTATTCATTTATTAATTTTGTCTGAGGAAAGAAGGAACTTTACGAAGGAGCAAAAAAAAAATGTCTATTACAATTTTTGTTCAGATTTTTTATTCCAGTCTTTTTCTTTTGGTTATCTTAAAGCTGTTCTAAAATGCACGTATATGATAAAAGTAGTATTGCACATCACCGTTTATGTTCAGTAATATATTTTAACGTAAATGTTAAAACGTTTATCAAAATTTAACAAATTTAGTCTTATTAAAAAATATCCGTAAAATCCTTAATATAATGGGGTAATCGTCCTTTATTTCTTTATTATGTGTATATATATATATATATATTATATGTGTGTGTGTGTGTGTGTGTGTGTGTGTGTGTGTGTGTGTGTGTGTGTGTGTGTGTGTGTGTGTGTGTGAAATTACGTATAAATACATATTTTGGTTCAAATTTTCACATCACCTCAATTACTCTCTAAACAAAACCGCTTAAAAAAACTGAAATGAGATACTGATAATAATTTTACTATACGATACAATTTTTAAATATTTTTGGGTTTTTTTTCGGGGATTTACGTTCTCCCGGATTTACGAGAAAAAGTAATAATTATTTTACTATATAACTTTTTGACAATTCTGTTTAATGTCAAAGATAAAATTACGTGGAAATAGAGAACTGTGATGAAAATTATAAAAAATTTAGCCCGTAACAGAACGTGCATCTCGATCAAAGGGAATCCAAAAAACTTTTTGATTTTACATTACATGAAAAAGGACGAAAATCAAAAGTTATATTGTAACCAAAACTAGAAAAAGTATATATTTGTTGTAGGATGACGTATTCGATATTATGACACTAATTTCCACTTTTGTTGCATATTTGGAACCAGATTTGAAGTATTCTTTTTTACAGAAAAAAAAATCAGTCTTTATAGTTCATTTCTTTCTTAGCTTGTGTATTTATATATATATATTTTTTTTTAATGAAATTATACAGAGGCTTGTTCGTGGAATATAGTATGGAATTCTTGTAGCGTACGAGCCGAGGAACTTTGTCGTCATCTGTAATATGTTGAACCGTGGATAATTTGTATGGCTTCAAGTCCTATTGTTAACGAAATATGCGCCAAAATTTCGTTTGCGGAATACCAGTCTCACGTGACTTGTTGAGTTGATTTCTTCGGACTACGTGCAAAGTGGGACGCATGGGTGTCCTGGTGATTTTGTATGTTTAACAGAACAATTTGTTTCAACGAAGATTTGGTGCCAAGGATAAATTTTATGCTTGCTAGTAGAATCCCTATCGTATTCTCTACGAAAATTACGTTGAACTGCAATTGTCGACTACAAATCGTGAAACCAAAATACATAGCGAGCATTTCTATACCAGTAATTATTGTATCCATTTTTAACAATACTGTTGACAGAGCTGGTGGACGAATTCGGTACTGATTAACTACGTGAGTCAAAACTTATGTGTTTTGCTATGAAATGTGACTTCAACCGTATCTGTAATTTACCTAAATAAATTTTTATATACCTTTAAAGTTGTGAAGTCGTTTTTGAATCGTCGGGGTACATTATAAATAAATATATATATATATATATTAAAGAAACATCGTTAAATCGTCTATATAAATATGTTGTATTTTCACATTAGAAAAATTGTTTTCCTTAGTTATGGAACTATCAGATCAACTTCTGTAAAATAAATTAAATAAGTGCCAAATTGGGTTAGTTTATTAAAATTTAGTCATAAACGTATATAAATTAAAAGAAAATTCAGATTTTTAAAAGTCTTGTAAAAGAACTAGGATAGCATCTACGTATTCTGGAAGAAGGGATATGTTTCATATTTATTACTCATTTGAAAGCGAATTACAAGACCTCAAGAGATAAGACATAAGGAGAAGCCGATCTGTCAACTGATAAATAAAAATGAAATAGAGATTCCTTTTCCTCCAGTAATCCTTATAACTTGGGTGAGATGAGGGGCTGGCTGACAGGATTGATAAACTTTTCTCGACTGGAAATATAAATTTTAAGTTAGATTTAAGTTATTATTTTATACATTTTTTACTAATATGTAACAATTTTTTTTAATATGACTCATATTATTAAAAAAAAAATTTTCAGTTGGAATTTTTATAGCTTCGTGACGACAGTTTCACACTTTTGTTATATGAAAAGATTACATACATATGTAAATAATAATATAAAATAAATATGTGGTATACTAAAATAATATACTTAATATGTAAGTAAGAATTACAATTATAATATTTTATATATATATATATATAGAGAGAGAGAGAGAGAGAGAGAGAGTGATTCACGAAGAATGTAAGAAACTTTTAAGATCTGTTCTATAGGTGAAAAAGAAGAAAGTTCATTTAAATATAAGTTTGAAAACGCTTCACTATAGCGAATGTGAGCTGTCGAAATATTTCGTCCTGAGTGTTGAGCCTTCTCTAAAGTAAAGCCAGACTGTAATTCTTGAGACCCAAATTAAGGTGTAAATTTAGTGGTTTTATTTCATATCTAACCTGAAAAATCGAAAAAATTGATCCCTGAACTGTATTTTTAGTAGTTTTCTAGAAATCTGAGGTAATAAAAAAGGTTGAGATCGAAAACACACTACTTTTTATTTGGCGTAAGGTCACGTTGTTAAATGGGTAATTTACACATAAAGTTTTAACCAAAACTTGTAGAAAATTTGATTATGAGTAAAATAATAATGAATTAAGTCCAGTAAAACTAAATATAAACGTTAAAATTTCGAACTTTCTTAAAAACAAAACATAATGGAAATAAACAATCAAAAACTATTAAAAATACAGTTCTGGAACCAATGTTTTTTCATTATTTTAACCAGATTTTTTTCATATACCACTAATATTAACCCCCTAATTTGGATCGCAAAAATTACAGTCTTTCTTTTCTGTTTAGCCTCCGGAACCACCGTAAGGTATTCATCAGATGAATGAGGAAGATATGTATGAATGTAAATGAAATGTAGTCTTGTATAGTCTCAGATCGACCATTCCTGACTTGTATGGTTAATTGAAACTCAATCACTAAAGAACACCGGTATCCGCGAATAGTATTCAAACTTTAACTTTAACTTTCTGGTTTAATTTTACTGAAGGCGCAGAAATCACGGCGAAATATTTCGCCTGCCAATAATCGCTATAGCGAAGCGTTTCCGAACCTATGTTTATATGAACTTTTTTTCGTTATTTTAGTTGTGAAACATGTTGTAAAAGTTTTTTTACATTCTTCGTGAATCATACTTGTATTTATACATATACAGCGTATTCGTAAAGTAATGTGGATTTTTAAATGGTTATACTTTCAGAAAGAAAAAAGAAAAAAGTAGGGGTCATCCGCCCTCTTCCTAACACAAAGGTAGGGGCGGAAGACCCCATGACCGCTTAGGAATTGCGTGAGTCAGTAGTTCAGCTCACCAAACCTCCGACTGGCCCACGTCTTTATATCCGTGATAAGCCGTGTCGCCTCTGTCGACACCGAGGCATATGCTGATGCCATATCGGTATGCGAGGACCATGCGACGCTGTACCCCCCTCTAGGATTCTCCTATTGCGTCTCACTGCCATGGCCCTCTTCCACGTCGGAACGCCGTAGAGAAGTATTGCATTGACCACGTGTGAATACAGCTTTCTTTTCGATGCTCTTGGTCCACCGTTGTTTGAGAGCAACCTAACCAGACGCTGCACCATCCGTCCCGCCTTCTCACTAACCTCTTTCAAATGGTGAGTGAACGATCGCTTGAGGTCCAGCCACTTTCCCAGGTATTAAGTAGTATCCCGCGACTGGATTACCTCTCCCTCGATGTTGATTGCGATGGGCGCCAGTTTTAGACAGTTGGACATTCCTAAATCAACTCTTCAGAATGCTTTAAGAAGACAGTTACGTTTTACTGCGTACAAATTCAGGTGTTACAACAACTTTATCCACAGGACAAAGTGAAACTTTTCTGGTGTTTTCTTTTTGCTTTGTTAGTGACTTTCTGGTGTTTTGTTTTTTTTGTTGTAGACCAGAATGATGATTTTTTAAACGAGTTCATTTTTAGTAATAAGCAACTTTTCACGGCATCGTACGCGTACGTCAGCATAATGTTCGTATATAAGGTACTGGACCTCCACATACCGTTATTGAATTTCAGCATCGTAAAATTGGATGTGTAGTGCGCTACTGGAAGAGACAGAGTTATCGGCCTTACGTTTTGCTGAAAAAAAATAATAACGGGGAACATCTTCCTGGATATGTAAGAAGGGTATGAAGCTCCCGAAATACCGGAGAGTTCCATTTCCCAGTTAGACGGAGCGCCTCCACATTTTGGTGCAATCATGCAAGATATTCTTATCGAAACATTTCCTCAGCGATTGGTCGGACGAGAAGGGTGCAGGTGGATTGCCTGACCGTCACGGTCTCCAGACCTTACCATCATGGATTTATATTTTTGCAGTTATGTAAAAAGAAGTGCATTTCGTTCAAGTTCGAAATCTGGATCATTTAAAAAAAGGATCACCGAAGTTGTTTCTTGTATCACGTTGGATGTTCTTTGCCATGTATGGCAAGGCTAAATGTGGTCTTAACTTCTGCAGGGAAACTAAGGGCGCACACATCAAAATCTACTTAAGAGGGTTTCTCTTTCATTTAATACACACACACACACACACACACACACACACACACACACACACACACACACACACACACACACACACCCACACACACACACATACACACATACATACATACATACATACATACATACATACATACACAGACACACACACACACACACACACACACACACACACACACACACACACATACATACATACATACATACATACATACATACACACACACATGATTCTAAGGACTCGTGTAATATACAAGGCTAACGAAGTGGTATTCGCAATAAAATAATAAGAAAAGGCATTGATTAGTATTTTTTCGCTGAAGTCCATCGCACGAACTAGATCAAATTTTTTATTATTTTTATATTTATAAATATCAATCAGTTCATCCATAATCTAATACTTGTGTTTTTAAAACTATACATTATTTTCTTATTCAACATATCAGTTTGTATTACCAGTTAATTATAATTATTATTTTTTTTTTAATCGTCATATATACATTCGTAGCTAAAATAAGCATTCTTTAATAACCTATTTATAACTGGAAAATAGTGTTTTCTAATACGCCCGTTATAAGTTAGGGCGATAAAAAAAAATGTTTATTAGACATTTTATAAGATGTATTTTTAAATATTTTTTT